>NW_026712355.1:1642950-1965482 GCF_030504385.1 Musca domestica | reverse complement strand
ACAACATCGAATAATATGGGGTTTGCACATATATTAACTTTGCTGGCGGGTTTTTGTTTGTTATGGCTGATGTAGGTGCAACAAAAGTAGTTTTTTACTATTTAGCGTAATATTGAAATCGTTGTTTACTTATACACACACTTGCCCAGATCAAATATAAAAATGTGTAGTAAAGCCGAGTATGGTATCAAATGAAAAGTTTTAACTTTCTTTAAATGAAGTTCATTATAATAACTTCTGGAGAATGATTTTTCCTTCAAAATGGCTGGCATTCACTTTTGAATATTCTTCTTTTCCGAAACTTCAATTTGGTTTTCTATAAACTATTTACACGAGGAGAACTTCAGCAACCGCTCACCTAGACACCGAACAACAAAACTAAGTACTGCTTGATTCTCTCTGCCAATTGATAGGTGGTTAAAATGTAACACTATTGTGGAGTGTTTTTATGGAGTCTCTGGAAGAAGAAGAAGAAGACCACCCTAATAAGAGTTTGCTTCTTTAAGAGAACAAGAGGAACACCAAAAAATGTCTTACCCAATGACTTGGATTCCAAGATTTAGGAAATTTATGAGGAAATTGTTTCAAACAAAGATGACATATGTACATACATATGTGTGATGCACATAAAATTCCTTATGTTTTGTTAAACGATCAGCATTTTGCAAACGAGTTACTTAAGGCAACAAATGATAGGTGAAAGCTTCTGGCACTGATGAAGTTTTCCCAAGGGGACCCGGCTATTAGATCCGAAAGAAATGGTTTTATTAACTTATTTGACCATTACAGTTTTTTTTTTTTTTTTACTTTTGACTTATTTACTTACACACGGCTTTGTAAAGATAAATATTTAACAACAAAAAATTTGGTAAATTTTTACTCGGACTAACCAAAGTATTAACTTTAAAGGAAACTTTATAAACTTTAATATGTTCCTTCAACCGAATAAAGCCAATGTGCGCCAGTCTAATGTCGGAAAAAAATGACGATGCCGCTAGTTCAACTACTCCCTTTTCTAACTTCGGCCTGATGCAAAAATAAATAAGTCTGCCACAAATACATATTCAACATATTTCAAATGTCTGTCGCAGAAAAGAACAGATCTATGTTCATGCTAATTTAGACTCAATTATCTAGAGTTAAGGCGTCATTTAAGTGAGCATACTTCAAGGATGAATTTGGCATGCAACACTGCATTATCCGCATACTTGTAAATGTCTCGGCAATAGTTGAATACGATAAAATGGGAAACGGAAATGACATCACAAGCGCCACTACATTTACCCCCCAACCAGAATCAGATTTCGGGGTTTCAAGAGCTCGAAAACTGATACCGCTTGTGATGGACTATTGGCGTATATCCTTTGCGTGATAATTACCTAAGGATCTACCTTGTAAATCCTCTAATTCATAATAAGAATTGCCAAGTTTTCTCCTTATACGGGCCTTCACAAACGTTGGTGCTAATTTCGCATTGAATCCCTGCTCGAAATTGCTTTGGCGAAAATTCCTTCGAAACACCTCCTGCCCAACGTTGTAAGAAACCACACGGGATCGGAGATTGTATGCCCTTTCATTGCGATCGAATTGCTTTTTCATTATTTCGCCAGCTCTACGACGTATAATTTCAAAGGAGTCAGTTCTATTAAATTGTACCGATCTGTCCCTCTAACATGCCCAAATTTTTGAGTAGCCTGTACGTCGAGCCATGGGTCACCATATGCTGTCCGAAAGCCATGAAATATGGTGATGTACCAATTGACGAATGGACTGTCGACCTCAGTGCACAAGAAATTCTACTAAGATTCTCATCCCAGTCTTTCTGGTCTTCCTTAACGTAGGATTTTATCGCAGAAATGACGGATCTGTTCACTCTCTCAGACGCGTTGGCCTGAGGGGAGTGGACAGCCGTGTATACATGAGCAACACCATAACTTTTTAATAAATCATTAAATTTGTTGGCTTTGAACTGGGCCCCATTGTCCGAAACTATAATCTCTGGGATCCCAAAAGTGTGAAATAATGTTTCCTCAAGATATTTAGTAACTATGTCTGCTGTGAATTTCTTCACAGGGTGTAAGAAACAAAACTTTGAAAAATGGTCTAATACTACAAAATTCCTATGGACCCCGATCTCGACCTTGGATACGGGCCCAAGAAGTCGACATAGAGCTTCTGGAAAAATCTGTGGGTTTCACCAGTTTTACCCATGGGTGGTCTCATTATGTAGTTAGGATGCTTGGTAGCTTTACAAGTGTCACACGAATTTATATAATCCTTGACATCAGTTACCATGTTGGGCCAAAAATAATATCTCCGTAAACGCTCTAATGTTTTGTTGATGCCGGAATGCGAAGAGAGAGGGTCATCGTGATGCTTTCGTAACAAATCTGAAACTAATTCGGATGGAACCCAAAGTTTCCACGCCATATCATCGGTGGTCTGGTCACCCGTGGCGTGTTCCATTCTCCGATATATAAAACCATCCACCACCTTCAGATCGGGGGTATTGACCATATTATCCCGTACTTTTGATACTAATGACTTATAACCGTCAGACTGGAAATGAGGCGAATTAAGGTCTAGAAATACTCCCTGATCTTTCTCTACTTCACAAAGACATTCCAAATCAGGTAGGTTGTCGGAATCAGCACGAGAGAGCGTATCAGGAACCACGTTCTGCGTACCCTTGCGATGTTCAATCTTAAAACGAAAACCCTGAAGTTTTAAAGCCCATCTGGCCAACCTTGTGCTCAAGTCGCTTTGGGACATGAGCCACTTTAACGAAGCGTGATCCGTTATCACCGTGAACTCGTGCCCCTCGACATAAGCTCGAAACTTTTTAATGCTTAGCATTGCTGCCAAACATTCTTGTTCGGTGACACTGTAATTGCGTTGGGCTTGGTTGAGCTTCCTAGACATAAATGCTATAGGATACTCATCGCCCTCCGCATTTTTTTGCACCAATACGGCTCCTATCCCTGTTTGGCTAGCATCACAGTGAATGTAGAATGGCTGTGAAAAATCCGGACTATGCAAAACAGGAGCTGAGCACAAGATGGACTTCAAATCTTCGAAGGCTTTTTGGGCCTCTTCATTCCAAGAGAACCTACGATTAGCTTTGACTAAGTCAGATAAAGGGGCGGAAAGTGCAGCGTAGTTCCTTATAAACTTCCTGTACCAACCAGACATTCCTAGAAAACGGCGAATTTGTTTGACAGATCTAGGGGTTGGGAAATCTACTATGGCGGAAACTTTATCCGGGTCTGTTCGTATGGCACCATTGCCCACAACATGGCCTAGATAACGTACTTCCTGTACACAAAACCTACTCTTTTCGACGTTGATTGTTAGTCCCGCCTGCCTCAAACATAGGGCAACCTCCGCTAGGACCTCGGTATGTCGCTCAAAGGTCGCGGATACCACCAGAAGGTCGTCCAGGTAAACAAACACTTCGGTCCTAAGAGCCGCTGGTATCACTCGGTCCATGAGCCTGCACATGGTCTGCGGGGCATTGCAGAGCCCAAATGGCATGACCTTAAAGTGATACAGTGGTCTCCCAGGTACCGTAAATGCTGTTTTACCCATCGATGACTCTTCAAGCGGTATTTGCCAGAAGGCATCCTTGAGGTCTAAACTGCTTATGTACTCGGCTTTAGGAAGACGACTCAATATCCCATCGATGTGAGGGAGCGGGTAGGCATCCCTCACAGTCAAAAATTTAGCTTCCTACTGTCGAGACACAACCTATTCTTACCAGGCTTTCGGTGTAAAACCACAGGAGAGGACCACGCACTGGTAGACTCTTCGATCACCCCCATGGCGAGCATCCTATCTAATTCCTCATAGATCAATTTTTCAATAGCCGGCGAAACAGGGAAATGCCTCTGTTTCACGGGTCTAGCATCCCCCGTATCGATACTATGACATAAAACATTGGTCCGGCCTAAGCCTTCCTTCGCAAATGAGGGGAACAATCCAATAACACGTTGTATCTCACATTGTTGTTGGGAGTAAGAAGCTTATTTCCTAGAATCTCATTGATTGTGTTAAAAGAGCAAATGCTTTCTAACCCAGATGTAAAAGCATCAGGGAGCAAATTAAAAAGTCTCCAAAATCCACACCCAATATTAAATTCTGCGAGAGACTTGGGACAATGAAGATTTTTAGGTTTGCTTTTCTCCACGAAAGACAACATCTGTCTGCAAAACACCTACAACTTTTTGGGATTTTCCATCGGCAGTTTTGACTGAAGTGTTAATGGACTTATATGGCTCATTGGAAGATAAAAAATCCAAAGCGGATTGAGATCCCAAGCAGGTAACTGATGCTCCAGTATCAAGCAATCCGGTCATACATTTGCCTAACAGCTCAACCTCCGCATATGGTCGTATGTCACCTTTCCGTTCAAGGACTGACACTGAAAAATCCTTTTTCATCAGTTTGACATTTCGCCAAAAATCTTTAATTCTTCGACTAGATCTTTTTGGTTTGAAATCTTCGCCAAAAATCCTATTCCGAACTTCATAATAGTTTCGTAAGCGTTCGTGAAAAGGTACGAGGGGAAAAGGACCATTTTGAACAACGACTTCAGAATGAGCTAATTCAATTTTCTTATCCTTATTTCCAATTACAACTTTGGAATCTACATAAGAAGTTTTATTTCCGGATTGGTTAGTTGCGTATCCTGGGGCATTCTTGTTGTCGTCGTCATAGGGTAGAGAATTGGTTGCGATTTTTATTTCATTTCCGATTAAGTTAAAGTCATATCCAGGTTCATTATGGTTGTCAACATCATGGGGAATAGAACTAATTGGGTTATCTACTTCATTTCCGGTTTCTGGTGACCGGTACTGGGGTTTATTGCACCCTTTGGTGCTGTCGCCGGGAAGTTTTTTGGAACCCGATTACATTTTCGACAGTTGGGTTTGTACGTCTGGGGTTCCCCACAACCATAGCAAAATACTGAACGTTCAGCAATGCAATCTTGGTACCTATGTCCGATCAAACGACAGTTCCAACAAGTTAAAGTGATTTCTTCTACCACATCACCAGGTGTTAACAATTCAGGAGCTTCTTCAGATTCCATTCCTAACTCTGACAGACGTTTCTGCAAATGACCAAATTTATTGTTGGACAAACCATGCTTTCTATGAACGTCTTGCATAAAAAATTCCCTACGGCGACATATCTCTCGAAGCTGACCAATAGAGCTAATCGTCATATTTAAGATTTCATGTTGTATTTCGGGCAACAGGTTTCTCCTCAAAATTTCAACTAGAGTCTTTTCATTTAACGGCTGGTCCAATCTATCGACGAGATCTATCACAGATTCATAGAATGAATCAAATGATTCGTGAGGTTTCTGACGCCGATCTCTTATCATTTCTCTATAGTCCACATCTGTCCTAGAATCCTTGTATTGGCGTCTCAAAGCATCGCATAGCTGTGGCCAAGTAACCTTGCTGACCGTTTTGTGAAAACGCCAAAACCAATCATTCGCCTTCCCTTCGAACAGTGCTGAGGCATTACCGCACAAAATTTCGAAGTTTCCGCCTAATGTTTGATTGGTTAAGGCTTCCACTCTATATATAAACCCGTCAACTGGAAGACAATTCGGACCACCACTAAATTTCAACTTCCAGTTGAACATAATTTGACTCACCTTGTCAGGCCTAAAGAGAAGGTCGCTGATAGTGGAAGGAGTATTAATGTTCGAGCGATTTGCAGAAGAAGAGTTATTGTGACTAGTATTAGCATTCCTATTAGTTGGAGGTAAACCCAATAGCTGCTCCAGAGTCCTTTGCTCAACGTCTGGAAGTGTCTGCACCCCCGGAGGTCTGTTAGAATTTGGTGACGAAGTATTAAGATTCTGGGCAGAATTTAAATTCAACCTAGCAAAACTAGCCTCAACGCTTCTTTCTACCTGTTGTGAAATCTGGCTGCTTAAATTTGAAAGAAGCTGCGACTGCTGACCTGCAAGAATCCTTGAAACTATATCCTCAATATTATTTAAAGTGATGTTCGATGCCGCTGTCGTCAAATTTGAGGTAGCTGGAATCGTTGATTGCTGACTTAAATTGACAGAAACAGAATCTGTAGTTCTATTAGAATCAAAGGCCTTTGCTTTTGATCCCGACCTCGTCATCATAGGGGATGTAGGTTTGTTTTTAGCAGGTTGTGTAGTTGACGCCGAAGGATCCTTGGTAATTCTGGTATTGCAAACAGGACAATTTGCATTATTTCGCAAATGATTTGAAATACATATCCTATGAAACAAATGCCTGCATATAGACTCCGCCATCAAAGACTTGCTGGTGATACCCGAATTGCAAACTCCACAAATTGGACCATGTTCTTCCGCCGCTACCGAGGCAGGAATATCTTCATCACTCCTAACAACTGCCATTTTAAAAATATCGACAATCCCTATATAAAGATGTTATAAAAGCCAACTATTTCAAAATAAAATATGAAGTACGACTCTTAAGAAATTTCCCACCGGAAACAACCATATAGTTCCTAAAAAAATATATATGTTTGTGTTTGACTTATTTCAGCATCCAAAGTAAAAAGGGGTTTCAATTGGCTTATTAAAAGAGTAAAATAAATGTCCTTAGAAAAGAGAAAGAGGAGAGTATATAGAGAGTATAATTACAATGGATGTAAAAATCGTCAATAATCTTTACATATTCCAAATTGTAAAAAAAAAAGAAAGATGTTAACAGAATTCATCAGAAGGTCAGCTCCAGACCATAGGTCCTACAAAAGCTGATTTCCTGTCATCAAAAATTCTGAAAACAAAATTTATAAGTAGAGACAACAGGATAACAACACCAGGTTACATTCAATAGCCATAATGCATTTAATGAATAGTAAATTCCACAGCATTGTTTAAGCCCATCAGAAAAGAAAAAGAAATAGAAAGAATAAAGAACTTGAAAAAAAAAAAGGAAATAGAGGCTGAGTGATATAACAAAATATATGAAATATTAGGGTGTTTTGTTCTATCAGGTAGAACCTAATTTAATCAAAAATCACTCGGGCCCCACGTTGGGCGCCAAAATTTTATTTATGTAGCATACAACCAATGGCTATTTATGTAGGGTTTACAGCGAAACCTTCAACTCACTTCTGGCATAGACAAATGGCGTTGACATGCTTATTCCCGAAGCCTTATTGCTCGTCGGTGGGGTGGGATCTTGCCATCGTCTATCGAAGATTATCCACATTAAATCAATTTAATAAGTTTTGTTCAAAGCATGCATAGTAAAGAGGATTGAATAGACATAGGATAGAATGATGCAGGGACTCTTTAATCTTATCTAAGCCGAAGGGATATGCTGGTGTTATTGCATGGCCCTTTTTCGCCCTCCCAACCATGTTACCCGGTATCCACCGATAAATCACTGGTAACCCATACGATCACCCCCTTGACCTTTACCTCAGATGCCGTTTAAGTCAAACAATCGGTTTTAATTCAAAGCATGGTAAATTTTACCAACATTTCAATAAAGAAATTATTCAAAATTTTATATCAGAAAAACCTTAAATAAAGATATTTACATTCTAAGACAATTCTGTGAAGGTTCTCTTAATTATTATTAAATTTGTTTTAATTGAATTAAATTTAATACAAAATGATGAGTTTTTTTTTATGTTTAGTACTATGATTTAAATGTATAATCAGAAGGGAAGCATATGTGTGTATAAATGTAACAAACAATTCAAAGGTGATTTTCAAACTTTAACAGCTGGTCATGCATTTGAGGTCGTCGACCGCTTCAATATTAATTATTGAATTTTGTTAGAATATATGAAACGGACAGAGGAAAAAAAAACCAATGAGAAAGAACAGATCAAAATAATAGAGATCCGTTATATTGAGAGAACTCTGTAGTTACACTCTCAGTTACAAAACATAAATGTAGAAATCAGTATAACAGTTTTGGGTTGAATGTGGGCAGGCTTTACTATGTCTTTAAAACTGTAACAAAGAAACATTACCAGAATGGTAATGCCACAAAGTACGTACTGCCAACATTCAACCTTTTAATTGTGGCAATATCCAGGAAATGAAAATTTTAAAATGGTTTCCGCAGCAGATAATATATTATAAAAACCCAAAATAATTTAAAAATACTTGGAATTTTGGACAGACTAATCTCACCCTGAGAGTAACGGTACTGGTAAATAGAAATGAGAGCAGCTGCAGTACCGATCCACAAATAAGAGCGAGGGGTGACTTTAGTTTCTCCAAAGTTCCAAGAAATAATATGAGGCATATAATAACAAAGATTGAGGTAAAGACAAAAAAACACTTACATTACAGAGTATCCAGCGACGAAAGGCCTTTCGATTCTAGACGCCTGTATATGATGATTTGTTGATGATGCTATGAGGTTATGTTGAATTAGGATGTAATGCAGGTTTTTAAATATTTCACTTACAACATCGAATAATATGGGGTTTGCACATATATTAACTTTGCTGGCGGGTTTTTTTTTTGTTATGGCTGATGTAGGTGCAACAAAAGTAGTTTTTTACTATTTAGCGTAATATTGAAATCGTTGTTTACTTATACACACACTTGCCCAGATCAAATATAAAAATGTGTAGTAAAGCCGAGTATGGTATCAAATGAAAAGTTTTAACTTTCTTTAAATGAAGTTCATTATAATAAATTCTGGAGAATGATTTTTCCTTCAAAATGGCTGGCATTCACTTTTGAATATTCTTCTTTTCCGAAACTTCAATTTGGTTTCTATAAACTATTTACACGAGGGAGAAACTTTCAGCAACCGCTCACTAGACACCGAACAACAAAACTAAGTACTGCTTGATTCTCTCTGCCAATTGATAGGTGGTTAAAATGTAACACTATTTGTGGAGTGTTTTTATGGAGTCTCTGGAAGAAGAAGAAGAAGACCACCCTAATAAGAGTTTGCTTCTTTAAGAGAACAAGAGGAACACCAAAAAATGTCTTACCCAATGACTTGGATTCCAAGATTTAGGAAATTTATGAGGAAATTGTTTCAAACAAAGATGACATATGTACATACATATGTGTGATGCACATAAAATTCCTTATGTTTTGTTAAACGATCAGCATTTTGCAAACGAGTTACTTAAGGCAACAAATGATAGGTGAAAGCTTCTGGCACTGATGAAGTTTTCCCAAGGGGACCCGGCTATTAGATCCGAAAGAAATGGTTTTATTAACTTATTTGACCATTACAGTTTTTTTTTTTTTTTTTACTTTTGACTTATTTACTTACACACGGCTTTGTAAAGATAAAATATTTAACAACAAAAAATTTGGTAAATTTTTACTCGGACTAACCAAAGTATTAACTTTAAAGGAAACTTTATAAACTTTAATATGTTCCTTCAACCGAATAAAGCCAATGTGCGCCAGTCTAATGTCGGAAAAAAATGACGATGCCGCTAGTTCAACTACTCCCTTTTCTAACTTCGGCCTGATGCAAAAATAAATAAGTCTGCCACAAATACATATTCAACATATTTCAAAATGTCTGTCGCAGAAAAGAACAGATCTATGTTCATGCTAATTTAGACTCAATTATCTAGAGTTAAGGCGTCATTTAAGTGAGCATACTTCAAGGATGAATTTGGCATGCAACACTGCATTATCCGCATACTTGTAAATGTCTCGGCAATAGTTGAATACGATAAAATGGGAAACGGAAATGACATCACAAGCGCCACTACACCCAATTCAACACCAGACCATTGGTAAAATATACTAGAATAAATAATTTATAATGCTATCGCTATGCTATACAGGTTCGTCAATTGCATTCATTTATTATAGAGTTAGAATTCTGAAATTTATCAACTTACGCACAGACATTCCAAAAAAAAGCATTTCGGAGCCTTTTCTCTGTTAATCGTCCTTTATAGATTTTCTCTTTCACACTACCCTCCGTTATTCACCACCTGACCACTGTAAAAATGAAACAGAATAATTATTTTTAATGCTGGCAATGCTTTGCAACACCTGACAACAAATTCGTAAATTCCATTCATTCCCCCTCTTCCCTAAAGACACTTTTAAATAATCAACCAATTTAGTGCCGTCTCTCTGACAGAATGCGTGAAGAAGTCACCAATATTATAGGAAGCAAGATTTGTCACAATTGTCATCCTTGTATTCTTTCTTTCCCACCTCTTTCTTTCCGTTCTCCGACATCCACTATTAACCTGCATCTTATAGTAGTAGTTTTACTAATCCCCTACATTGGCCAATTAATTTCGTTGTAAATGTTGTGGCAAGATGTCTCTCATCAAAACAGCTGTAGTTGGCGCACAGAGAAACCCGTATGAGAGAGAGAGAGAGAACAACCTGTACTCTTTGAGAACCCGCACATAAGGAGATTTGCATTCTCAGCTCGTTTGTTTTGTTTTGCATATTGCAATGCAATTTGTTCTCTCTCTATGTCATTCTATTATGAACGGGGGGCCACTGTGGGGCCGGGTTAGAATCCATTAAAGAGCACACACAGACACAATAAAGAGAGAATAGAACGCAAAAAATACTACTATACGCTGATGATTTTTCAAGTCAGTCACTACGGACGTAACTTTCGTTAAAGAAAACGTCGGGAAAACTGTCACACAACCAATTGCTTTGCGAAAAAATAAACAAAAGGAAAAACTAGAAATTTTCTATTGGAAAATGTGTACCCATATGGGCCATGACAAATTGTGAAAATCGAAAAAATTCTACTTCAATAATGGTGAATTTTTATTGAAAAAATTTGTTGCCAAAACGCCTGGCGTATCAAGTTGAGACAACGATTAACTACATTAAGCAAAGTGTAACGTGACCTTAATTTTTTTGTGGTTTCACGAAATAACAAGAAAGAAAAAATAATTACTATAAACGTGATTTGTGGTAAAGAAAATGTCTTTGAAAAATAAATCCATTCTAAAAAGAAAATTTTGTTACCAAAAAGTAAAATTAATTGCCAAAACAAGCCAACAAAAAAAGTTCTTTCTGTGCCAAACAAATCAAATCATTGCAAGAAGAGATCATTTTAAAATTCTGTCTAATTACTCACAAGTTGTATTCTCTTCCAATTGACTCTTTTCTTCTCCTTCTGTGTGTTACTCATTAATAATTTCTAATAAGAATTAATCAGCAAAAAAAGAAGAAAGTAAAAGAAAAGTCAAATGCTGTTAATCGTGCAAATTTTTATTCTAGAGCAGAAGAGTATCCAGTGTATGTATACACGTGTGCATGTGTGTGTGTGTGTTTGATTCCATGCGAGTGCCAAAAAATCTACCGTCAATTCATGAACCAACCGAAACGAAATTTGCCTTGTAATGCATTCTCTCAGTTGTTTGTACAGTGAGTCGCAAAAGTGGTTTTGCAATTAGGATTTGATACAAATAGGGGATAATCAAAGGGCATTAGGATTTGATACAGATAAGGTAAATTAAAGGCGAACAGAGTGAATCAGGATTGTTGTCTATGGGGGGAGGTGGGATATTAGGCTGGATTTTTGGAAATTCGTACTAGAAGGCCACGAAATGAACAAAACTTAACTAAGAGCGGAACGGATAGATCTAGAATTCTTAAATTTGGTACGAGTGTAGCATAAATGAAGTGGAGCATAGGGTTTTTAAGAAATTACCACTTTAAGTGTACGAAAAGTACAAAAAAGTCTATTTTGGTACCATGACGTTTTTTATCGGATAGAGCTAAAATTTTGAAATTGGATATAGAATCCAAGGTTTGGAAGTAGGGTTGATAAAAGGCGGGGTTTTTAGAAATAAGTACTTCAGTGTACCAATCGTACTAAATTGTACGAAATTAGGAATGAAGTGACAATGATAAAGTTTAGCATGGATGTACCAAAGAATTTTTAGAAAATGTACAAAAAGTACTAAAGGTACAAATTTAGTACCATAATGTCATTTTTTTATCGGTAAGAGCTATATTCCAAATATTTGCTTAAGCATACCAATCGTCTTGGTCTAAACGTGGTACATCGAAATATTATTATCAAGCTTAGATCAAGTTCGGAGATGGCAACATCGGTCAACTCCCTCTGGTACCTCCCTCACAAAATGTAGACATTTTCAAAACAAACTTTATCGCACAGAAAGAGAAAGGATAATCCGATTTTGCTCCAACTTTGCAAATCCTAATATTTTTATCAATCCTCAGTCAGGTGAAAGAATGGACAATATCGGTGCACTCCATCAAGTACCTCCCACACAAAGGGTCAAAATTTGAACAACCAAAACGATTATAAAATCCGAAATAATCATCCGGTTCTCTTCATATTTCACACATCCCATTATTTCTACTAACATAATATCCGCTGTAAAGATGTCAATATATCGGTCCACTCCTTTGGTACCTGCCACACAAAGGTCAACATTTTGAATATCCATGAAGCTCATAAAATGCGGAATTAACATCCGATTCCATTCAGACTTGGTACATATCAATATTTTTACCAACACAAGATCTGTTATAAAGATAATAGAGGTCGGACCATTCCTTCTGGTACCTACCCCAAAAGGGTCGAAGTTTTAATAACTAAAACGATCATAAAATCCGAATAAATATTTCACACATCCCACTTACACAAGATCTGCTGTGATGATGGGATATATCGGCCCACTTCTTCTGGTACCTCCCCCACAAAGGGCCAAAATTTTAAATATCCATGAAGCTCATAAAACGCGAAATTAACATTTGATTCCATTCAGACTTTGCACATCTCAATATTTTCATCAACACAAGATTTGTTATAAAGATGATTGAGATCGGCTCATTCCTTCTGGTACCTCCCCCACAATGGGTTAATATGTTGAATATCCATGATGCCCTTAAAATGCGAAAATAACATCCGATTCCATTTAGACTTGGCACATCTCAATATTTCAATCAACAAAACATATATTAGAAAGATGGTAGAGATCTGATCATTTCTTCTGGTACCTCATCCACATAGGGTTCAAGATTTTGAAAAACAAATCGCTGATAGAAAGCGAAATATGCATCAAAATCTCTTCAAATTTCATACATACAGACATTTTTGCGAACACGAGTTCTGGTGTGAAGATGGTAGATATTGGCGAACTCCTTCTGTTTCAATACTATGTATTATCTGTCAGAACTTGCGATTCACATATCTCATAGAAAGTGAAAGAAGTAACCATTTTAGTCCGAACCTGGCATGTCGCAATGTTTATATCATATTCATTTAGGTCCGATGCGAAATAGGCAATATTGGCATATTTCTGCGGAACCTACAGAGGGTCAACAATTTGAAAATTCACAACAGAAGTCTAGATATATATTTAAACTATCGAACATTGGCTGATGGTACATCTGTCGGCAAAATCGACTGATACTTTTTAACTTGTTTTTTTTTGTTAAACTATTGCTAATCATTGATTTTTTAGAATAGGAAACAAAAGAGATCTCTTTAATATCAAATAATTTTAAGGTCATGCGTTTACTTTTTTTATACTCACTGTATACATATCTATAACTATCTACATATGACCATTTGGTTTCTGTACTAAATCAACCTGAGGTTATCTTGAATATATAACTCAAATTTTGAGGTCAGCCAATTGGATATACAGTCTCCGTCTGTCAAAAAAAATTAAAAAAAAAACCTTCAACATAAACCGAAAACCAATTCTGATTGTCTCTCCATTTGTCCATTACCAAAACGAGCCACTAAAACCGTATTAACTTTGGCCAATCTCTGTTGTAAAACCAACTCTCACTCGATTTACTTGTTTATTATTGTTATTATTGTTCTTGGTGAGAATTTCTCCTTTGGCAAGCAGGCTGTATTGTCTCTTGACATTTGTTTGAGTTGTATTGTGTGTGCGTGTCTGCTTTTTTGCAATATTCCCCATTGCCCCCACATTCATAACAATAAAATGAACACCCCTTCCCCTGCACCCCTTGTAAATCAACCATTCTCAGTGAATTTCGCGAGTATTTGCTTAGTTGCTTTGATTCGATATGGCATTGCCAGACTTGAAAGAATTAATAAACAGAAAGAGAGAGAATTGTTTTTGGAGCCATATGAGAGTTGGTATCATTTGGCTCCAACAGTCAGTGCAATGCAATGAGAGAGTAGTAGAGACACTCTCTCTTCACACTCTGCATAGTAAATTAACATAAGGGATGTGCCAAAAATGCATTGGTGTGTGAGGTCAAGTCATTTTGATACGAATTTTACAACTGCAAGGTATTTGGTGTTGCCAGATGTTTTTTTTCGGTTTATTGATTTGAAGGTATAGGGAATTTGTCATTTCGATTTAATGCTATGAAATAATTATTTATGACCCTATAAACTATATATATTATTGATCGGCGTAAAATTCTAAGACAAGTGCAAATATCCGTATGCCTGTCTGTCTGGGTTTATTGGTAGATAATAAACATTTAGCTCATAGCCCATTTCGTCTGCCAGTTTTATGTCATGTAAAATGAAATATATCAGTGCATGGATTGGTATTGAAGCCTTTGTCCAGATTTTCCAAAGGTAATTTTAGTTATTTGAATATTTAGGTACGCCATCTTTGCACAACGAATATTCAAAAGGTTCTGACCTGGGCCTATTCTGTTGACCAACATATTTGGCAAAAATCAATTTCGTTAGGAAATGTGTGGAAACTTTTGATACAATGACAGCTGTACCAAACCTTAGATAGAAGTAGCCAAATTCTGGATGGAATAATCCGCTATTATTGTTCTGATAGTCCACTTCACAAATATTTTTTGGTGTTTTCAAAGCCCTGACCACATTGCTCCTGTGGGGACTACATTGAACGATATTTGCAATTTTACAGATCCTCCTAAATGACCAAGCCTCAAATTGTGGGGATTTTTAGATAGGCTTGGTAGAAAAAAATTGTCAGATTTTCTTAAAGCCATCATAGCCTTTTGCGTGATTTTTTAAACATTTTTCTTCTAATAGGCCATAGATATAAAAAACTTATGGCACGACCGGGGCCTTTAAATAGCATTCTTCAACTTTTTAAGCATTTTTTCTAAGTTGCAATCGGAACTTTCACTGTTTTCAAAGAAATCATTGTTTCTTCAGATATTTAGAGCCTGGATTATGGATTTTTAAAGAGTTTTTCGAAGAGACCTTCAAAGGTATAGACAGTGATTTTCCACGATTTTTTACGAGGAAACCATCAGAGAAAAATTTGTTAAAATCCAATATTAGATTTTAACAAATTTTTCTGCGGGACCAAAAGAAAATTTTACGAGGATTTCCTTAAAGAATTTTTTAAAAGATTTTTCTAAAGACCAAACTTGGATTTTTAAAGATCTTTTTTTTTTTTAATAAATTATCAATGCCTTTCTGAACAGCCAAGAGCAGCGTCTTTAACGCATTTTTTTTATAAATTTTTGAGATACCAACAATTTTTTGTCACAGGCTGAAGTACCTATTAGGATCTCCAAATACGAAATTTGAAACAATTTCGGCAAATATTGTACCTAAAACCGTCAAAACACCGAATATAGGGAGGTACTGACATATGGGGCCTATACGAAGACCTTGACCTGCATAGACAATTTTCTGTCACAGGCTGTAGTACCCATTAGGAACTCCAAATGCGAAATTTGAAGCAACTCCGATGAATAATGTCGCTAAAATCATCAAAATACCGAATATTGGGAGATACTGATGTATGGGGCCTATACGAAGACCTAGAGCTGCATGGACAATTTTCTGTTACAGGCTGTAGTTCCCATTACGAACTCTAAATACGAAATTTAAAACAACTCCGTTGAATAATGTCGCTAAAATAATCAAAATACCGAATATTGGGAGGTACCGTTACATGGAGTCCATCCGAAGACATGGGCCTGCATATGCAATTTTGTGTCATAGGCTGTAGTACCTATTACGAACTCGAAATACGAAATTTGAAAAAAAACCCCGGTGAATAATGTCCTTAAAATATCGAATATTGGGAGATACAGTTGTGTGTGGGCTATACGATATCGTGGACCGATATAGCCCATCTTCGAACTTGGTCTGCCTGCAGACAAATGGCTGATCTGTTCAAAATTTTAGCTTTCTATCTTTGTTTGTTTTGACTCTAGCGTGATTAAAACAGACGGGCGAGCGGCCGGGGCTAAATAGTCTTAAAATTTTACGCCGATCAAGAATATCTATACTTTGTTGGGTCTAAAATGACTATTTCGATGAGTTACAAACGGAATGACGAACTCAATATAACCTTCATACTATGTATAGTGGAGGGTATAATATGAAAAATTGATCTTATGGAGATGCTGATTAAAAATATCATTATTATATTTCTGATAGTTCCTTTGAATGGCAACACCTTTTGTTTCTTCCTTCTTTAACCACCTCCCACCACCCAATTTGTCAGACAATTCTCAAAAGAAATAATGAATTGCAACAAACTCAAAGCCAAACAAACCATTTTCATAATGTGGAAGGCAAAGAGAGTCAATAGAGAAGAGCCTCGCACTATAACAAAACATAAATAAAACAAACAAAAAAATATAAAAGAAACAAACAACAACAAAAGAAACTAGTAAAAACATGTGCTTCATTAACAGTAAAGTGTGTATTTTATTTACGCGCTCGCCCGTCACTAGTGGCCATTACTGGTGGGGGTTTCAGTCGTTGTTGTTGTTTTAGTCGATTAATTGTCTGTTAATGGTGGAGAGAATGACTATCAGTTTGTTGGGTTGGGGAAATAGAAGAACACAAATAAAATGAACAAAAACTAAGAGAGTTTCGGGAGAGAAATAGTAAGAACCTATCTCTCCTTCAATACTCTCATGGTAATATGTAAATGGGGCTGCGCGAAATTGCCTCTCATTTATAAACAACAATAATAAAAGGAAACAGTGTTGCCAACTCTCATAGCATGGTTTTGTGTGAAAAAATAATAAAAATAACGAATAAAAGTTTAGCTTTTATGACTTAAAGAGAAAAATATACAAGAAAGTGAAAAAAATATATAAATGTAAATGTCAAAGGTCGTAGCCAATAGGAAATTAAATTAGAATGACCAATTTCAAGGGCCAACAGAGATAATCGTTTATTTTTCAAGCACGCACCCTTCGGCATAAAGGGAGGGAATTTGTCATTCCGTTTGCGACCACCTTGAAATATTCTTCGGAGAGCCAATTTAGGATATATATTCCTAATCATGAAAAAAAAAAAAATAAAAATTGAATTGCCAATTGAAATTGATATCGAGTCCATGCCATAAGTGATGGGAAATATTTTTACGTTCTGTGACAAAATATTTTCATTAATTGCCCTCCTGTGTACCTATTCATACAACGTTATTCAAAATAGAGCTCTGAAATTTAGCACAGTACCTGGTACTGCGTTGATATGATTGCTGATGAAAATTGGCTTTATCGGTGGATGGTATAGACCCCACATAATAATACCTCTCGGTTTCAGCATTTTTTAGTTATTACTCACAATTTTCTACCGCATCTTGGCTCCAATATTGGTACCTGTCATTTTAGATGGTTTTATTGCCCTCGGAAAAATTGCTCAGTGATCTTGACAAAAGACCAAGTACAATGTTTTACGGATTAAATTTGATCTTTTAAGGTTTTTATGAGATACCGCGAATTAAAGACGAATTCTAAGAGGGGTCTTTACAGGGTGAGATAAAAAAAAACTGTAACAAAGTCAAACGCCATAATTTTTATTCGAATTGGTCACCTTCGGCACGAATTATGGTCTTCAAACGGCCAATGAAACCGTCACACGCTGCCCAAATGTTGCTCTGCGGCATTTTGGCCCATTTCCGGCGAAGCACTTGCTTGAGGTGATCGACACTTTGGTACTCGTTAGTGCCAACCTTGCTTTCCAAAATGCTCCAGACACAATAGTCCGGAGATTTTGATGGCCATTGTGCGCAGGAAATGAAGCGAGGAACCTCATTTTGTTACCATTGTTGGGTGGCGCGTGCTGAATGCGATGGTGCCGAGTCTGTTTGCGTGCCCAAGGCTTTAATACACCCTCCAGAATATTTTCGCGATAATATTCGGCATTTATTCTGATGCCATGGTCGATTAATTTGAGCGGAGAGCAACCATCGGCTGTTATGGCGGCCCACACAATCACCATGGCCGGCGCTTGAGTTCTGGTGGCCAACCGAAGGTGCACATTTTCAGCTGACCTCTTTGGCAAGTAAACACGATCATTTTGGTTGTTTACAAACTGCTGAACTGTTTGTTGGAATGTTTTCTTATCGGAGAAAACCAAATTCGGCAGTTCACCACTTTCGGCCAAGCGAAGCTACCCTATAGCTCTTTTGCGTCTATTTTCTTTCTGTTGCGGTGTAAGTTCTTGCACTGTTTGGAATTTCAATGGCTTTACCCCGAGCTCATTTTTCAATATTTACCGAATGTCCGAATTGCGATATGTTCAGCTCACGACCCATTTTTCAACCACTGCGACGCGGGTTTCGATCAAGTCTCTTCCGCTGTTTTCTTCCGTCCACTTCATTGGCGTCGGGCGATGGTACGAGGCACAAAAGATTTATTCACATTTAAATGCTGGTGTGCTCTAACGATAGCCACTTGTGGTTTTCAGCCAAATATAAAGAAATTACACTATCACGCTTGAATTCCATCACGAATAACTTATTTTCTGGAAAATTCTCACCAAAATGTTTTGGTACGCTTGTAAACAATATAATGAGCTGTCACTGGAATAATTTTAACAGCTGTCGGACGCGTGGCTTAGAAATGACAGCAGTCTGAAATTGGTTGCAGTTTTTTTCATTTCACCCTGTATACTTTGATATTTTCTTATAAGAATTCTTTTTCCCAGTTGGGCGCCATTTGACCTGTGTTTCATAATACAGTAAACTTATTGTTTACCCTAGTCTAGAGTCAGAATATTAAATTTGGACATTGAAAACTATTTTTCTAAGGCACAATCAAATCTACAAAACATGGGTTTTGAAAGATTTTTTTCGGGGCTTCTAAATTCTTAATTATTTCAAAGCATCTAAAGTGGTTTTCTAAATATTTCTAATACGTATTTTCCAAATGCTTTCAGTTTCCAATTTTTTGCTTAATTTTATTTTTGTCCAAAAAACTCGAAAAAAGTTCCCTTAACATAAATTCTTAATCATTCGATTGTCAATCAATTTGTGTCAAAGCTCCCATGTTCCATTTCAATGAAAGATTCAACACCGCCTCACACCTGGACTTCTTCATGAATTTACTGACCTTGATTAGAGATAATTTGTTGTTATTTTTTTTTATTTTTTTTTGGTGTGGCAACCGAAAAGTTATGGCCTCCTAAATAATTTGATATCCAATTTTCTTCGAAAACTGTATTTCTCGGATTTCTTCTTCTAGGTTTGAGTTATTTTTTTTTCTTTATAAATAATTGATTTGTTTATTGTGCCCTTCAGTCATTTTGGTTGATTTTTCCATTTCCCTCGTTCTTTCTTTATTTCATTCTCGTCGTGTGTTTTTGCTTCTATCTCTGTCCACGTATTTTGCGGTTGCTATTTGCTGTTGTTTGTCGCTGTAGTTGTTGTGAAAGTCACTGTGTGCGAGAATATTTTATTTAGTATCGGAAGAACCTTCATTAAAAAGCACGCTAAAAATTAACAACAACAAAAGTAGAAAGAATTCTAAATGTAAATAAAACGTCGGAATGCAAATTGACGTTGAATCCAACAGATACGCCACTGAGATATTCATAGTTTCTCGTCAATAAATATGTAAAAGTTTTAAAAAATATTAAAAAAAAAAACTTAAAAATCCACGTTTGTAAGGACCTTGACAAAAATGTTTTTAACAAATCCTCGTTTGTAAGGACATTCAAAAAAATATTTTTAAAAACTCCGCGTTAGTAAGGACCTTGACAAAAGTATTTTAAAACAATCCATGTTTCAGATGGTTCTTGACAAATATTTTTAAAAAAATCCACGTTATTGAAGGTCCTTCAGAAATATTTAAAAAAAAAATCACGTCAACGCAGACGTTGACAAAAATGTTTTTCTAAAATTTCACATTTGCAACATTTGCACAGAAATATTTTTAAAAGATCAACGTTTCTGAAAGTCCTTGAGAAAAAATAGTTTTAAAAGATCCACGTTTCTAAAGGTCCTTGAGATTTTTAAAAAATTCACGTTTGTAAGGATACAAAAATATTTTTAGAAAATCCCCTTTATTGAAGGTCCTTGGGAAAATATATTTTAGACAAATCCCTGTTTGTGAAAATCCTTGGAGAAATATTTTTCAAAAACTCATGTTTATAAGGACCTTTAAAAAATATTTTTAAAAAATTCACATTTGCTAGGACCTTCACAAAAATATTTTTGAAAAATCCACGTAAGGACCTTCGCAAAAAATATTTCCACGAATCCACGTCCTTTACAAAAATATTTTTCTAAAAATACCGGTTAGTAAGACCCTTTACAAAAATATTTTTAAAACAAATCTACGTTTGTAAGAACCTGCACAAAAATATTTTGAAAAAATCCACGTTCGTAAGAACTTTCACAAAAATATTTTTTCCACGGTTCTTAAGGTCCTAAAACAAAAATATTTTTAATAAATCCCTGTTTGTAAAAACCTTTGGAAAAATATTTTAAAAAATCCAGGCTGGTTAGGTCCTTTACAAATATATTATTAAAAACCCACTTTTCTGAAGATCTTTAAAAAAATATTTTAAAGAAATCCCTGTTTGTGAAGCTCCTTAAAAATATTTTTCAAAAATCCACGTTCTAGGTTCTTAGCTTGGTTCTCCAAAGGAACTTGAGAAAAATATTTTAAGAAACTTCATGTTTGATAAGGTCCTTGGAAAAATGTATTTTTTTTTAAATCCACGTTTGCGAAGCTCTTTGGAAAAAATATTTTTTTTAAATCCACGTTTGCGAAGCTCTTTGGAAAAAATATTTTTAAAAATCCACGTTTATAACACTGATAGCCCTTTAAAGGTCCTCGACAAAAATATTTTTTAAACAATCAACTTTTTTGGCTCTGAAGGTCCTTGAGAAAAATATTTTTAAAAACTCCTCGTTTGCTAAGTTCCTTATAAAAACTTTTTTTAAATCCGCGATTGCGTTAAAAACTCTGATGGTCTTTAAGTCACCTTGAGAAAACATTTTTTATAAGACCCACTTTTGGCTTTGGAGGTCCTTGAGAAAAATATTTGAAAAAATCAAGTTTTATCAGGTCCTTGCGAAAATATTTTAAAAAATCCACTTTCTGATGATCCTTTGAAGGTCCTTGAGAAAAAATATTTTTTTAAAAAGCCAACATTTTTAAAGGTCCTAAAAAAATATATGAATCCTCTTTGTGGCTTGGAAATCCTTAAAGAAAAATTGTTGAAGAAATATTATAAAAATTCACTTAAAACTCTGATGATTCTTTAAAGGTCCTTAAAAAAAATATTTCTAAAATGTCAACGTTTGTTAAGGTCCTTAAGAAAAATATTTTTTAAAGATCCAGTTATAAAGCTTTAAGGGCACAAACGGCCCTTCAAAAAGTCATATAAAAGTTCTTTACAAAACCTTAAAAAATCCTGAATAGGTCCTTGAGAAAAATATTTAAGAATTCACCTTTAAGGCATTAACGACATTTCAAAAATTCTTTAAAATATCCCGTGCAGGACCTTCAGAAAAAAATTAAAAATCCTGCGAAAGTCTTTGAAGAAAATATTTACAAAGTTGTGATTGTGGTCCTTGGGATAACTACTTATTTATTTTATTTTAAATCAACTAGTAAGACCTTTCTGAAAAAATATTTTTTAATAAAGAGCGTTTAAAGATTTATTTATTAAAAAAAAGGAAAAATACATAAAAAATCCACCCTGGTGGACTCTGATTTTTGCTTGGAAAATTCGCCATTGAAGGACCTTGGGAAAACTATTACGAAGTCGATCATTGTGACTACTCAGATCTTTTGAATTTTTTTCCTTCAATTTTTGTAGCTTGAAAGGGTTTTGAACGAAGTCTTTTAAATCCGCAAGAGAAATATTTTTGAAAAGTCCTTGAACAAAATCTTAAAAAATACTGAAGAAAAATATTGTTAAAAAACCCACTTTTGTGGAAATAAATGTCCTTAAAAACCCCATATTTGTTAAGGTACTTGGGAAAATATTTTTTTAAATACCCGTTTGCGGAGCTCCTTGGGATTTTTTTTTTATAAAATCCACTTTTGTTGCTGTTCAGGTCCTTGAGGAAAATATTTCTATGATACCACGTTTGTTCAGGTCCTTGAGAAAAAAATTAAAAAAAATCCATGTTTAAAACTATAATGATCCCTTAAAGGTCCTTGAGAAAAATATATTTTTAAAAATTCAACGTTTGTTAAGGTCCTTGAGGAAAATATTTTTTAATTCAATTTCTTATATGAATTATTTATTTGTTTTATTTAAAATCCTCTCTCAGGACCTTAAAACTTCCTGAAAAAATATTAAAAAAAAAATCTGGGAAAATATTAAACAAAAATCCACCCTTTTGGACTTTAATTTTTGTAGAATATTATTCTTGAAAAATATTAGTGTATTATTCCTGCAGAAAAATATTCCTCAAAAAAAATTCGCGTTTGTGACCTTTAAGGACCTTGGGGAAAATCCATTTTTGTGGCATTATAAGTCTTTGAAGATTTTTTTAATCCTGGAAAAAATTTATTTAAAAAATCCGTGTTTGTGGCCTTTAAGGTCCTTAAGAAAAAAATATTTAAATATGGACGATTATGGCTTTAAAGGTCCTTGAGAATTATCCATTTTTGGGTTTTGTTTGTTTGAAAAAAATCTTTAAAAATGCTCGAGTAAAATATTTTTGAAAATATGCGCTTGTGACTTATCATTTCCTGAAGGAAAATATTTTAAAGAAAAACATTTCTATAATTTTAACATTTTTTGAATAAAATATTTTCAAAAAATGCCAAATTTTTTGTTGGAATATCCTTTAAAAATTACCCTTGAAAAGTGTTCTCTATTGACCTTCGTTACACACCCTCACTGACTGACCTCTTTTATATAATTGCACCTTTGAAAAATATATTTCCGTAATTATTTCAAAAAACATTGAATTTTAGATGGGAAAATAAAAAATAACGACAACAACAATAAAATGATTTTAACATTGGAAACTGCAATTTTTAACATTGGAAATATCTTCCTATTTGTTGTGGTGTTATGAGTTGTTGTTATTGTTGCCTTTTTTATTATTATTGTTATTGTTTAGATGAGGAAAAAGCTAAAGTGCAGCAAAATAAACTCACACACATACACAGCCATATACACCTGCCATAAAGATACTCGCGCTTGGAAGGCACGTAGCTGTGTTTGATTTTTGAGATATGTTTTTTTTTTGTTCGTCGTCTTCTTCTTAAATTGCCCATTAAAAAAAGAACATAAAATTGTTCTTTTTTTTAAAAGACAGCAAATTTAATTTCAAAACATAAAATTTAAGAAACCAAAAAAATGAACTCCACCTTGAATTGGCATTTTTTTTGGCGATTTTGTTGGTAACAACTTTTTTCTTGATTTTGTTTTGAAGCCAAAAAATTTGCATTTTTTGGTTTTAATTCTTCTTCTTGTTTTTTTGAGTCTTTTTTCTTCTTAAAGGTTGTTGACGATTTTTTGGAGGTTTGTGTCATTGTTCTCGCTTTGCTGGTCTGCTTGTCTGTCGTTCGGTAATTTTAATTTTTTTATTTTCGCGGTGCGTTTTGAAGAAGTCTAGTGAGAAATACAAATTAAATGCAAATAATGCCAAGAAACTGAAAATACATGAAGAATATAATTTAAAATAATAACAATAAATAACAACATAAACGGCGTCCACAACAACAAGAACACAACAGCAACATTAGGCAGCGAAACAATGGCATGAAATTGTAATTTGAGATAAAAAAATATTTTGAAAAAAGCAAAAACAAACAAAAAAATTAAGAATAACAACAAAATCGAACAAAATTAAAAAAAAAAAAAACATAAAACAAACAAAAATATTGTCAACTACAACGAAGTAAAAATTCATCAAAAACATTGAAATAGGAAATATTTTTAAAAATAAAAAAAATTAAAATTAAAAAATAAAAGATTGATACGTAAAAAAAACAAAAAATATTAAAAAAATATAAAAAAATTTAATTTTATAAAAACAACAAACAAAATGTCAACACTGTTCTGAAAGTATTTAATGTGAGAAAAGATTTTAATAATTTTTTTAATAAAAAGACGACGAAATATTATATAAAAATTATTTTATATATAATATATATAATATAAAAATATAATATATATAATATAAAAATTATATAAAAAATATTTAAAAATGGATGATGCCAAATAATTGTAAAATCGTAAATAATTTCAAATAAGGCCAACTACTTTCACAACAAATTAATAAGAAAATATTTAAAAAAAATATAAAATTATAAAAACACAACAAAATTATAAAAATAATATTTAAAAAAATAGTTAACACTGATTTTATAACATTAATCCAACTACTTCGGGGATTAAGGAAAGGAGAAAAATATTTAAAAAATATAAAAAAATATTTTAAAAAAAATATAAAAAAAATATAAAAATAAGAAAATATATATATAAAAAAATATTTGTTAAAAAATAAATTAAAATTAAAAAATTCAAAAACTTTAATAGTTTATAAAAAAGTGAAAAAAGAAATTAAGAAAAAGTATTTAAAAAATAAAATTGTAAAATCATAAAAAATGTAATACAAAATTAATAAAAAAACAAATTAATAAAAAAACAAATTAATAAAAAATATTTAAAAAATAAAGAATTAAAATTATAAGAATACAACAAAATTATAAAAATAATAATAAAAAAAGAGCTACCACTGATTTTATAAGATTAATCCAACAACTTCTGGGATTAAGGAAAAGAAAAAAAAAAACTAAAAAAAAAATATAAAAAAATATTTTAAAAAAATATAAAAAAATATTTTTTAAAAAATAAATTAAAATTAAAAAATTCAAAAACTATTGAAAAAATTATAAAAAAGTGATAAAAGAAATTAAGAAAAAGTATTTAAAAAAAAAACAATATTGTAAAATCATAAAAATATGTAAAACAAAATATTTAATAAAAAATAAATAAATTTAGATTAAATAAACAATTCTAAAAAAAACAACAATAATTACTTAAAAAATATTAAAAACCATAAAAATAATATTAAAGGAAATAAATGTTTATTAGTTAAAGTTAATTAGATAACATTAAAATCTACGTTTCCTGGGATTGAGACGGAATATCATTTGGGTGACCAAGATAATAAATACCAACAAAAAAGTTAAAAATAAAAATATATAATTACAAAATCAAAAAAAAAAAAAAAAAAAAAAAACTCGGAGTACCCGATAATTTAAAATTTTAAATTTAAGATATTTACATCAGTATTAGAAGAAAAAATTGTTTTTCTAGAATTTAAAAATAAAACCCAAAGTTGAAGACCCAGATTCTAAAGTGTTGCTCCACAAAAAATTGCCCAGCTGTGAATTAAATTTTTGTCGAAGGTGATTTTTTAACGAAATTTCTTCAAAGTGGATTCAATATCGTTACCTCTTGGAAGTCTTTCCCATGTTAGAATGGCTCTGGCCAGGTAAGACAAAGAACGTACATATCTATGAAAAATAAAAAAGAATTTTTTTTTCGAAAAACTTTTAATAAAATATTTGAAAATCTCCACAACACATATGCAAAAAATTTGGGCTTATCTATAGTTTAGTAAAAACTTTTCGATTTTTTTTTCAATTTTTCCAGTGGTAGGTATTTTTACTCTAATTCCGGGAAACTATTTTTTTCTTGGGGGAACCGGAATTGGGACCCCAGTCCGCGTTCAAGATCTGGACCGGACCCGGAGCCACTTGCCCGCTATACACACTATATGTATCGTTTGAAATGTTATAAAAAACATTTGTATTGAAAACATAATCTTAATGAACTGCTTAGAATCGTGTTATGAGGATGGAAAGACCCATATCTCTAGACCAGAAAAAGATATTAGCGCAAATTGTAGCATTTTGGAAAGGTATGAACGTCATCAATAATTTGGCATCAATTTGGTTGACCGCCATAAGGGGCCCTTTTTGGACTTTTTTAAAAAATTTGGGTCCAATAATTTGACTATAACTTCCGAAACGCTTAAAAACAACCCCCATCATATGACCACTTGTTGGATAGGTACTTTCAAACGATACCTGTATTGTCTATATTGGGCAAGTGGATCCGGGTCCAGCCCGGGTCTTGAACACGGATTTTCGGGTCAAAAATCTGGGGTCTCCGGTCCGTCCCCTAAGAATAAATTATTTCCCGGAATCAGGGTAAAAATAACTACATCTGAAAAAAATTGGGAAGTGTGGAATTTGAAGAGAGTTCGATGTCTATTCTGCTTTCTTTGAGCGTTTTGTTTTTCAAAATCTTGAACCCTTTGTGGCGGAGGTACAAGAAGGAGTGGACCGATATATTCCATCTTCACACCAGACATTGGGTTAATAAAAATATTGAGATGTGTGAATTTTGAAGACAATCGGATTCTTACATCACATTTTATAGGTTAGGTTAGGTTGAAAAAGAGGAACAAAAGAATTTTGCCTCAAGCCCTTTTGGACATGCACTTAAGCCAGTATAGGCCTGTTGTGCGCTATAGTCAGATGGGTTTTATCGAGAAGTTAACAGTCTGTCATAATTGAAATTCTGTTGCCTTTATGAAATTCTTTAACTGTTTTATATCATTTACCATGATCCGACTAAGTTCGGGTATAGTGTCGCTCCCTATGAATTGGGCTCTGATATTAGCAAACGCTGGGCATATACAGAGAAAATGTTCCAAAGTTTCGTCGTCTTCCCTGCACGCCTTGCATATGCTGTGCAACCTATCTTGTATAGATGAGCTTGTAGGCCCAGGTGCCCCGTAAGGATGCCTGTCACCTCACTGATCTCCTTCTTGCCTAGCAATAAAATATTCTTCGTTTTTATCTCATTTGGGTCACCCCACAGGATTTTGGTGGTTTTCCCTACGCCTCCCCCTTTTTATAAGAGTTATAAATATTCAAAATTTTAAAAAGAAAGATAGACAGACAGACGAGATCTGGGGTTTAAAACCACTATTTCAATGAGGCACGTTTTAGCCGTATCAAATGATACACCCTGTCTAGCCTTATGGCTGAGGGTATAAAAAATCCACGATTTCGACTTTTACTGTTATCGAAAATATTTTGGGATTTTGAATCCTTAAAACAATATTTTAAAGAGTGAAGGTTTTTAGTCACATGAACCCTGGGAAATTACCGAGAATCCTTAAAATAATCTATTTGAAAAAAAAAGTCGACAATTTCAAATCTAAGTTTCTAAAACATAATTAAAAATGTTGGCTTCCTAGAAAATACTAAAATATTTACCATTTCTCAGGATGCAATAAAATTTTCCACGCACCAATATTGTTTCCGTGTCATTTAAACACTTACAAAAATCGTTCAGATCTTATTCGTATAATAATAGATCTTCTAAGACTGGGAGTCCTATTAGAAGAGCATAGTAAACTTGTTCGTTTCTGTCTTACATACTTGTTAGGTCTTGTAATAAAATATCTACTCCCTGAAGACCCACTTGATCTTCTCTGTATTTCCACAATACCCATCTCTATTAACAATAATTCCTGCACATCCCTCCTACATTTCTCAAAGAAGTTCATGATCACTTTCTCTTTACATCAAAAACTGCAGCAACAACAACAACTACAACACCTCAGCCAATTATTATTTTAATTGTCTAGCTAAGCGGCCATTGCGAGGCAATAACACAAATACTTCCTTATTTTGAAGCGAGGATGAAAAGCTTAGATAAATATTCCGCAATGTGCGAGTCAATCAATGGATGATTGTGTTTTTTTTTTGGCAAAGAGAAAATTTTGTGCTCTCTCACACAGAGACACACACATGGCAACTGATACGACTGCAACGACGGCACTCTCCCACAAATTTAATTACAGGGTTGCTGTCGCCGCCTCGTCACAGCGAAAAACGATGACGATCAAAGTCATTAGCCTAACATGCACGGCTGGCAGTCAGGCAGTCAGGCCAACCCAACAACACATGCAGCGGCATGCATGAAACGACATTCGTTACTGTTGTTGTTATTGTTGTTTTCCTACTATGATTGCTGTTTTTGTTTGGTGTTCTCCATTTCATTACAATTGAAATTATTTACAAAGGTTAAAATGGTATTAAAAATAATAAATAATATTTTTTTTTCGTTATTTATTTTAGAAAATGTCATGTTTGTTTTTGTTATGTTATTGTTGTTGGTTTACAACAAAGGCGTCTAATTTTTATTGCCATGAATTTCATGGAACATCAACAACATAAATTTAATAATTTTTTTACACTGAAAATAATGTGGAATGTGTTCGTGTTTGGGGGTTATGAACTTGAGTGGGCTTCGGTGACATTTATTGGTTGCCCCGTAACGGCACTTTGGATGATCGGTGTGTGTCTTTGCTATGTTAAGAGTTGCCATTTACCTATGTAGGTGGCGTTGCTTTTTATTCGATTGTGGAAGATTTTCAAGGCTTGTTTCGAAATATATGGCTAGAAGGGATATATACAGGGTGAGATAAAAAACTGCAACATAGTCTAACGCCATAATTTTTACATTTTTGTTAAATTTCATTGAATGAAAGCAAAAAAAAAAAAAAATTTCGGAAATATCATCAAATTTTAGAATAAGTTTAGATTTGTTCGAATTGGTCACCTTTGGCCTTGGAATTATGGCCTTCAAACGGCCAATGAAACCGTCACACACTGCCCGAATGTTGCTCTGCGGTATTTTGACCCATTCTCGGCGAAGCGCTTGCTTGAGGTGGTGATCGACACTTTGGTATTTTTTAGTGCCAACCTTGCTTCCGAAAATACTCCAGACACAATAATCCAACGGATAGGTATCCCGGGAGATTTTGGTGGCCATTGTGCGCTGGAAATAAAGCAAGGAACCTCATTTTGTAACCATTCTTGGGTGGCGCGTGCTAAGTGCGATGCTGCTGAATACTGTTGGAATGTTCAAGGTCTGCGGCCAAAATGCTTGCGTGACCAAGGCTTTAATATACCCTCCAGAATATTTTCGCGATAATATTCGGCATTTATTCTGATGTCACGGTCGATTAATACGAGCGGAGAGCTACCAGCGGCTGTTATGGCGGCCCACACCATCACCATGAGCGGCTCTTGTTTGTTTACAAACTGCTGGGCAAAACATGTTTTCTCATCGGAGAAAACCAAAATTCGGCAGTTCACCACTTTCGGCCAAGCGAAGCAACTCTTTAGCTCTTTTGAGTCTATTTCCTTTCTTTTTTTCAGGTGCGGAGTAAGTTGCTGCACTTTTTGGAATTTCAATGGCTTTGCCCCGAGCTCATTTTTCAATATTTACCGAATGGTCGAATTGCGATATGTTCAGCTCAGGAGCCATTTTTAGGCCACTTTGACGCGGGTTTTGATCATGTCGCTTTTTTACTTTTCGAACCATTTTTACATCAGCAGAAATTCTGTTTTCTTCCGTCCAATTCCACTTCCTTGACGTCGGGCTACGCTACCAGTATTACGGTAACGAGCGATGGTAAAATCACAAAAAAATCACATTTAAATGCTGGAGTGCTCTAACCATAGCCACTTGTGGTGTGTCTAGACAAATATAAAGAAATCACCCTATCACGCTTGAATTCCATTACGAATAGCTTTTTTTTCTGGAAAATTCTCACCAAAATGCTTTTGTAGGCTTGTAAACAATATAATGAGCTGTCACTGGAATAATTTTAACAGCTGTCGGGCGAGTGGCTTAGAAATGACAGCAGTCTGAAGTGTGGTTGCAGTTTTTCCTCTCACCCTGTAGAAAACTTGCATGAGGTAATCTATCCATATAAGGCCTTCAGGAAATATCCCATGTGTAGGAGATCTATTGGACTTGGAAGACCTTTAGCGGATCTTCTAACTACGAATCTATATTTCCATCTATCTTTCTAGTAGTATCTACCAACAGGAGGTCTTTAATGTATTTATAGAAGACCTACAAAAAATACCTACCTGAGGTCCATATTACTTCTACGGACCTACATGATATCCTATATCCATACAAGATCTACCATTCACCACTGCGAATGCAGGATGATGAATTCTGCAAATCTTTTATGGATAGAAAATCTCCTATGTATCTTTAAGGGATAGAAGACTTCCTTTAGGTCTAATTATAAAGTACCCCTTGTAAGCCTCCAGTAGGTCGTCTATTTATAGACAACATACTGTACGTACAATATAATAGAAGACCTCTTGAGGGCCTTCTATGGTTTAAAGTCACTGGAGGCACACTCTATCTAGTAGTATCTATCAACAGGAGGTCTTTAATATTTTTATAGAAGACCTACAGAAAATACCCGCCTGAGGTCCATATTACATCTACAGACCTACTGGATATCCTATATCCATACAAGATCTACCATTCACCACTGCTAATGCAGGAAGACTTCAGCAATTCTTTTATGAATAGAAAATCTCCTATGATTCTTTTGTAGATAGAGACTTCTATTAGGTTTAATTATAAAGTAAGTCTCCAGTAGGTCGTCTATTCATAGAAGACATACTGTACGTACTATATTTTAGAAGACCTCTTGTGGGCCTTCTATGGATTAAAGTGTCTCACTGCAGGCACACTCTATCTAGTAGTATCTATCAACAGGAGGTCTTTAATGTATTTATAGAAGATCTACAGAGAATACCTACCTGAGGTCCATATTACATCTACAGACCTACAGGATATCTGCTATATCCATAGAAGATCCACAATTCATCACTGCGAATGCAGGAAGACTTCAGCAATTTTTTTATGAATAGAAAATCTCCTAAGATTCCTTAGCAAATAGAGACTTTTTTAAGGTCTAATTACAAAGTACCTCTTGTAAGTCTCCAGTAGGTCGTATATTCATAGAAGACATACGTTCTATATGATAGAAGACCTCTTGAGGGCCTTCTATGAATTAAAGTGCCTCACTAGAGGCACACTCTATCTAGTAGTATCTATCAACAGGAGGTCTTTAATATATTTATAGAAGACCTACAGAAAATACCCGCCTGAGGTCCATATTACATCTACGGTCCTACAGGATATCATATATCCATACATGATCTACCATTTACCACTGCGAATGCAGGAAGACTTTAGCAATTTTTATATGAATGGAAAAGCTCCTATGAATCTTTAATGGATAGAAGACTTCCTTTGGGTCTAATTATAAAGTGCATCTTGTAAGTCTCCAGGAGGTCGTCTATTCATAGAAGACACACTGTACGTATTATATGATAGAAGACCTCTTGAGGGCCTTTTATGGTTTAAAGTGCCTCCCTGGAGTTACTTCTAAAGATGGAAAGTTTGTATGCGATACTACAGACATAATATCTTCTGCCTTCCTAGGGATCTCTTTGAGAAGCCCTGTAAGAAAGCCTCTTCGGGCAAGAGAACTGTAAGATTTGGTATGAGGAACCCGTGGGGGTAGGCCTTCTACATTCGCAGCTAAACATCTTATGTCATTCCTATGTTTGACTAACTTTCCGAGCTTTATCGCCCCATAGCATGAGGTCATCCCTATTTATCTAAGTCTTTAATGGTGAAAAAGTCTCCCTGGGGGCACTTTTAGAAATTGAGGACCTCTATATGATACTACAGATATAATATCTTCTACCTTCCTAGGGCTCTCTTTGAGAAGCCCTGTGAGAAACCCTCTTCGGGCAAGAGAGCTGTAAGATTTTGTCTGTGAAACCCATAGGGGTAGGCCTTCTACATTCGCAGCTAAACATCTTATATCTTTCCTATGTTTGACTAACTTTCCGAACTTTATCACCCATAGTTTGAGGTCATCCCTATTTATCTATGTCTTTAACGGTGAAAAAGTATCTCCGGGGGCCCTTTTAGAAATGGAAGACCTCTATATGATACTACAGACATAATATCTTCTGCCCTCCTAGGGTTCTCTTTGAGAAGCCTTGTGAGAAACCCTCTTCGGGCAAGAGAGCCTTAAGATTTTATATGAGGAACCCATAGGGGTAGCTATTCTACATTCTTAGCGGAACATCTTATATCATTCCTATGTTCAACTAACTTTCCGAACTTTATCACCCATAGTTTGAGGTCATCCCTATTTATCTAAGTCTTTAATGGTGACCTCTGGAAGACCTCTATATGATACTACAGACATAATATCTTCTGCTTTCCTAGGGTTCTCCTTGATAAACCCTGTGAGAAACCCTCTTCTGGCAAGAGAGCCCTAAGATTTTGTATGAGAAACCCATAGGGCACTTTTAGAAATGGAAAACCTCTATATGATACTACAGACATTATATCTTCTGCCCTCCTAAGGTTCTCTTTGAGAAACCCTGTGAGAAAGCCTCTTCGGATCCCTCAAGAGAGCTGTAAGATTTTGTATGAGGAAGGAAGGAGGTGTAGCCCTTCTATATTCGCAGCTGAACTTCTTATACCTTTTCTATGTTTAACTAACTTTCCGAACTTTATCGCCCCATAGCTTGAGGTCATCCCTATTTATCTAAGTGCGTAATTGATTTTGTCTGAGGAACCCATAGGGGTAGGCCTTCTACACTCGCAGCTGAAAATCTTATTTCTTTCCTATGTTTGACTAACTTTCCGAGTTTTATCGCCCCATTGCTTGAGGTCATCCCTATTTATCTAAGTGCGTAATTGCTATGACGGAGATAAGATTTTTATCGAGTATTACAACACAAATACATAACTATATTGGGTGGTTGCTTACAAGCTAGCTCCCATCTTCCGCTTTGGCATGCCGAACATTACTACAATACCGTAATGTTGCACAACAACAACATCAATAAGGATGGGAACTTTCGCAATGTTTTCAATTAACTTTGTAACATGGCATTGTTGGTGTTGTTGTTATTTAATTTTCGAAAAACAAGCGATGTTTTTGTTACCTTTGACGTTTGCTGCTCTTGTATTGACACTGAAAACACACACATACGCACTCGCTCAGAGATATGAGAGGCTTTTACATTGACTAGAATTAGGAAATTGCTGTTGGGGCTGTAGATATGTAACGCAATGTAATTATTGATATGTTTTTTTGTTGTCATTCGCATTGTTGTTGTTGCTGTAGTTGTACTTTTGTTTACATGCCGTCTAATAATCACCATGACTAAGCAAACCACAATTTCCTGGGTAGGTGTTTGGTGTTGCTTCGTTTTTGTAGGTCATTCAGTGAGATATTGGGTCGATTTTGGGGGAGAATGTCAGAAATAAGTGATTTTTTACCTAGGCCAAACATCGCCACTTGGTGGCAACACTGTCGAGAAAGCTTAAAATATGGAGTACGAAAATTTACTAGAAGTGGAGGAGAATCTGGGAGACTTGAGATTAAAAATATAATAATTTGAGATTTAAAATATTTTGGCAGTTCCCAAGGGGTATCCAGAAGTTTGCCCCATTTAGTCTTTAGGGGAAAATCCTTGCTGATTTTTATATTTTAAAATATGTCCTTTGAAAAAGGACTTTCATATATTTTTCTAATTTCTTAAAATAATTTTTAACAATATATTTTCTTTCTTTTTCAGGTAAGATAATGACCCACGAGTTCGTAAGTAATATCCACATTCCAAAAATATGAAATAAGTTACACTTTCATAATATAAATCAGGACCTCCAGAGGTTCTTCTGAAGGTAATCTCCCCAACATGTAGAATATATTCTACAGGACTTTTATAGACAGAAGAACTTCAAATTGCCTCGATATAAGACCGTCTTCGGTAACTCTATAGGTTTAAAACCTTCTATAATCCTATTTTATTGTTAAAAGACCAATCAATTATCTGCTGTGGATAGAATTCCTACCAAATGAATAAATTTTTACAGGTGTTTTATAGATAGACGGTCATTCATAAGAATCTTTCTTGGATATAATACTTCAGGGATCTTCTATGGACAGGAGACTTTCCACAAGACTTCTATATCTTGAAGACCTGTGAATACTCTCCTGTGGCTGAAATACCTTCTTCATGGCATCTATGGATATGATGCTTTCAGGTGTTGACCTGGGGTCAGTAGATGTTGATCAGATGTCAATAGATTTTGACCAAAGGTCAATAGATGTTGGCCAGAGGTCGTTGGATGTCAATAGATGTTGGTCTGGGGTCAATAGGTGTTGACCTGGGGTCAATAGGGGTTGACCCGAGGTCAATAGATGTTGACCCGAGGTCAATAGATGTTGACCAGAGGTCAATAGGTGTTGACCAGAGGTCAATAGGTGTTGACCAGAGGTCAATAGGTGTTGACCAGAGGTCAATAGGTGTTGACCAGAGGTCAATAGGTGTTGACGAGAGGTCAATACGTGTTTACCAGAGGTCAATACGTGTTTACCAGAGGTCAATAGTTGTTGACCAGAGGCAATAAGTGTTGACCAGAGGTCAATAAGTCAATAGGTCAATAAGTGTTGACCAGAGGTCAATAAGTGTTGACCAGAGGTCAATAAGTGTTGAACAGAGGTCAATAAGTGTTGACCAGAGGTCAATAGGTGTTGACCAGAGGTCAATAGGCGTTGACCATAGGTCAATAGATGTTAACTCGGGGTCAATAGATGTTGACACGCGGTCAATAGATGTTGACCCGCGGTCAATAGATGTTGACCCGCGATCAATAGATGTTGACCCGCGATCAATAGATGTTGACCCGCGGTCAATAGATGTTGACCCGCGGTCAATAGATGTTGACCCGGGGTCAATAGATGTTGAGGTCAATACGTGTTGACCAGAGGTAAATAGGTATTGACCAGAGGTCAATAAGTGTTGACCTGGGGTCAATAGTTGTTGGCCAGAGGTCAATAAGTGTTGACCTGGGGTCAATAGTTGTTGGCCAGAGGTCAATAGTTGTTGGCCAGAGGTCAATAGTTGTTGACCAGAGGTCAATAGTTGTTGACCAGAGGTCGATAGATGTTGACCCGTGGTCAGTAGGAGTTGACCCGGGGTCAATAGATGTTGACCCGGGGTCAATAGATGTTGACGCGGGGTCAATAGATGTAGACGCGGGGTCAATAGATGTTGACCCGGGGTCAATAGATGTTGACCCGGGGTCAATAGATGTTGACCCGGGGTCAATAGATGTTGACCCGGGGTCAATAGATGTTGACCCGAGGTCAATAGATGTTGACCCGAGGGCAAAAGATGTTGACTAGAGGGCAATAGATTTTGAACCGAGTTCAATAGGTGTTGACCCTAGTTGAAGAGGCCGATAGATGTTGACCTGAGGTCAATCAATGTTGATCAATAGGCGTTGACCCGAGGTCAATAGGTTTGACCAGAGGTCAATAGGTATATGTTTTGACTCGGGGTCAAGGGGTGTTGACCTCAGGTCAATAAGTTTAGATCTGGTTCAATCGGTGTTGACTTGGGATCAATAGTTGCTGACATGGGGTGAGTTGACCTTGTACGGATCTTCGTGGGATTTAAGATCTCTTATAAGTCTCTAATGGAAAGGAGAGCTTTCGCAGGACTTTGATGAATAGCTGACATTTCACAGACTGTCTTCTATGGGTTTTCTGTGGTTATAGGACCTTATAACGGTCTTCTGTAAATAACCGATCTAATGAATAGAAGTCCTTTGGTTAGAAAGTCTTCTGTGGCTGCTAAACCTCGATAAACTCCCCAATGTGCTTTTTCACACACTCACATCGCCCCGCATTGCTCTCCTTCACTTGCCAACATATGCTCTTAATGACCGTGCAACTGCTGCTGTTACTGACTGAATTCAGTTGAGTTTTATGACCTTCTTCTTCTTCGTTGGCTGGAAACAAAAAATGTCCTTTTTTCAGTTTTTGTTTGTTCTTTCTAGGCTGTTACCTCCGAATGTAAGCCAAGCGTAGCTAAGCAAACGACACTTTTTATGTGCCGCCTCAGACCACCCCCATGGGCGGGGTGGGGTGGTGTGAATGGGTTGTTGGATGTTGAAAACGGGTGGAAGGTCGAGCTATGCTCCAAAAATATTCTATACCCAGATATGTAACACTTTTTATTCCCCTGAAAAAACGCTGATGATGGCGAGGATGGCTACGGAGACGATGTTGGTTGGTTGGTTGGCTGACTGGCTGGATGGTGACGACGATGGTGTCCTTAACGCTTTTGTGTGCCTTTCTTTGTCTCTTAAGTGTTTTTGATGTTTGTTGTTGTTGTTGTTGTGGAACATCATCATTTCCACTCTAATAAATTTTTATCACATTTCATTTTATTATTTTCTTGTGTGGAAGATGGGCCTGAGTCGGATGGCAAGGGTTAGCGAAGGACCTTAGATTGAATTTGCTAACGATGAGGCAATGCAAAGTAGTCAGAAGTGGAAATTCGAAAATAAGGAAATTTATAAGGAAAACCCGCTGAAGTGATAAGAAAAGAATTTCCATAATAACCCTTGGAATCTTCGCTGTGACTTCTCCAACACTGGAATCTCCGCATTAACTGGGCTATGAGTTGTAGTTCTTTTGCCCAGACTTGAAGCTATCACAGCCACTCGTCTGCTGTTGACACAACGCCTTACTGGGTGCTGCTGCTCTTGACACCTACCCACCTACCCATTACGAAACTCGGCTGCTCTCTGCAAAGGTGGGTGGGTGGATGGATGAATGGCGACGGCGGCGGCAGCAGCGACACGACACCACCCTCCATTGTTTGATTTTGGTAATTGTCACTTGCGAAAGAGGGCCATGATAGCATGTACCATAGCATGTTGTTGTAATTTTTTGTTGTTGCAGCGATTTTTTTTGTTATAAAAACAAAAATGCCATTCATCCAAACATCGATTGATCCAAAGACCGACCTCCAATGGCTGGCTATGGCGTTTGGCTTTCTGTTTGTTGTTGTTGCTGTTAGCGAATTGTAAGCAAATCTCGAGTGTGTGTGTATGTCGGTATGTTCGTTGAGCAAACATGAACTGGTGTTTGTTGCCTTAACCTCGTTGCCATATTCATAATAATAATGGACGGGACGGACGGACGGACCGTCGTTTGGAAGGCCTGGTTGACATGACATCAGTCACTCCAGTTTTATGGATTTTTTGTGTGCCTTTGAAGTAAATATTTTCAGATGATTTAAGGGCTGATAATGAGGATAGAAGTCACATTTTTGAAAACATTTTCAGAAGTCTTAAATTTTGACCCGAAGTCAAAAATCAGAGGTCAATACGTATATTGACCACAGATAAATAGTATTGATTCGAGGTCAAGAGGTATTGACGCGAGGTCAATTGGTATTGAACCGATGTTGACCAGAGGTTACCAGATGTTAACAGATGTTGATCCGGGGTCAATAGAGGTGAATAGTTGTTAAGGTTAATAGTTGTTAACCCGAGGTCAATAGATGTTGGCCCGAGGTCAATAGATGTTTACCGAAGGGCAATAGATGACCGAGCTCAAGAGGTATTGACCAGGTGTCGCCCAGAGGTCAATAAGTATTGACCAGAGGTCATTAGGTATTGACCAAAGGTCAATAAGTATTGACCAGAGGTCAATAAGTATTGACCAGAGGTCAATAAGTATTGACCAGAGGTCAATAAGTGTTGACCCGAGGTCAATAGGTATTGACCAGAGGTCAATAGGTATTGACTAGAGGTCAATAAGTATTGACTAGAGGTCAATAGGTATTGACTAGAGGTCAATAAGTATTGACTAGAGGTCAATAGGTATTGACTAGAGGTCAATAAGTATTGACCAGAGGTCAATAAGTATTGACCAGAGGTCAATAAGTATTGACCAGAGGTCAATAAGTATTGACCAGAGGTCAATAAGTATTGACCAGAGGTCAATAAGTATTGACCAGAGGTCAATTAGTATTGACCAGAGGTCAATAGGTATTGACCAGATGTCAATAGGTATTGACCAGAGGTCAATAGGTATTGACTAGAGGTCAATAAGTATTGACCAGAGGTCAATAAGTATTGACCAGAGGTCAATAAGTATTGAACAGAGGTCAATAAGTATTGAACAGAGGTCAATAAGTATTGGCCAGATATCAATAGGTATTGACCAGAGGTCAATAGGTATTGACCAGAGGTCAATAGGTATTGACCAGAGATCAATAGGTATTGACCAGAGATCAATAGGTATTGACCAGAGGTCAATAGGTATTGACCAGAGGTCAATAGGTGTTGACCAGAGGTCAGTAGGTATTGACCCGAGGTCAATAGATATTGAACCGAGGTAAATATATATTGACCCGACGTCAATAGATATTGACCCGAGGTCAATAGATATGGTATTGACTAGAGGTCAATAAGTATTGACCAGAGGTCAATAGGTTTTGACCAGAGGTCAATAGGTATTGAACAGAGGTCATTAGGTATTGACCAGAGGTCAATTGGTATTGACCAGAGGTCAATTGGTATTGACCAGAGGTCAATAGGTATTTACAAGAGGTCATATGTATTGACCAGAGGTCAATATGCATTGACCAGAGGTCAATATGCATTGACCAGAGGTCAATAGGTAATGACCAGAGGTCAAAATGTATTGACCAGAGGTCAATAGGTCTTGACCAGTGGTCAAAATGTATTGACCAGAGGTCAATATGTCTTGACCAGAGGTCAAAATGTATTGACCAGAGGTCAATAGGTCTTGACCAGAGGTCAATAGGTATTGACCAGAGGTCAATAGGTATTGACCAGAGGTCAATAGGTATTGACCAGAGGTCAATAGGTATTGACCAGAGGTCAATAGGTATTGACCAGAGGTCAATAGGTATTGACCAGAGGTCAATAGGTATTGACCAGAGGTCAATAGGTATTGACCAGAGGTCAATAGGTATTGACCAGAGGTCAATAGGTATGGGCCAGAGGTCAATAGGTATTGATCAGTGGTCAATAGGTATTGACCAGAGGTCAATAGGTTTTGATCAGAGGTCAATAGGTATTAACCAAAGGTCAATAGATATTAACCAGAGGTCAATAGGTATTGACCCGAGGTCAATAGGTATTGACCAAAGGTCAATAGATTTTGACCCGAGGTCAATAGATATTTACCCGAGGTCAATAGATATTGAGCCGATGTCAATAGATATTGAGCCGATGTCAATAGATATTGAGCCGAGGGCATAGATATTGACCTGAGGTCAATAAATATCGACTCGAGATATATAAAGATTAACCTGAGGTCAATAGATACTAACCGGAGGTTAATAGATATTGACCCTAGGTCGATTGACCTGATAGATATTAGGAAATGATATTTGGTTAGGTGTTTGAGACCTTTATATCAGCTATTCTATTAAATCTCTTTATTTGATTTTTCCCCAGTTGTCAATGATGTCTCTTTTATAGTCTCCCGTTGGCTTTATCGACCAATCGGCTTTCTGACTTATAATCCACAAAATGTTTTCATATATATTTTATTTAAATATGTCTAAAATATGGAAATATCAAGGGTCAGGGAGAGGGTGGATTTTGCCATTTTAAATTTTATCTTCAAGCAATGATGATTGTTTTAAATGACAATGAAAGAAATAACACCATCCCTCCTTCGTGTCTTCTAATCACTTACTAGGCCATATGGACACTGGAAGGTGACTAAAAATAGCGTGATTCAATATTTAAACCATTTGATGGTTTCCTGTCATTTTCCAGTTGTAACCCTGGGCCTAATATCCCCAGGTGTCATTTGATGGTCGGCGATTATGACAATGATGGCCGATTGATGGTGACGGTGGTGTGACATCGTTGGTAATGGCAGGCCATTGAAATGTGGGGATAGAATGTTGTCAGTTATCGATTGTCTGGTTCTTTAAAGGGGTATTGTTAACATTTCACATTTGGACCAAGTTTAGGTTCTCGATACTCTCCTGCCCCAGGACTAGAAAGAGATTTCTAAATCAAACTCAGATGCTAATATATTTTGGATTAAGTTTTCCTTGATATATCTGTTTCCCAATAAAAAGTCGCATTCAGATCTGACATTTCTTTGCTGGCTGCTTTGTTAGAATTTGTTTTTTGAAAAATAAATATTTGTCTTTGTTTCTTTTGTAGCTGCAACTACAACAAATGCCAATATAAACAGTAATAATATAGCAAATAAAAATATTAACATAACAACAACAAAAGTACACATGTTAGTAAATATTTACATAGATTTTTTCCGCCATAAACAACAACAACAACACCAACAAATCGCTAGTCATATACAACAACCACACTAGCTAGAAAAAAAGACCTGCAATGCGAAAAACGCTGCTTTGTTGCTCACAGCGAGATCACAGCGAAATGGGCTTTGCGGAATGCATTGAGAACCTGTCGTTTTACGTCCTTCCCTTCCCCTCTCCCACACACCGCATAATTTATGACAGTTTATCAAAGGAAGGGGGCTGGTTTTCAGTTTTTTTTGGTTTTGCGCTCTGAAGTTGGCTGCTATTGGGGGTGTCAATTCTCATGATTTGTGCAATAGTGCAACAACAAGTACAACAACAACAAATCATCTACACACACGATACTGAATTCCATTTGGTTCAGACTAATAAATGATTTTTCATTAACACGCCGCGTGTTGTTTTACATTTTGCAGAATGACTAATCGGACATTAGGGTGGCTAGATGGTGGAGAATATTTTATATCTTCACGATTCATCAAGGCCCAGACGAAAAAACGGCTGAAGGTAGAATCTTGAAATTTTGGATGGGGGCCACTCTTGGTCTGAAGGGGTCGTATAAGGCTGGGTTTTAGGAAATTCGTACTGGAATGGTACGAAAGGTATTAAATGGTATTAAATATGAGGGAGCGTCACTCTTGGTCCGAAGGGGTTGGATAAGGCTGGGTTTTTGGACATTCGTACTAGAACGGCAAGAAAAGTATTAAAAGGTACTAAATATGAGTGAGGGTCACTCTTGGTTCGAAGGGGTTGGATAAGGCTGGGTTTTTGGAAATTCGTACCAGAACGGCACGAAAAGTATTAAAAGGTACTAAATATCTGTGAGGGACATTCTTGGTCTGAAGGGGTTGGATAAAGCTGGGTTTTTGGAATTTCGTACTAGAACTGCACGGAAAGTATTCCAAGGTACTAAATATGAGTGAGGGACACTCTTGCTCCGAAGGGGTCGGATAATGGTGGGTTTTTGGAAATTCGCTCTAGGGGGTATGAAAAGTATTAAAAGGTACTAAATATGAGTGAGGATCACTCCTGGCCCGATGGGGTTGGATAAGGCTGGGTTTTTGGAAATTCGTACTAGAACGGTATGAAAAGTATTAAAAGGTACTAAATATTAGTGAGGCTCACTCTTAGTCCCTAGGGGTGGGATAAGGCTGGGTTTTTTGGAAATGCGTACAAGAACGGCACGGAAAATATTAAAAGGTACTAAATATGACACCCTTTGTATTTGAGGAAGCAGTAGAGCTAGAATTCTTAAATTTGGAACGAGGGTTACTAGTGGAGTGTGTCAAAGATGATCAAAGGATTTTTAGAAATTCGCACTATAAGTGTACGGAAAGTACTACGTTTGGTACCATATCGTATCCTGTCAACGGTTAGAGCTAAAAACCGTTCACAGGATACGATATGGTGAAATTTGGAATGAAAATCAAGGTTGAGGCATAAAGCCGATGTATGGAGGTAATTTTGGAAGTGTGTACAGGGTGAGATGAAAAAACTGCAACCCACTTCAGACTACTGTCATTTCTAAGCCACACGTCCGACAGCTGTTAAAATTATTCCAGTGGCAGCTCATTATATTGTTTACAAGCGTACAAAAACATTTTGGTGAGAATTATCCAGGAAAAAAGTTTTTCGTGATGGAATTCAAGCGTGAGAGTTTGATTTCTTTATATTTGGCTGAAAAACCACAAGTGGCTATCGTTAGAGCAATCCAGCATTTAAATGTGAATAAATCTTTTGTGTATCTCTGGTAGCTTAGCCCGATGTCAAGGAAGTGGACGGAAGAAAACAGCAACATCAGCAGAAATGGTTCGAAAAGTAAAGAAGCGACTTGATCGAAATCCGCGTCGCAGAGCCCGACAAATGACTCATGACCTACACATATCGCAATATTCCATTCGGCAAATATTGAAAAAAGAGCTCGGGTTAAAGCCATTGAAATTCCTAAAAGTGCAAGAACTTACACCGCAACAGAAAGAAATTAGACTCAAAAGAGCGAAAGAGTTGCTTCGCTTAGTCGAAAGTGGTGAACTGCCGAATTTGGTTTTCTCCGATGAGAAAACATTCGCTGTCCAGTAGTTTGTAAAGAAACAAAATGATCGTGTTTACTTTGCAAAAGAGGTTAGCTGAAAATGTGCACCTTCGATTGGCCACCAGAACTCAAGCGCCGGCCATGGTGATGGTGTGGGCCGCCATAACAGCCGGTGGTCTCTCTCCGCTCTCGTATTAATAAATGCCGAATATTATCGCGAAAATATTCTGGAGGGAGTATTAAAGCCTTGGGTACGCAAACATTTTTGACCGCAAACCTTGGACATTCCAACAGGACTCAGGAACATCGCACGCAGCACGCGCCACCCAAAAATGGTTACAAAATGAGGTTCCTCACTTCATTCCCACCGCACAATGACCACCAAAATCTCCGGATACCAATCCGTTGGACTATTGTGTCTGGAGTATTTTTGAAAGCAAGGTTGGTACTAAAAAAATAACAAAGTGTCGATCACCTCAAGCATGCGCTTCGCCCGGAATGAGCCAAAATACCGCAGAGCAACATTCGGGCTACGTGTGACGGTTCCATTGGCCCTTTGAAGGCCATAATTCGTGCCAAAGATGACCAATGCGAACAAATCTAAACTTATTCTAAAATTTGATTCTATTTCCATTTTTTTTGCTTTCATTCAATAAAATTTAAAGAAAAATGGATTTGGGTAAACCGATAGGGCTGGAACCCTGAAATTGCGTAAGGAGATTTCTATGGATACTGATTTAGTAGATATACTAAGTTTGAAAACAATCGCTGACTTTTTTCGCAAAAATTATGAGGAATTGAAATAGTGAAAATTGGAACCTTTTGTGGGGAGGTACCAGAAGTAATAGTCCGATATGTCCTATTTTCACACCTGATCTTGTGTTAATAAAAATTTTGGGATGTGTGAAATTTGAAGGCAATCGGAAACTTATTACGTATTTTATGAGCGTTATAATTATTTAAAATTGTCAACCCTTTGTGGGGGAGGTACCAAAAGCAGTGGGCCAATATCTACCATTTTCACACCAGATCTTGTGTTAGTTTTGGTTATTCGAAATTCTAAAGCTTTTGTGGGGGAGCTACCAGCAGGTGAGAGCCGCTATACCATCCATCTTCACACCTGATCTTGTGTTAGTAAAAATATTGGTATGTGTGAAATTTGAGGAGAATCGAATGCATACTTCTCATTTTATTGGAGATATAATTATTCAAAATTTTGACCCTTTGTAGGGGAGGTACATTACACCAGATCTCCTGTTGGTAAAAATATTGCAATGTGTTAAGATTAGAATGAATCGGATGCTGATTTCGAATTATATAAGCATTTTGGTAATTCAAATTTTCAATCCCTTTGTGGGGTAGGTTGCAGAAGGAGTGGACCAATATATCCCATCTTCACACCTGATCTTGTGCCGATAGAAATATTGGGATGTGCCGAGTTTCAAAATAATCGGATGCTGATTTCGCATTAGATGATCGTTTTGGTTATTCAAAAGTTTGACACTTTGTGGGAGAGGTACCAGAAGGAATGGTCCGATCTCTACCATCTTTATAGCAGACCTTGTGTTGATGGAAATATTGAGATATGACAAGTCGGAATGGAATTTGATGTTAATTTCGCGTTTTATGAGCTTCATGGATATTCAAAATTTGTGGGGGAGGTACCAGAAGGAGTGGACCGATATATTCCATCTCCACACTAGACCTCGGGTTAATAAAAATAATGTGATGTGCGTGATTTGAAGACAATCGGATTTACATCACATTTTATTCGAGTTATAATTATTTATAATTTTAACACTTTGTGGGGGAGGTATTTGATGGAGTGGGTTGATGTTGTCAATTTTCGCTCCAGACCTAGCATTGATAAAAATATTAGGATTTGCAAAGTTGGAGCGAAATCTGATTATCCTTTCTCTTTGTGTGCAGTAAAATATTTTCTTGAAAATTTCGATCCTTGGTGGGGGAGGTACCAGAAGGAGTGGACCGATATTGCCCATCTCCGAAATCGATTTAAGTTCGATAATAATATTATGATGTACCAAGTTTGAACCGAATCGGATACTCCCTTCGAGAGTTATCGTGCACACCAGCCAGCCAAACAGACAGACGGACATCGCTAGGTCGACTCGAAATGTCCTGAAACGGATTTGGTCCATAGAGACCTAGGGTCTAAACCCGTTATTTCGAGGAGACACGCTACCCTCTCTAGCCATATGCTTAAGGGTATAAAAATCTCCAAATAACTCTTTCCAAAAAAGTACTCTGATCCTGAGGGAGAATCTCACAAAATTTGGTTATTAAACATTCCCAGCCTTACAGAATATTTTTTTTTTCAAAGAAGGCCAAGAATAGCCTATTTTTGAAAAAGGTCAAAATTATTTTCCACGTAGAAAGTGGTTGGTCTCCTTAGAATATTTTTCTAAGGAAGGAAAAATCTCCGGTTCTCCAATAAAGAATTTTTCGATGAAACAATTTCCAAAAATTAAAAAAAAATTGGGCTATCCACAAACAGTGGATTATTCATCCAAATGTCTATAAAATTTAAATGAAAATATGGTGACCCACACTCCGTGGAATATATTATCCCCACATTTGGTTATGCTTTAAATGTGACCCTAACCTAAAAAAAAACTATTTTCTCACACTTGGCTGGTTGACACAACCAACCCATGATTTTTTGTTACAACAAAGTTCTCCGTCATGTCAATGAAGTTGCTGCGCGGCGCCCTCGTCGAAGTCGTCACCATCATTAGTTTCAACATTTGTTAACCCCGAAAAAATTTGCCAACTGCCTGTCGTAGGTTGGCGGTAGCCGGCTGACTGACTGCCTAGCAATTGGATTGCCCAAATCTTGTTTTGCAAATTAATAATTCAATCAAATCGAAGATCTGGTGTAGGTGTTAATTTGCACTTATGTGTTTAAGAGACGGATGGATGGACGGACGGCCGATCACTCCATCGGTCATACAACTTCTCCCGCAAAAAACCTCGAAAAAAACGTTAGAGTTTGATTATTTTTAACACCAATGTGACTAAAATAAACAAAAAACAGGCAGACAGACAGACAGCCGAACAATGACAAACGCTTCCCCCGCCCTTTCCTTGTCAGAAAATGATGTCAATGAAAAAATGTGGCATAGATTTCAAATTCAAAAATGCTGTTGCTGCTGCTGATGCTAATGTCAATGTGAACACAATAGCGAAAATTTAAATAAGAGAACAATTTTAGATTACATCTGAGAGAGAGAGGGGGGAGAGAAAGGGGAACATAAATAATATGCAACTAATTCCCAAAACCAATAGAAAAAGTGTTTTAAATAGAGATTCAAAATCATTTTCCATTAAATTGCTATTAGCCCCCTCCTCAATCGACATTAAGAACCTGTCAATTGAATATTGTCTGCATTCTATCCCCGTAGTTCTGTGGCCTTGCCATCATCAACGTTGTCACACTACCGTCACCATCAATTGGCCATCATTGTCATAATCGACCGACCATCGAATGACACCTGGGGATATTAGGCCCAGGGTTACAACTGGAATATGACAGGCAAACACTAAAACCATCAAATGGTTGAAATATAGAATCACGCTATCTTATGTCACCTCCCTGTGTCCATGTGGCCTAGTGAGTGATTGGAAGACACAAAGGAGGGAGGGATGGTGCTATTTCTATCATTACCATTTACACAATTATCATTGTTGGAGGTTAATTTAACATTGGCTAATATCTAAATCCAACCCGTTCTTCTCCCCCACATATCCCCTGTTCCACTCCTGAGAGGTGGGTGCAGGATGGTAAAAAGGGAAGAGCATTGACAACAAAAGAAAGAAATTTAAGAGTTTTGATAGAATGGGGATTAACGCCTAATTAAACGTTGGTTCAAAATATCGTTAACAATGGGTTTAACACCATCAGTGGCACTTGAGCGAATCATTAGCATGACAAAGGACAAGTTTCGTTATAATTAGAAGCAATTTCCAATTATATACAACCAGGAGGTATTCTTTAAGTCCTTAACTCAATTTTATTAGAAACAGGGTAATGGAATTCTTCTCCTAAAAAGCAATGATCAGATCAAAAAATTCTGTTCGCCAAGGAAAATTATATTTGGTTTCAATAAACCTACATCAAATTTGCAAACTAGGAATTTGTCTATGGAAAATGTAAATCTCTTTCTACCACTAACTCTAATGAAAATATAAAATTCGGGCCAGGCCAAATATACATTTTTACAAAGGGTTGATATTAGAATGAATAATTGTTGCTACTGACCTTTTTTTCCTACATACCTTTGGTTATAGAGATCTGACAAATACTTATTGACGTCAAAATAATAACTTTTGACCTCTGAACAATTTCTATAGATATCTGGTCGCTACCTATTGACCTCGGGTCAATACCTATCGACCTATTGACCTACTATTGACCTCGGGCCAATAACTATTGACCTCGTGTCAATAACTATTGACCTCGGGCCAATAACTATTGACCTCGTGTCAATAACTATTGACCTCGTGTCAATAACTATTGACCTCGTGTCAATAACTATTGACCTCGTGTCAATAACTATTGACCTCGTGTCAATAACTATTGACCTCGTGTCAATCACTATTGACCTCGAGTCAATAACTATGACCTCGGGTCAAAACCTATTGACCTCGGGTCAAAACCTATTGACCTCGGGTCAAAACCCATTGACCTTGATCAATACCTATTGACCTCGGGTCAATACCTATTGACCTCGGGTCAATACCTATTGACCTCGGATCAATAACTATTGACCTCGGGTCAATACCTATTGACCTTGGGTCAATAACTATTGACCTCGTGTCAATACCTATTGACCTCAGGTCAATAACTATTGACCTCGGGTCAATACCTATTGATCTCTTGTCAGTACCAATTGACCTCGCGTTAATACCTATAGACCTCGGCTCAATACCTATTGACCTCGGGTCCATACCTTTTGTCTTCATGTCAATACCTATTGACCTCTGGTCAATACCTATTGACTTCGGGTCAATACCTATTGACTTCGGGTCAATACCTATTGACTTCGGGTCAATACCTATTGACCTCGGGTCAATACCTATTGACCTCTGGTCAATACCTATTGACCTCTGGTCAATACCTATTGACCTCTGGTCAATACCTATTGACCTCTGGTCAATACCTATTGACCTCTGGTCAATACCTATTGACCTCTGGTCAATACCTATTGCCCTCTGGTCAATACCCATTTACCTCGGGTCAATACCTGTTGACCTCGGGTCAATACCTGTTGACCTCGAGTCAATACCTATTGACCTCGGGTCATTACCTATTGACCTTGAGTCAATACCTATTGTCCTCGGGTCAACACCTATCGACCTCTTATTAATGCCTATTGACCACGAGTCAATACCTATTGACCTCTAGTCAACGTCTGTTGACCTCTGGTCAATACCTATTGGCCTCGGGTCAATGTCTGTTGACCTCTAGACCTCTAGTCTGTTGACCAGAAGTCAATGTCCGTTGACTTCTGTCAATATCTATTGAGATCTGGTCAATGTTTATTGATCTCCGGTCAATGTTTATTTACTTCTGGTCAATATCTATTGCCTTTGTCTGTTGACCTCTACTCAATCTATTGTCGTTTGTCCTATTCACTTCTGGTAAATACCTATTGATCTCGGGTCAAAAATGTTAATAGTCAAAACCAGAAGAGGCCAGATAATTTGTATAACATAACCTCAAGTACAATAGGCACTAATAAATTCGTATGGAATTTTTAAAACGAGGTTGAAGTTGGGCTTAAATGAAATGTCTCGAGGAGCATTTTCCGTATGGGCAAAAAAAAGCGAATTACAAATAAAAGGTCTACTGAAACGATACTGAGAATGAAGTGGAGTTGAGGCTGGGCCGAAATGAAAGGTCTCGGAATGTGCTCCTCGATACCCTTCATTTGGGCTCTGCCTGCCTCAACAGCGCTTCATTCTTAGTGTCTGTTCAGTAGACCCTTTTATCTGTAATTTCCGTTAAATTGAGCGATAATTTTTTAGAAAATTCGAAAAATTCAGAGGTCTGAAATTCTTTTGCCTCTAAGGTCCATACATTCGGAAAGTACTCCACGAGGCCTTTTATTTGTACCTCTCCTCAACCCCGCTTCATTTATAAATCATATATTTGGGGCCTTAAATGGGGAGTTTTTTTTTTCATTTTTTTTTTTAAATTCGTAAAAATCCTGAGGTCTAAATTTTTTTTGCCTCTAAGGTCCATAAAGTACTCCACGAGACCTTTCATTTGTACCCAGCTTCAACCCCGCTTCATTTATAAATCGTATATTTTGGTTTGTGTCTTTGCTGTCGAAATCTTAATTTACCTTGGCGGACATCTAAAATAGTCCGAAATCAGGTTCCGAGTATTTTTTGCTAAGAAAAAAATTTACTCATCAGGGTCGTTGAATACATATGGTTATCCTCCATAACCTCTAAATCTTGAGAAATTTCATTGACTGAACAATAATATTAACTATGAGACAATATTCACACATTATGCCTATGCTCTCCGCAGCACACACAGCTGGCAGAAGTTGTTTGACAAATTTTCGCAAACAAATTATAATAGCTCCGCTCGTTGAGAAAAAAAAACTAAGCTATGAAAAAATAATTTCATAGCTTTTTTCTATTTTTAATTTACATTTGTTTTCATTTCGTTTCGTTCCGATTCGATTTGATTCCTGAATAGCAAAACAATTTTCATAGTTAATTTCAAATTCAATGTAAGGTCGTCGCTGTAAAATTTGACACTGTGTGATTTATGCTTGAAATGGCAAAGCAAGCATCAGCGGACCAGTGAGCGAGCGAGTGAACATACAGACGGACAGACGGTTGGCTGGCTGAGCGTAGAACTGTAAATTCCAAAAACCAATTAAAATTAAAACATTTCAAATTGCAAAAAAAAACTCATTCAACCTTCCGACACATACAAATCGACAGTCAGTCAGTCCAACAGACCGAATGGCAAAGCAAATATTCGCTCAGTTCCATACAACTACAACAAATGAGAGTCTGCTGCCAATGATGATGTTGATGTACTTAGCAAATAAGTACAGAAGATGATGAAAAAAATTAAACAAATCGTCGGCAACATTATGATTTCAAAAACGACGACGCGGCCGCCGAGCGACGTCATTCCGTCACTCCGACTCGAGTGAATGAAAATTCAACGCTTTTATAGAGAAAAAGGTCAACTTTGACCGCATTTCTAGTACGAGGAGAGCAATTAGTGCAATTGACCCACTTTTTTCAGTCACTGCTGGTGCTCTGGTGTGACGCTGGTGTTGTTGGAGCGGCTGGCTGCCTGGCTGGCTGAACGCTGACGACTCCACAACAACAGCAAAAACATATAAAGAAATTAAACGCCCGGGTATTAAAATTGAAAGCGTCATAAATTGAAGTATGTTCATGTGGTAATGATATGAAGTGGGAGTGGGAGAGAGAGAGGGGAGCGAGGGGTAGCCTTCTCATTGTTGGGCCAGCTGTGGTGTGCCAAGCAAAGGCGCGGCGCACTACATTTTTTTTGTTTGGCTTTTATTACAACACCCCCTAAATTAAAAGTGACCGCCATATAAAATGTGATGCCACAACAATAAAACAACAACATAAAGGGGGACTGAAAGGGGGTCAGATCAAAATAGCAGACACCAAGGCCCTAGGAATTGTTTAGAAAAAAGTTGTCCTCAGTGGGGTATTAAAAAAAACTTTGTTTCTATAGATAATAGAAATTGTGCCTGTGATGGAATTCTAGGGTCATTTGGATGGAGCTTTTCTAACAAAAACATTTCAGGACCTTAGGAGTAATTTTTTCTTTTAGAATCCCAGTGGGATTAAGATTTTGTTTCCGAAGAAAAATCTGTTGGCCCTTCGGATTTATTTTTCGTACGGGAGGAAAGTCTAGGGTCATTTGGATGGAGCTTTTCTGACAAAAACATTTCAGGACCTTAGAAGTCATTTTTTTAGAAAAAAAAAGTATTTCAGGTCTAAAAGTGTCCCCAGTGGGATTAAGATTTTGTTTCCGAAGAAAAATCTCTTGGCCCTGCGGAGTTATTTTTCGTACGGAGAGGAATTCTAGGGTCATTTGGATAGAGCTTTTTTTACATAAAAAGAATGTCAGGACATTAGAAGTCATGTCTCCGCTTAGAAAAAGTCATCAGACGTCCAAAAGTGTCACCAGCGGAATTAAGACTTTGTTTCGGTAGAAAAATCCCTTGGCCCTGCAAAGTTATTTTTTGTACGGGAAAAAATCGTAGGGTCATTTGGATGGTGTCTTTTTTCCATAAAAAAAACTATTAGGACCTTATAAGTCATATAATCTTCTAGAAAAAATTATTGGACGTCTAAAAGTGTATTTTTCTCTTAAGGAAAACAAAAAGAAATAAATTATTTAACAAGTAAAAAAGCAGCCAAGTTCGGCCGGTCCGAACTTTTTATAACCTCCATCATTTGGAAGGAATTTGAAAAATTAAAAAAATGAAAAACTTTATATGGGAGCTATACGAAAACGTAGTCCTACATATTAATTTTTGTCACAGGCTGCTGTAACGATTCCGAACTTCAAATTAGAAGTTTAAAAATAATTCCGGTTAATAATGTCGGTAAAATCATGAAAATACCGAATATCGGGAGGTATAGTTATGTGGGGGCTATACGAAGAAGGGAATCTGTATAGACAATTTTCCGTCATAGGTTGAAGTACCCATTACGAACTTCGAATACCAAATTTGAAACAATTCCGGTGAATAATGTAGCTAATATCATCAAAATACTGAATATCGGGAGGTATCGTTATATGGGGGCTATACGAAGACCTGGACCTGCATAGACAATTTTTCGTCATAGGTTGAAGCACCCCTTACGAACTTTAAATACCAAATTTGAAATAATTCCCGTGAATAATGTCGCTAAAATCATAAAAATACCGAATATCGGGAAGTACCATTATATGGGGGCTATACGAAGAGGCGGACCTGCACAAACAATTTTCTGTCGTAGGCTACAGTATCCACTGCGAACATCAAATACCAAATTTGAAAGAATTCCGGTGAATAATGTCGCTAAAATCAAGAACGTACCGAATAACGGTAGGTACAGTTATAAGGGGGCTATACGAAGATGTGGACCTGCACAGACAATTTTCTGTCATAGGTTGAAGTACCCATTACGAACTTCAAATACGAAATTTCAAAACAATTCCGGCGAATAATGTAGCTAATATCATCAAAATACTGAATATCGAGAGGTATCGTTATATGGGGGCTCATTTACTGCCTACTGGCAAAATAAACCTGTGTGCAAAATTTTAGCCTTCTATCTCAATTCGTTTGAAAGATAGCGTGATTACAGACAGACAGACGAACAGTCAGACAGACGGACATCGCTAAATCGACTTAGAATTTTACGCTAATCAAAATGAAAAATGTGTATTTCGGAGAGTTACAAACGGAATGACAAAGACAATATACTTTCCAAAGAATAGTGGAGGTTTAATATCCTCCATACATAAAATTTAGAAAAAATTATAAAATCTTGATTCGAATTGATTTATGCTAATGCTAACGCCTCAAATGGTCCATCGGCTTAGTCATACTCTTTCCAAAATGTAGTTTGGTATCGCAAGACTAAATGCTTCAATGTTGTCCTTTAATACATGAATTGAAGCGGGCTCGTCGATCTTTAGGCGGCTAATCGACCGGTACCGAACGTTAAAAAATTTTCAGCGAACTTATCCCTCAATAATTCAATTGTTATGCGTGCTGTATCAGAGCTTTGGTTAAGATATACCAAGTTTGAAAAGAATCACAGACTTGTATCGTCAGTTATGAGATATAAAAACATAACAGATTGTGAACCAATGTGGGAGAGGACCAGAAGAGGTAGGTCCATGTCTATGATTTTCACACCAGATCTTGTGTTATCAAAAATGTTGCGATATGTGAGATTTGAAGAGAATCTAATGATTATTTCACATTTTCTAAGAGCTATAATTATTCAAAATGTTAACCCTTTCTGGGGGAGGTACCAGAAGGAGTGGATCGATATTGCCCATCTCCATACTAAATCTTATATTGGTGGAAACATTAGGATGTGCCACGTTCGAAAATAATCGATCGCTTATTTCTCCGTTTATAGGCATCATGATTATTCAAAATTTTGACCCGTTGTAGGGGAGGTACCAGAAGGAGTGGTGCCTTCTATCCGTTCTTGATACCAGATCTTGTGTTGATAAAATTGAATTAGAAAGTTTGGAATTTGAAGACCATGCGAATCTTATTTCACATATTAAAAGAGAGTCAAATATTCAAAATGTTGTTTGTGGGGCAGGTACCGGAAGGAGTCGTCCGATATATTTCATCTTCATATCTAGACTTGTTTTGATAGAAATATTGAGATGTGCTGAATTTGAAACGAATCGGATGCACATATCCCGTTTTACGAGCTTCATAGTTATTTCGATTACGAGTTAGGACCATTTCCTTCGAAAGTCATCGTGCACACCCATTTTTTTCAAAAAAGGATATGAAGTTTCAGACCAGAAGGATCGGTAGGACTAATTTTCTTTAAAAAAAGCCCAACGCGTATAAACGATAAACTCGGTTAAAAGACTTTGTATAAATTTGAGAAGAGAAACACTACCGCTTCGTTCGGGTGTAGAATCAATTATAGTTTTATACCTTCCACCTTTGGAAAGGAGGGTAAATTAACTTTGTCATTCCGTTTGTAACATTCATAAATATTTGTCGTAGACCCCATAAAGTGTATATATTCATAATCAGCATAAAATTAGAAGTCGATTTAACGATGTCCGTCTGTCTGTCTGTTGAAATCACGATACAGCCCACATTATTTGACGTAGAGCGTCAAAATTTAGCAAAACAATTTGTATTGTGTCTAGGATGGTTGGTTTTGAAAATATATCCGTCCACGTTTTGGTATAGTCCACATATATACCTATCAATATTCTGTGTTTTTATGATTTTTGACACAGTTTTTTTTCGGATTTGCCTGAAAACTTGGATTTGTGGGTCAAAATGGGTCCTAGTTCGTGTGGTGAAACATTGTATGTATAGGTCTATGCTTTGGTATAACCCCCATATAACGGTACCTCCCGAATGCGGTATTGTGATGATTTTTGCCACATTCTTTTACGGATTTGTCTAAAAATTGGTATTTGTTGGTCATAATGGGTTCTAGCTCCGGTGGCGAAACATTGCATGTATAGGTCCTCGATTTGGTGCAGTCCCCCATATAACGGTACCTCCCGATATTCGGTATTTTGATGATATTAGCGACATTATCCACTAGAATTGTTCCAAATTCGGTATTTGAAGTTGGAAATGAATACTACAGCCTATGTCAGAAAATGGTTTGCGCAGGTCCACGTTTTGATAAAGCACCCATAGACCGGTACCTCCCGATATTCGGCATTTTGGTGATTTTAGCGACATTACTCACCGAAATTGTTTCGAATTTAGTATTTGAAGTTCGGAATTGATACTACAGTCTAAGGCAGAAAATTGTCTGTGCAGGTCCACGTCTTCGTATGGCCCCCGTATTGCGGTACCTCCTGATATTCGGTATTTTAATGATTTTAGTGGCATTATTCACCGGAGTTGCTTCAAATTTCGTATTCCGAGTTCGTAATGGGAACTACTGTCAATGACAGAAAATTATCAGTGCAGGCCCAGGTCTTCGTATTGGCCCAATATATCTGTACCCCCCTTTATTCGGTATTTGGATTATTTTAGCCCCATTATTCACCGAGATTGTTTGAAATTCCGTATTTAGAATTCATAATGAGTACGACAGCGTATGCAAAAAATTGCGTATGCAGCTCCACGTCCTCATATAGCCACCATAAATCAGTACCTCCCTATATTCGGTATTTTTACGATTTTAGCTACAATATTTACCGAAATTGTTTGAAATTTCGTATTCGAAGTTCCTAATAGGTACCTCAACCTGTGACAGAGAATTGTCTATCAGTACCTCCCTATATTCGGTATTTTGATGATTTTAGCTATATTATTCAGCGGATTTTTGTTTCACAGTTCTTATTTGAATATTGTAATGGCTAATGACATAAGTTGCCTATGCAGATCCAATATAGTGGCTATATTTGGCATTTTTAAGATTTTAACTGGATTTTATTTTTTCGAAAATTTCAAAATTCGTTCCAAATGGTGGAGAGTATTCAAAATTCGTCCCGGTCGAACTTACTACTTTTTAGTTGTTTTTATAGTCTTTTTCTAATTTCAATTTTCTTTTTCTCTTTTCAGGTATGTACAACTTCCCTTATATTGGATACAAAAAATTCCGAGGGATATCGAATATTACTAAAATACTAAGCTGCAAAAAAATCACATCTACAAAATTCTCCACTCCACATTATGTGGGTCACATCGAAATCACAGCACTCGACATGACATGTGTTGGCAACACTGATTTCAATATGTCCTAAATACCAATAATTAATAATTTTTTTTGAGCATGTGGCAACATGAACTATTTGTGTGCTAGGCTTTTAAAATTAACCATTGTCGCCAATACCAACACCATCACATCACAGAAGGCTGGCTCTGGCTCCCTTGTCTGTGTTAATAAATGACAAGCAAGTGACCTGTTTTATTTGACACATTCATGTCTGCCTCACTGACTGAATGACTGAACACCACACACTCGCTCAGTTTATGTTTATTCTCAATTTGATTCTCCTACTCCACCTCCTTATCCCCCTCCCCCCCGGCAATATTGAAATTAGAAATCGTTTGCTTTAAAAGGTCACTCAACGACGCCACTCATCATCGCTGCTGCTGCTACGGCCGTCGTCACTGACGCCTTACGCTCAGCGTGAAGTGTTCCAAGCATAAGTGCTTACCACGGGTGTGTTCGAATGTTTGTTTGTTTGCCTGCTTGCCCCTGTTTTAATGAGGTTTCAAACAAATCACCATCAGTCAAGCAGCTCGCCCAGCCGTCTTGCTTGCCATACGCCCACCCCATTCTGCCACAAACATTTATGCTCTGCCGCCGAGCTATACGCTATACGCTTGGCTGAATGACCACCCGCAAAAAAAAAAGACTACAGCAATTTAAATGAACTGTAATTGAATAAAATCCAAATCCAAACGAATCGCAGCGAAGTGAAGAGGTAAAAAAACTCAAATAAATTTGATTTAATATTGAACACGGGGATGGATGATTGTGTCAATAACATCGACATGAAATTAATGAACGAACACACATGAGAACACATTTCGAAAAAATAAAAACGTTTTACGAAATGTTGTAGACTTGTCTTGACCGATCAGCAGCAGCGGCAGCTCTCGGTATGACTGGCTGACTGACTGCATTTGATGGCTGATTTCTGTTTGCTTGACTGGCGTTGTTCGATGTCGTCTATTAATAAATTGTACATTGACGCACCCTGTACTTGTTTGTGGTTGTGGCAAATTTTTTTTGTTTATTCTACTTAATTAGAGATATAGATTAGCTTGGCAACAGAGAAAGGTTCCAAGTGACACTGGCTTACAGCTGTTTACTGTCACTAATTGGGATCTAGAATTTATTTGGTATTTATTGGAAAGAATTCGACAGAATACCAGATACCGCTTTGAAAAAGAGGAGAGAGGTTATTTTTAAATTCCTGGCTGTGTTATTGAATCACTTACTGAACCTTCGTTATTTTTCCAGGGCATTCAAAGGAGTCCCCATATATAATAGAGATTCATTTATTATACAATCCTTCAGTAGTTATAGACCGGTATTAATCCAATCCACCAGTAAAGATAGGCTAAATGATGTGTAGCTACAATTAAACTTGTAAGTAACTCACTCCGGGGCCTTTCGATCCATTGAGATTATCCTGCAAGGAGGAAGACGAGATTTCAAGTTGATAGAATTATATATAAAAGTTGATAGAATTAAGTTGATAGAATTAGAAAAAATAATTGGAACTGCATCGAAAAGAGTCATATGTAACTTCGGCGCCAGAGTCAATATAGCCTTTTTTGCGATGAGGGATCTAGTACTGAGAAATTATCATCTAGTAGGCTCCAACACATAAAAGGGTTTTCGTCGCCCTGGTTGTGTAGATAGTTCAATAGGAGAGGTTATTTTTAAATTTCTCTGTCTGAATCTGGAATATTTTCCCAGAGCATGGAAATAGGATATGTTAGTTAGTTTTCTCACATAAAAGAGATTTGTCTGCGGGACAATGCAGCCCTTAAATCGGGTACCTTCACTGCGGGGAAAGAAAGAAAAGTGTAAGGAAAGAATGCGAGATTTAAAGTTGGGAAAGGCATCGAAAAGAGCCTTGCGTTGCTCCAGCGCCAGAGCCAATATTACCTTTTGCAAGGTCATATATAATGATGGAAAGGTGGAACGAAAGAATGCAAGATTTAAGGTTGGGAAAGGCATCGAAAAGAGCCATGTGTTACTCCGGCGCGAGAGCCGATATATCTGCTTTTGTGAGGTCATGGGATCTGAGTCTGAATACACATTAAAATCATGAGTCTCCAGATAAAGCAGACCTGTGGCATTATAGGTGTTCAATTGTTTCAATACCTTCCTCATCCTCGCGCAGCCTCCAATATTTGGCATTAGCGTTGTCCCACTTAGACTTTCATTATCTGTTATTGTAAATATTTGTTAATATCCCCACTAGTTATCCGTAATGTTGATTCGCTCCTGCTTAGTAGAGATTGTATTCTGTGCGGGGAACATATGGTAAAATTAGTTTTGATGTCTTGCCTCGTGGTTCGTTGTAAAGGCTCACTTTGAATTTTTCTCTAAAAAATTGTTCTGAGGTTCTGTTCGGATGTCTTAATGTCTAATTATCGCAAGCCCATTCTAGATAGTTCATCGACTTTCTCATTTCCTTCAAAATTACAATGAACAGGTACTCAGCAGAGCCGGAGAGTAGTGTACAGTACAGTGTACAGAGCCAATCTATACTTCAGGACGGCATCAGATTTGGTTGTGGAGGAGTCAATAACCTTAAGAACCTTAAGTTACGTCAGTTTTTGGAAATTGGAATTGGAAACATTGTGAAAATGCAGGAAAGTATAAAATGCTATAAGAATTTTGACTTTAAAGTCCACATAGGCTTTATCCAAGAAAAAGGTAAAGAGAGCTTTTCGAGACCAAGGGCCAACGAAGATGCGCGACGCGCCAACTTCTGAAGTTAGTTTCCAAGTTTGGTTTGGTATATCGTCCAGCCAGTTAGAGAGGGTTCGAAAGTGGAACCATAGTGTACTGATTTTATGTCTAGGCCTGAGAGAACTTATACTTTGTCAGGTAGGAACTATGCGGCGGTGCTCTTTAATAGGACGGGTGATGCAAGAACAGACAGGGTCCTGGTCTTAAAAGAACTGAAACTTACACAGATTTAAAGGAGATATCGTTAAGGACGCTCTATATGGCATTCTGGATTGCAGGCAAAAAGTTACCTACATCCAGTTGACTGAACAACACTGTTGGTTGTTGTACATTGATGGTGAGCCATGTTTCTACAATTCAACAGATGACTAGTGCTTTATTAACATTAAAAGATATACCATAACATTAGGCGTCCCACAAGGTTCCCTTTTCTATGAAACCTGATGTATGACGATTTACTAAGCAATTACCGCGAATGATAGTCTGGCGAGGATCTCAAGACGGCTTACATCAAAACAGCTGGAACTTGCTGCAGCGAAGACTGGTGAATAGACATGAAAAGATAATAAATATCTAGGATTGATCCTTGTTAACAGATTATCTTTCAAGTCGCATGCCAAAGCCGTAACCATGGTAGAACTAAGAAGGTTAAGCCATGCAATCATATGTTCAATTTTTTTTTTCAATTTCACAAATATATATACAAATCAGAGATGGCACCTGTTTTCTTTGTAGTGAAATTTGTCAAGGTAAATTATAGAAAATGCAGATTATTGATTATTTGAATTGACATTACCTTCTTAATTTTACCATGGCCGTAACAGACAAAGCTCTAGAAACTGCAAACATAGTGTATAGAATAATGCCTAATTTAAAAGGCCCAAACCAATCCATCAGAAGATTAATCACCTCAGTAGCGTATGTACAAACCATGTACGCGTCTCCTATTACAAGCAATGATATCGGAAAAAGCAAAAAACTTTGCAGACTTCTAGAGAGAAATCATCGAGTATGCACACTAGAGGTTCCAACACATCAACAGAGGTACTTTCCATACTTTCAGGAATACCGCCGAAGCTTAGAAGAGAGAAAATACACATTCGAGCAGCAAAGATCTCTACCAATGGGATACTCGAGAAATGAGCTGAGCGAAATTAAAAAACGATGGAGGAACATGTTGCTAGAGCAATTTAAAAAGCCCAAACCAATCCATCAGAAGATTAATCGCCTCAGTAGCGTATGCACAAACCATGTACGCGGCTCCTATTATAAGCAATAATATAGGAAAAAAGCAAAAAACTTTGCAGAATTCTTGAGATCATCGAGTATGCACACTAAGGGTTCCAAGACATCAACAGAGGTACTATCCATACTTTCAGGAATACCGCTTAGAAGCTTAGAAGAGAGAAAATACACATATGAGCAGCGAAGATCTCTACCAATGTGATACTCGAGAAATGAGCTTAGCGAAATTAAAAAACGATGGAGGAACATATTGCTGTAGGAACATCTTGCTAGAATGACAGGTTTCATGGAATAACTCTGTAAAGGGCAGATGGACTCATAGACTTATACCATATATATAAAGCCTTGGTTAAACCGAAATCATGGAGATCTAGATTTCTATCTCAGTCAAGTTTATTAAAAAAAATTCCCGACAAGGGATTCGGTAATTATCTTCTATATCTGCGCATCACATCTCACTTCATGTAGACTAGAATTAAATCTAGAGCTAAATATTTTGTTCAGATGATTATACAAAATATAAAGATAGTGTAGTCTCCTGTAAATATTCTCTAATTTTATTTCGCCTCATTTTTTATTTAAAGTTAGATGCCTCCAACGTCCAAAATTGACCCACTTTGCTGCAATTCCCCAGTTAACACCACTGCACTCCTTACAACAATTTAGGCCATTGGAGGAAAGTTGCCAACAATTTCATTAATTATTTTTGTTGTTAACACAAATTTCGAAAAAAAACCTCCTCATTTCAAATATTTGAAATGAATTACAATAATTGAGCGAATTGAACCAATTTCCTTGAGTAAATTTACAACGAAAGGTTGAAATGGGTCGCGGAGATAGGCAAACTTACATAATTTCCTTTCTTCTTTTTTTTCCTACTTCCACTAAAAATCTGGGAAGGATGGCTGATCCCGCACGTAGTTTACAGATGATTGCTTGGTGGCAAAGTAAGTCATAGTAAATTGATTTAAGGGTACGTGATCGATTAGGGAATAACGAAGAGATGCAACACTGCATTTCTGCAACATTGTGGCAAAGGGCTGGCCTGAAACTCTTTCCAGGCTACTTTTACTTTTCCCACACCAAGGTGGTGGCGACGAAATGTAGTTAGATTCCTATAAATATGCAATCTAGAAATAGATCAGGCATCAGTTTTGTTTCGAAGGTTTCAGGTGTCAGACATCGCATTTTTATTCTTTTCGCTTGCCGAGAAATACCATATCCTTTGTTCGAAGAAATGGCAAAATCCTTGGTATGAAAAGTGGTTCAAATAAAAATCTGGTTCATTTTTTGATACCTGATTTCATTTCCTTAGATTTTTATAACTTTGATTGCCTACTTTGGCCACTCAATTTTGGCTGAGACTGGAGTTGCATCTCCCTTAAAAACCTTGGCAAAGACCACTTCCGAATCCAGCAAAAATGTGCCAAAACGTAGTCTAGATGCCTTCTTAGGCGATGCGGGAATCAATGGCTTGCCGGCTGCAGGTGGTGGTTGGTCTTCGGGAGGTTTTAAGTTGGCCGGTTTCTCCGGTGGTTGGAATCCTTGGAATTCTCAGTAAGTTGGCTGCTCCATCAGTACCTTAAAATAAAAAAGGAATATAAATTTAAATCTTCACCCATTATACTCAGCTCATCCCGCTACATCTCCTCACCATCGCCCAGTGAGGTTGCCAATGCCATTGCTGCCGCCAAACAGGCTTCCAGCAATGTTTTAATTGCTCAACAACAAATGCAGGCGGCCAAAGAGAATGTCCTCAACCAACAACGTATGGCCATGGAAAAGGAGGCAGCTGCCGCTTTACTTACCCAAAAATCCGAGGCAGCTGCTGCCATACAACGCTCTGAGGCTGCTGCTGCAGCTCAGGCAGTGGTGCTGGCCCAACAACGTTTGGCTGCAACCAAAGCTGCCGTGGCCCATCAGCAACGCATTGCTGCTGCCCGTGAAGCTGAAGCTGCCGAAGCCTTGAAACGTTCAGCCCATGCCGCAGCGGCTGAGATACAAAAGACCGAATATGAAGCCTCAAAGTTGGGGCAGTTGGCAAGCAACAACAACGCTGGGGCTGCTCATCATATGACTTATGCCAAAGATGCGGCCTTTGGTCCCATCAATGCTGGCACAAATCATGTTCCCAATTTGGAGTCGTTGGGTCCTTGGTCAGGTGCCGGCGGCGCTGCTGCCGGAGGAGGAAAGGCTGCCGGTCCAGCTGGTTGGTTGTAAACTTCCAAATCATTTTTGTTTTAATTTTTTTGTGGCGCTGCTGATGATCAGTTGCTTTAGCTATGTAAGCTATATTACTCCATATATATTTAGTTGAATAAAGGCATATTAAAAGGACATCAAGGATGGGGTTTGGATTTGGAAAATGGGGGAGGTATGGAAAACCGAAAAGTGGCCTTGATGGGCTACGGGAATGAGGTCTCTATAAGAAACTGAGCGCTCCAGGGAAAATGAAAAGTGGCTTTGATGTAGCCCATCAATGAAATCTCTATAAAAAACTGAGCGACGCTCAGGGGTTGGAAGAAACGAGAGGTGTACTGGTACTAATGTGCATATAAGGTTAAAGTTTATATCGCAAAGAAACCTAAACAGAGGGGGTAAGTTACCCCCTTGTCCTCTTTTTGTGCAAATTTTCGGATTAAGATTCCTCGGAATCCGTGCTATTTAGGTATATAGTGTCTTCGGCAATATTGCAGTTAATAATACGAGGAATATCCCGGTCGAATATTTTAACCCTCGAGCGAGTCAACAAAGGGGTCTTTTTGGTCCTTTTTTACAAATGTGGTTAAAAACTTCCCTGAAACGGGATCGTAGCAAGTCAAAATATTCTACAAAAATATTTTTCATAAAATTCTGCTATAGGTCCCAGAAGACGTCAAGAGCCTAAATCTTAAATCTTTTGTGAGTTTGTGCAAAAATTTCCCACAAGTCATCATTTTAGAAGGATTACGTCAAAGACAAAAATATTCTTCATCAAATTTTACTATAAGTCGCCAAGGAAAAGAAATCTCTATTTCCAATATTATATTAAAAAAATAATAATAGCCCCAAAAATACCGAAAATATTCCCTAATTATTTTTAATCAATTTTTCACCAGATTTTTTCGAGTTGACGCCTGAAAGTAAAATTAATTTTTTGTGTTGCCCATTGTTATAGTACACAAATCACCACCATATCTCAATTTCAGATACCAACAGACACCTCAATATCAAATTTGAGGATTCTAGACCTATACCTTGACATAATACCAAATTTAGTACCATTTAGTACTTTTTGCACACACATAGGATGCATTTTCAAACCACCACCAAATCTCAACACTAGATACTAACAAAGACCTTAATATCAAATTTCAGGATTTTAGCTCTCTTCTTTCACCAAATACCAAATTTAGTAACATTTAGTACTTTTCGTACACTTATGGTACATATTTCCGAAATTACCTCCATATCTCAATTCCAGATACCAACATAGAGCTTAAAATCAAATTTTAGAATTTAATCTCTATCCCCTACACCAAAACAACATTCAGTACTTTTCGTACAATTATAGTACACAATTCCAAAACCACCTCTCCATTCCAGATACCAACAGAGACTTTAATATCAAATTTAAGGATTCCAGCTCTATCCCTTTACCCAATACTGAATTTAGTACCATTTAATACTTTGCGTACAATCATAGTACACATTTCCGAAATCACCTCTATATCTTAAAGACAGACACCAACAGTGACATCTATATCAAATTTAAGGATTCTAGTTCTATATTTTTATCCAATATCAAATGTAGTACCATTTAGTACTTTTCTTACAAATATAGGACACATTTCCAAAACCACCGCCAAATCTCAACACACAGATACCATCAGTAACTTGAATGTCAAATTTAAGAATTGTATCTTTATCCCTTCACCCAATACTGAATTTAGTACCATTTAATACTTTTTGTACAATTATTGTACACATTTCCATAGTACTCATTTTCGAAATCACCTCTTTATCTGAAAGACATACACCAACAGTGACATCCATATCAAATTTAAGTATTCCAGCTCTATACCTTCACCTAATAGCACATTTAGTACCATTTAGTATTTTTCTTACAAATATAGGACACATTTCCAAAACCACCGCCAAATGTCAACACACAGACACCATCAATAACTTGAATGTCAAATTTAAGAATTGTATCTTTATCCCTTTACCCAATACTGAATTTAGTACCATTTAATACTTTTCGTACAATCATAGTACACATTTCCGAAATTACCTCTATATCAAAAAGACAGACACCAACAGTGACATCTATATCAAATTTATGGATTCTAGTTCTATACCTTCACCCAATATCAAATGTAGTACCATTTAGTACTTTTCGTACTAATATAGGACACATTTCCAAAACCACCTCAAACACAGATACCATCAGTAACTTGAATGTCAAATTTAAGAATTGTATCTTTATACCTTCACCTAATAGCAAATTGGTACCATAATCAGTACTTTTCGTATAATTATAGTACACATTTACAAAATCACACCCAATTCTCAATTCTAGATACCAATGGAGACCTCAATCTCAATTTTAAAAATTCCAGCCCTATTCCTCTACCCAATATTAAATTTAGTACCATTTAGTAATTTTCTTACAATTATAGTACATATTTCTGAAAACACCGCCATATCTCAACACACAGATACCATCAGTAATCTAAATATCAAATTTCAAAATTTTATCTCTATCGTAATGGGTGATAGAGATAAAATTTTGAATATAGTATCATTTAGTACTTTTCGAACAATTATAGTATACATTTACGAAACCACCTCTATATATGTCCACGCTGCATACATGGCCAAATTTCAGATTTCAAATACTGTCTGTTCACCCACTGCCAAATTGTACCAAATATAGTACTATTAGTACTTTTCGTGCTCTTTTAGTACACATTTCGAAAACCATTTCCAAATCTCAATGCAATACGCTAACAGTGGCCCTAAGACCAAATTTCAGATTTCAAGCAATATTTAGTACCATTTGGTACCTTTCGTACATTTGCTGAACGAATTTCCAAACCCAACTCTTTATTCTAACCCTACCCACAACAGCAGTTATTTAACTACTCTTTTATACCCTCAGCCATATGACAATCGGAATAACAGTTTTAGATCCTAGGTTTCTTTGGACCTAATCCGTTTTAGGACATTTGGAGTCGTTTTAGGGATGCCCATCCGTCTGTTTGTCTGGCTTGTGCGCACAATACCTCTCGAAGGGAGTTTCCGACAGTTTCCGTCGACTCCATCAAGTACCTCCCCCACAAAGGGTCAACGTTTTGAATAATTACAAATCTTATAAAATCTGTTGTAAGAGTCTGATTGCCTTCAAATTTCACACATCCCAATATTTTTATAAACCTAAGAACTGATGGTAAGATGGAATTTGTCGGTCCATTCCTTCTGGTATCTCCCCCACAATGGGTCAAAGTTTTGAATATCCATGAAGCCCATAAAACTCGAAATTAACATCCGATTCCATTTAGACTTGGTACATCTGAATATTTCTATCATAACAGGATCTGTTATAAAGACGATAGTGATTGGACCATTTCTTCTGGTACCTCTCTCACAAAGGGTCAAGGATTTGAATGACCAAAACGGTTATAAAGTTCGAAATATGCATCCAGTTCTCTTTATATTTCACACATCCCATTATTTCGACTAACAATAGATCTGATGCGAAGATTGAATGTATCGGACCACTCCTTCTGGTAGGCATCTGATTTTCTTCATATTACACACATCACTATATTTTTATTAACCCAAGGTCGGGTGGGAAGATGGAATATCTCGGTCCACTCCTTCCGGTATATCCCCCACCAATGTTTAACATTTTGACTAAATTTCGCGTTGTATAAGCTTCATTATACAATGCAAAATTAACATCCGATTATTTTCAATCTTGGCATATCCCAATATTTCTGCTAACACAAGATCTGGCATGAGGATGGAATATATCGCGGCACGTTTTCTGGGACCTCCCCCACAAAGGGTCAAAATTTTGTATAACCAAAACGCTTATAAATGCGTAGAAAGCATCCGGTTCCATTCAAATTTCTATTAACACAAGATCTGGTGTGAAGATAATAGATTTCGGCCCACCCCTTCTGATATCTCCCAAACAAAGGGTCAAAATTTTGAATATCCATGTTGCTCATAAAACGCGAAATGAACATCCGATTCTATTCAGATTTGGTACATCTCAATATTTTCCTCAGCACAAGATCTCTTACAAAGATTGTCGGTCATAACTTGCGAAAGAAGTCAGCGATTCTTTACAACTTGCTATATCGTAATATTGCTCTCAACTAGGAACCGGAGATAAATATGGAATTAAGGATTTCGCATGAAATTGGATATAAATGTTCGATTTTCTTGTAATTTATACCAAAAAGGAATACTTCCGTCGACTATATCGGGCACTTTAGGTCCATTTCATCATTTTCTTAAAATTATCACATATCTTATATAAAGTGAAGGAAGTAGTCGATATTTTCCAAACCTGACATTTCGCAATATTTATATCATAATTATTTAGGTCCGATAAGAAATGGACAATATTGGCCCATTCCTCCGGAACCTACTCCATAGAGAGCCAATATTTTGAATAATCATAACAAAAATCAAAACCGACTAATAAAACACAGTTTTTTGTACCTTTTTTGTACCTTTTTTACTTTTTGTACCTTTTTAGCACGAATTTCTCAAATCCACGTATTATCGTCCACTTTTTCACCAAATTTCAGAAGAGTGCGTGTTGTAAGTGAAGTTGTACCTTCTGTTAACTTCATGACCAGATTATGGTACTGTGAACCTCCCTCCATTTTTTCGCCTCTCTTATATATTGTTTAGGATTTTCCGTTTTGTCGATACTTCGTTGTGTAGCAGTGGCCATAAATGTTTGTTTACATTATTCGCCAGCTAAAAAAAACTAAAACAAAAAATTTTAAAAAAGAACAATAAATTCTCGCTGTTTGTCCATCAGCGACAACGTCAGCAGCGCTGCCGCAAACAGACATACCCGTCAACAGATACTGAGCTTGACAACAGCAACAACAAACATATCTACAAAATGAGAAATGAGGTTAACCTACATTTAAAGAAGGTCAAAAACGATCCAAGTACACCACAATGAAATGCACACACACACACAGCCACACACACGCTTACGCTGGCGAGGCACAACGCACACACAGACACAGACACAGCGAGTTAGCTGTAGCTATAGCTGACTATAGTCAGTCAGTCATATGTTCGCTCACTTTGCTCGCTTGCTTGCTTACTCACGTACGTACAAAATTCGAAAAGCAGTGCCACATTCAAACAATAGCAGCTACCACGCAAGCAGCAACGCTTTGCCTAGCCAGAGCTGCAGCTTTGCTCTACAACACAGCTGAGTTGGCGTTTTATGGCGAGGCGTCAACAGAGACGAGCAATACATTGGAGCAAAGCAGAAGAACCAAACAAAAGCTATGACGGCCGTTGGCTACAACGGCATCGATGTTGACGTTTGTGTGTTCGCCGGCTCGCCGTTTACTTTGCCAGAGCATTGATGAGCGTTGAACAAAGTGTGTGGCAAGCCAATTTGCTTAGCTCCATATCCAGAGAGAGAGAGAAGCGTAAGTAAACTAGCAGGCTAGAATATATGGCGGGATATGATATATTTCAGAGATTTTGGGAGGAAGGAGAATCTCTGAAAAGAGGTCTCTGCAGAGGACTGTGGGAAAAAGATTTTAGAAGAATTGTGGAAAGAAGCAGTCTATCTACGACTACAAAGAAGAAGAGATTCCCAATAGAGTACTTAAAAGAGTATTTCCTAAAGAATTGGGTAAGAGGACTCTGTAACGATTGGGCAGGTGTAACCATTGACGACTGAAAAGGATAGGGCTACAATATATGGCGGGAGATGATATCTTTGAGAGATTTTTGGAAGAAGAACGATCTCTGAAAAGAGGTACATAGGAGAAAGAAGTTTTTAGAGGACTTCTGGAAAGAAGGAGTCGCTCCACGACTAAGAAAGATGAAGAGATTCCCTATAAGGTACTTAAGAGAGTTTTTGCCAAAGAATTGGAAAAGAGGACTCTGTATACAGTTAAGCAAATGTTGACTGAAGATGAAAAGGCTAGAATATATGGTGGGAGATGATATCTTTCAAAGATTTTTGGAAGGAGGAGAGCTTCTTGAAAGAGGTTTCTGCAGAGAACTGTGGGAAAACGATTTTAGTAGACTTCTGGAAAGAAGGAGTCCCTCCACGACTTAAAAGAGAGATACCCTATGCATTACTTAGGAAATTATTGGCCTAAGAATTGCGATAGAAGACTCTGTATATGATTGAGCAGGTGCCACCACGACAAACGACTAAAAAGGAAAAGACTTGAATATATGGCGGGGGATGATGTCTTGAAGAGATTTTTAGAAGAAGGAAGAGCTCTGAAAAGAGGGCTGTAGTAGAAGATTTTCGAAGGCTTCTGGAAAGAGGTAGCCTGTCCACGACCAAAAAGGAAGGATTCCCTATTGAGTACTTAAGAGAGTATTTCCCAAAGAATTGGGAAAAAGGACTCTATATACGATTAGGCAGGTGTCACCATTGACGTCAGGAAAGGAAAAGGCTTGAATATATGGCGAGAGATGATTCTTTCTGAGATTTTGTGAAGGAGGAGAGCTTCTTGAAAGATTTCTCTGCAGAGAACTGTGCGAAAACGACTTTAGTGGGAGTCCCTCCACGACTAAAAAGAGAGGTACCCTATGCAGTACTTAGTAGAGTATTGGCCAAAGAATTGCGGTAGAAGACTCTGTATACGATTGGACAGGTGCCACTATAACGGCTAAAAATGAAAAGGCTAGAATAGATGGCAGAATTTTTTTGAAAGTAGGAGGATGTCTGAAAAGAGGTCCCTGCAGAGGACTGTAGGAAAAAGAATTTAGAAGATTTTGGAAAGAAGAAGTCCCTCCACGACTAAAAAGAGAGATACTCTATGCAGTACTTAGGAGAGTATTGGCCCAAGAATTGTGGTAGAAGACTCTGTATACGTTTGGGCAGGTGCCACCATAAACGACTAAAAAGGAAAAAGGCTAGAATATATGGCGGGATATGATATCTTTCAGAGATTTTTGGAAGTAGGAGGATGTCTGAAAAGATGTCTCTGCAGAGGACTGTAGGAAGACTTTTGGAACGAAGGAGTCCCTCCACGACTAAAAAGAATTTAAGAATTCCTATAGAGTACTTAAGAGTATTCGATTGGGCAGGCGTCATCATAGACGACTGAAAGGGAAAAAGCTAGAATATGTGGCAGGAGATGATATTTTTCAGAGATTTTATGAAAAGGAGATTCTCCTCTGCCGAGGACTGTAGGAAGAAAATTTTAGAGGACTTCTGAAAGATGAAGTCTCTCCACGACTAAATAGAAAGGGCGATTCCATAAAGAGTATTTGCCAAAGAATTGGGGAAGAAGACACGAAGAAGAAGGCTCAAAATGGACATGTTCAGTCGACTACTGAAAATAGCCTTAAAAAGATGAATTGCAAGCATTTTTGTAAAAACTTGGTAAGGAGTTTTTGCGGACAACTGGTAAGGAGTGATGATAATGATTAACAAGTAAGGAGAAGTTATGGAAATAACTTTAAAAACGGCTTGAAGGTATCTGTAGACGAGGGCAAATGATATTCTACAGGCCCTGAAAGCAGTGTTATTGGCGATTGAAAAGGACATATTATCTGTGGCCTGGTAATCAGTCTGGTAAGGATCGTTTAATGCCATTATAGGGGACTCCTTTAGGTGCTTGATTAGAATTTTTGATTAATGAGTTATGAAATCTCTTTGGAGGACTGATAATAGGGTTGTCTTTAGATGACTAAAAATGTAAGAATTAATCTTAGACATTTTATCTAGTGTTTGGTAAGGACTTTTGTCATGTCAGTCCAAAGACAGTTTCAGTTCCATTAGAAAAGAGGAAATTTAGAAAATTATTAAGGGTTGATGTAAATGATGTGAAAGGAATCCTATGTACAATCAGAAATGACACCTTACCAACTGCCTGATGAGGACTCCTTATTATGTCGCGGGTAAGGAGTCATGGAAGGCATCTTTAAAGTCATCTTTCTGATTAGAGTTGGAAGGAAGCAATGAAAGAATGTCATGTTTATAGAGGACTGAAGAAAAGGAATATCTTTAGATGACTTTAGAAGAGAATGACTACTCACAGATACCTTAGCAGGTGCTGAGAATATTTTCCGTGCCAACGGTAAGGAGTTGTGCAATTCCTCAATTAGGAAGGCGCATTGGGCGCCAATTTGAGTTGCTAAAAGGCAATGAAGGAATTGTGAGCCTAAAGAGAATTAGCCATTTTAAGTCTCAAGGAATTCAATCTCTAGATGCAGGGCTAAATGAAGGACTATTTTTAGGGGACTCAAAAAAGTATGATTTACTCATAGACATCTTATGACATGATTGGTGACTGGTAAGCAGTAAAGCCATAAAATTGAAAACTCTAAAGAGCAGCAGCAAACGTAAAATCACTTTAGTTCCTTCTAAATAAATCCTATTTGTTATAAAAATTTGACTTTTTACAAGTCGCTTGGTAAGTAGTATTTTCATGCAATGCAATGAAAAAAAGTTAATAATTGATGTAAGAGAGCGATTGTCTTCAAATTAAACACATCACAATATTTTAAATAAGCCAAGGTCTGGTGTGAAGGTGGAATATATCGGAATATATCCCTCTGGTACCTTCCCCACAAAGGTTCAAAATTTCGAATAAGCATGCCGCTCATAAAACGCGAAATCAACATCCGATTCCATTCAGACTTGGCACACCTCAATATTTTCATAAGCATGTTATAAATATGGTAGAGATCGGACCATTCTTTCTGGTACCTCGCCCACAAAGGGTTAATATTTTGAATAACCTAAACGATCTTAAAATCCGCAATAAGCATCCGGCTCTCTTCATATTTCACACATTCCATTATTTTTACTAACACAAAGATCCCCTATAAAGATGGAATGTATGGGTCCACTCCTTCTGGTACCTCCCCCATAAAATTTTGAATATCTATGAAGCTCATAAAACCCAAAATTAACATTCGATTCTATTCAAATTTGGTACGTCTTAATATTTTCATCAACACAAGATGTGTTATAAAGATGTAAGAGATCGGACCATTCCTTCAGCTACCTCTCCCACAAAAGATAAAAATTTTGAATAACCATGAAGCTCATAAAACTCGAACTTCCAATTCCACTCAGACTTAGTACATCTCAATATTTCCATCAGCCCAAGATCTGTTATAAATATGGTAGAGATTGGACCATTTCTTCCTGGGTACCTCCCCCACATAGGGTTTAAGATTTTGAAAAAGCGAAATAAGCATCCAACTGTCTTCAAATTTCAAACATTTTTGCTAAGACAAGATCAGTTGTGATGATGATATATATCTGCGAACCCCTTCTGGTACCTCACCCACAAAAGGTCAGGTCCGTCCCCAAAGATATAGATAGTTTCCCGGAAACAGGGTGCAAATACCTACATCTAGAAAATATTTAAAAAAATCCGAGTTTTTTTACTAGATTTTTTCCAATATCAAGTTACGAATGATCTGTTTTAAATTGGTGGTCAAAATACACAAATTCCGAAAATTAGGAAGTAACGCTATGTGCGCGGTCATACCGAAACTTGGGCCCAAATGTCCCAATTTTAATACCAAACATACTAGGGGTAATATAAATGTCTGAGCAAAATTTCAAGGCGATAGTGTGCTGCCCTGTTTTAATCTCCGTTTTTGAGGATCTCGCCCCACTGTGCGGCGAAGGAGGATGACAGTGATCTACTTTCCAATGGGTAAATTTTCAGATATTTTGAGATTATTTTTTCTTAAAAATATTATTTTATTGTCGGTTGAGCCTCTCCTCGAAATGGTTTTAAAAGGCATTTCTGTCCATGTCGTTGTTTGGGCTCCGTAAACTTAATTTAGGCCTGGGAGGCAGTTTTTCAATGTCACAGGTAAGCAGTTTTGAAACTCGTCAGTAAATAAAGAAATTAAAGGACTCGAAGTCCAAAAGACTTCCGAATGAAGATTGGGCTTGCAGCTTTTCATTTCACCGACGAAGCTTTTTAACAACTCAAAAGTAAGGGGTGTTTCATGCTATTTGTAAGGAGTTAGTTTAGTTGACTATATAAAGCAGTTGCCTATTTTGTTTCCTTTTTTGGACAACGTGGCCTGGCCACTCCCTTAAGACAATCGAATGGAATTCTATGCGCATTCAAAAAGGGCATGGTAGCACTTTTTCATGTCTCCGGTAAGCAGTTGTTGCAATTCACCGCTAAGTACATAAGCTGGTAAGTAGGGATCGCTAGTCACCCGTAGCACTTTTTTGTACCCTCCACTTTGGAAAGGAGGGTATATTAACTTTGTCATTCCGTTTGTAACATCCCTAAATATTCGTCGTAGACCCCATAAAGTATATTTATATATTCTTGATCAGCGTAAAATTCTAAGTCGATTTAACGATGTCCGTCTGTCCGTCTGTTGAAATCACAATACAGCCCAGATTATTTGACGTAGAGCGCCAAATTTTAGCAGAGCAATTTGTATTGTGTCTAGGATGGTTGGTATTGAAAATGAGATATATCGGCCCACGTTTTGGTATAGTCCCCATATAACGGTACCTCCCGATATTCGGCATTTTGGTTATTTTTGCCACATTTTTTCACGGATTTGTCTAAAACTTGGTATTTGTTGGTCATAATGGGTTCCAGCTCCAGTGGCGAAACATTGCATGTATGGGTCCATGATTTGGTATAGCCCCCATATCACGGTACCTCCTGATATTCGGCATTTTGATTTTTTTTGCCACATTTTTTCACGGATTTGTCTAAAAATTGGTATTTGTAGGTCATAATGGGTCCTAGTTCGTATAGCAAAACATTGTATGTATAGGTCCACCTCCAGATATTCGCTATTTTGATGATTTTAGGCACATTTTCCCAAGAATATGTCTAAAAATTGATAAATGTGGGTCATAATGGGCTCTAATGTTTCCTTTATCCTAAGGTGGAGGGTATTAAATGTTCGGCTCGGCCGAACTTAATGTTTTTTTACTTGTTTCTTAATTTCTCTGGTAAGGTCTTTTCCATGCCGCAAGTAAGGAGTTGTTTAAGGTGTCTGAATAACAGATTCTCCCATATCTGCTTCTTCCCGAAATTTTGCATAATCTGACCTGGCCGTTTGAGATTCAGCTTTTTTTTTGCTGTATCATTCACAAAGTTCATATATACTCGTATACACAGAATGATGGCTGTGTGATGTGGATGTGATGCTGTTGAACTATTTCTTGACCTACTTACTTTGCCCAAAAATTTTGTGTGTACACGCACCACATACACATACACAATTTTGGTATACACCTCCGAAAAGTAGGGTATGTACTTCACAGGCAAGCAACATACACAAAATCTACATAACCATCGGCGTGTAATTCGTTCACCATACAGATTTATGTATACAAATAAGTGAGTGTGTGTGTGTGTAAATCTTTTTGAATATCTTTTTAAAATAAATAAACTTTCAACAAGAAGTGTACTTTGTTGTTGTTGTTGTTGATGTTCGATTTTGAATAGCCACCTTGATGCCAATGGCAGCCAAACACAAACCGACAGGTAGTCAGTCATCTATCCAGCAGATAAGTAGCATCCAGTAGTGGTGGTGGAGGTACTTTTCACCTCTTCTTCTGTAATTTTTTTTGGTTTGATGGGTAATTGATGAGTGGATAAACAAATGAAGAAGGAGGAACAAATGAAGAATGAAACACGGGATTGTCTAATTTTTAAGAAGTAATCTAAATATCGAATTTCAGAAATTTTATCTCTATCCCTTCACCCAATACCAAATTTAATATCATTTAGAACTTTTCGTACCATTATAGCACACAATTCCAAATCACCTCCATATCTCAATTCCAGATACCAACAGAGACCTCAATATAAAATTTGAAGATTCCAAGTCTAATTTTTCACTCAATGCTGAATTTAGAACCATTTAGTACTTTTCGTACAAATAATGGCGTACTTGAAAAACCACCACCAAATTTAAAATTTTCGTACGAAGGAGGATGTACTTCCAAACCATCGCCAAATCTCAAGCACAGATACCAACAGTTATCTAAATATCAAATTTCAGGATTGTATCTCCATCCCTTCATCCTATACCAATTTAAGTACTATTTAGTACTTTTCGAAAAATTATAGAACACACTTCCAAAACCACCTCCATATCTCAATTTCTGATACCAAAAGGGACCTCAATATTAAATTTGGTGGTTCCAGTCCTATTCCTTCACCCAATACCAAATTTAGTACCATTCAGTACATTTCGTACAAATATAGTACACATTTCCGAAACCACATTCATATCTCAATTTCAGATAACATTAAAGGCTCCAATATCAAATTTGAGGATTCCAGCTCTATCCTTTCACTTAATATCAAATTTAGTACCATTTAGTACTTTTCGTACAAATATAGTACACATTTCCGAAACAACCTCCATATAACCAGGCTACACAGGAATAGTGAACCTAATACCAACTTTTCGATTTCAAGTACTATCTGTTCCATCCAATACCATATTGTACCCAATATAGTACTATTTGGTACTTTTCGTGCACTTGTTGTACACATTTCCAAAACATACTTTTATTGTAAATCTCATACACTAGTAGTAGCCTTAATGCTAAATTTCAGATTTTAATTTAATTCTCCATTCGTTCACCTTAAATCAAACTGTTCGAAATTTAGTACATGTTCGCATACTTAGTACACATTTCCAAAACCACCTTCTTATATCATCATCATCTCATCTACTTGAAGCAAACTTGACTTGATCATACCAAATTTCAAGTTTTTAGCTCCATCCGTTCACATAAGACCGAATGGTACCATTTAAGAAGTTTAGTACCACTTGTGAGTTTTTCGTGACCTAAAAGTTCGAATTTCCAAAATCCCTTTGGTCATTCCACAATTCCAACGGTAGACAGACATAGACCTCTAGAGCGACTCCAAATGTCCTGAAACGGATTTGCTCAAGAGGGTCAAAAACCTTTTTATACGCTCAACCATATGGCTAGAGAGGGTATATATCATTTGATACGTCTAAACCATACCTCATCGAAATATGGGATTTAGATCTTAGGTCTCTTTGGACCAAATCCGTTTCATTTGGAGGAGATCTAGGGGTGTCCGTCCGTCTGTCTGTCTGGCTGGTGCGCACGATATCTGATTTAATCCAAACTCAGTACATTGTAATATTATTACCAAACTTTGATCGAGTTCGGAGATGGGAAATATCGGGCCACAGCTTCTGGTACACACCCCCACAAAAAATCGAAATTTAAAAACAAAAATATTTTACTGAAAGGATAATCATATTTTGCTCCAACTTTGCAAATCCCATTATATGCATCTGTGCTAATTCTGGTGCGAGAATAGACAATATCGGTCTACTCCATCAAGTACCTCCCCCACAAAATCAAAATTTTGATTAATTATAGCTCTAATAAAATATGACATAAAAAGAGTCAGATTGTCTTCAAGTTACACACATCGCAATATTTTTATTACCCCAAGGTCTGGTACCAAAATGGAATACAGTGATCCACTCCTTCTGGTACCTCCCCCAAAAAAGGTCGAAATTTAAAAACAAAAACAAACAAAAAATATTTTCTGCACAGAAAGAGAAACAATAATCCGAGTTTGCTCCAACTTTGCAAATTCTAATATTTGCGTTAGTTGTAGGTCAGGTGCAAAAATGGATAATATCGGTCCACTACATCAAGGGCCTCCCCCACAAAGGTTAAAATATTTGAGTAATTATAACCTTTATAAAATGGGATGTAAGAATCCGATTGTCTTAAAACTTCACACATACCAATATTTTTATAAACTCATGATCTGGTGTTAAGATGGAATATATCGGTTCACTCCTTCTGGTATTTCCCCACAAATGGTCAAAATTTTGAATATCCATGAAGCTAATAAAACACGAAAGTGCCATCCGATTCCATTCATAATTGCCATGTCTCAATTTTTCTACAACACAATATAGCAGAGATCGGACCACTTCTTCTGGCATCTACCCCACAACGGATCAAAATTTTAAATAACCAAAATGATAATTAAAACCGAAATAAGCATTCGGTTCTCACAATATTTTTATAAACCCAAGGTCTGGTGTGAAGATGGGATATATCGGTCCACTCTTTCTGGTACCTCCCCCACAAAGGGTCAAAATTTGGAATATCCATGACGCTCATAAAACACGAAATTATCATCCGATTCCATTCATACTTGCCATGTCTCAATATTTCTATCAACACAAGATCTGTTATAAATATGGCAGAGATCGGACCACTTCTTCTGGCATCTACCCCACAACGGATCAAAGTTTTGAATAATCAAATCGTTCATAAAATCCGAACTAAGCATCCGGCTCTCTTCAAATTACACACATTTCAATATTTTTATTAACCCAAGATGTGGAGTGAAGATGGGATACATCGGTGCACTCCTTCTGGTACTTCCCCCACAAAGGGTCAAAATTTTGAGTATCCATGAAGCTCATAAAACTCGAAATTAACATCCGATTCCATTCAGACTTGGCAGATCTCAATATTTCTATCAATACAATATCTGTTATAAAGATGGTGGTGATCGGACCATTCCTTCTGGTGCCTCCCCGACAATGGGTCGAATTTTTGAATATCGAATACGATCATAAATCTGATTCTGAAATTTGAAGTAAGCATCCGGTTCTCTTCATACTGTGAATGTGGTATATATCAGTCCCCTCCTTCTGGTACCTCCCCCACAACGGGTTAACATTTTGAAGCTCATAAAACTCGAAATTAACCTCTGATTCCACTCAGACTTGGCAGATCTTAATACTTCCATCAACACAAGATCTATTATAAAGATGGTAGAGATCGGACCATTCCTTCAGGTACCTCTGCCACAAAGGGTCAAAGTTTTTAATAATCAAAACGTTCATAAAATCCGAAATAAGTATCCGGTTCTCTTCAAATTACACACATCACAATATTTTTATTGACCCAAGATCTAAAGTGAAGATGGGATATATCGGTCCACTCCTTCTGGTACCTCCCCCACGAAGAGTCAAACTTTGAGTATCCATGAAGCTCATAAAACTCGAAATTAACATCCGATTCCATTCAGACTTAAGAAATCTCAATATTTCCACAAACTCAAGATCTGTTATAAAGTTGGTAGAGACCGGACCATTCCTTCAGGTACCTCTCCCACAAAGGGTCAAAGTTTTGAATTATCAAAACGTTCATAAAATCCGAAATAAGTATCCGGTTCTCTTCAAATTACACACATCACAATATTTTTATTAACCCAAGATCTGGAGTGAAGATGGGATATATCGATTCATTCCTTCTGGTACCTCCCCCACAAAGGATCAACATTTTGAGTATCCATGAAGCTCATAAAACTCGAAATTAACATCCGTCTTGGTACATCTCAATATTTCCATCAACACAACGCTGAGGGTATACGATTGGTACTTCTTTATTTTTTTTGTTAATTCAGGATTATTGCTCAGAAAATCCTGCCTAAAATATAACTTAAAAAGTCCTCCATAATTCCTCTGACATTCTCTCAAAAAATTGTTTCAAAAATCGTCCTTGAAATCGGCTTTGCCTTCTCTTTTTCTTGGTGCTGCTGTTGTGTACTTCCTTCCCCCATTCCGCTCGGCATGAAGTAATAATCTGTTGTTGGCATTGTTTTTTTGTTTGTTTCTCAGATACGTGACCGAAATATCAATTCAAGAGATTTTCTTACGCTTCGTTGTTCCACATTGCAGCTCTCCGCTCAAAGTGTTTTGAAATTGCTTCACTACACTTCGGAAATTAGGTAGCAATGGAATATTTGTTTTTTTTTTTTTTTTTTGAAGGGTGTGGGAGATGGTCTTTTCGACACTTATCTCTGCTTTTTGATATTAGAAACTTGTATGATTTTGGGAGGTGGTAGAGAGGGTGGAGGGGGGAAAATAAACATTACAATATCCATTGAAGTGGTAATTAGTTCAGTTCACAAGAGGCGGTCGCGAGAGGTGATATCTTATCCACCCCCTTCCCCAAAAGTTTTCTTTCTTTTCATTTCTATTTTTGGTGTCAAAGTCTTCCCCAATTTAGAAAATTTATTAAAGAGGTGTGAGGGGGAGTACCTCCTATCTTTAAGGTGGCACTTTTTTAGGTCATTTTATAATTGGGTATGTTTTGTTGTTGGGAGAAGGGGGAGGGGCGATAGATTTTCTCCAAACAAACGCCATAATTGACATGATCATTGTTGTTACTGCAATTCAATACGACACTTGAAATGATCAGATAATGGAATGATGTTGACTGGACTTTTTGACACCTGTGTTTTTAGGGGCGGGCGAGGATAGGGGGGAAACTATTCGATTTTGAAATTTTTTTATTACAAATCATAGTTGACACCTGGGTAGAGTTTTCACTTTTGCTCCATTTGGGTTTCACTTTGAAGTGTTCACAATCCAAATGTTGATATTTGAATGAAAAAGAAAGAAAGCCGGAGATTTTAAAACAGAGATTTTTTAAACATATTTTGAACACTCTTTAGAGAATTACTCTAATAAAATTTAGGTGTAAAACGAATTGGATTTTTAAAAAGTGTTTTTTCCTATTTTTTATATTTTATTAAATTCATTCAAAATCTGCCATGACGCTAATAAATGTTTTTCCTCTTCTTATTTCAGGTATGTTCACCCGCTTTTCAAAGGTTCCGTCTATATGGACCCATATTTCCCAGGAGGTGCCGGATAATATCAAGATTTTCAACATTTCTTAAATGTTTGAAGTCTGCGAAAGTAGTACACGCCAGCTTCCCAATACTTCCTCCCACATGGATCTATTTCTCCGAGATTTCGTACAGTGCAGGATGTATTAATTACTTAAATATTTAATTGGTTTTGTTTTCAAGATTTCCGTAATGCTTCAGCTTTTGATGTTTCAGTTATCATTCCTCACAAGTTTTCCAATCCTTGGAAGGTATACCAAATATATAATATCAATTTATAGGTACTTCTAGGGAAAAATACGGCTGGACCTTCAAACAACTCGAATCAATCAGACAACTTGAACCGATATTATTTTTTTCTTCGGTGTGAGTTTTTATTAATCGAAAACCAATCAAATTTTCGAGCATTTTCACTTCGGATCAGCTTGACTTGAAACCAGGTTTTAACCGTGTAGCCCGACTTGAGCTCGAAGCCTGATTCTCTTAGTGCCAATCCTTTCGATTATTGCCGAAAAACAGGATTTGTTGGCTTGAAGGCCTTGTTCAGTTAAGGTTTCTTCGACTCTTTTTACATTTTCCGATTTTACCTTTCTCTAGAAGACAATGACATACAGTTGCCATTTGGCTATTATGGACCCTCCCCCCAGGCTCAGATTTGTTTATATGGAAGGCAGGCTCAGTTTTGGTCTAAAAGCAATGCTAGGGAGAGTATTCGCTTTATACTCGTATTTTTATAACCTCCACCTTGGAAAGGAGGGTATATTAACTTTGTCATTCCGTTTGTAACATCCTTAAATATTCGTCGTAGACCCCATAAAGTATATATATTCATAATCAGCATAAAATTCTAAGTCGATTTAGCGATGTCCGTCTGTCTGTCTGTTGAAATCACGATACAGCCCACATTATTTGACGTAGAGCGCCAAAATTTAACAGAGCAATTTGTATTGTGTCTAGGATGGTTGGTATTGAAAATGAGATATATCGGTCCACGTTCTGGTATAGTCCCCATATAACAGTACCTCCCGATATTCGGAATTTCGATGATTTATGCCACATTTTTTACGGATTTGTCTGAAAGTTGGTATTTGTAGGTCATAACGGGTCCCTGTACGTGTTGCAAAATTTTGGTCCACGTTTTGGTATAGCCTCCATATAAAGGTATCTCCCGATAGTCGGTATTATGATTATTTTTGCCACATTTTTTCACGGATTTGTCTAAAAATTGGTATTTGTTGTGATAATGGGTTCCAGCTCCGGTAGCGAAAAATTGCATGTATGGGTCCACGTTTTGGTATAGCCTCCATATAAAGGTACCTCCCGATAGTCGGTATTATGATTATTTTTGCCAATTTTTTTCACGGATTTTTCTAAAAATTGGAATTTGTTGGTCATAATGGGTTCCAGCTCCGGTAGCGAAACCTTGCATGTATGGGTCCACGTTTTGGTATAGTCCCCATATAACGGTACCTCCCAATATTCGGCATTTTGATGGTTTTTGATACATTGTTTCACGAATTTCTCTGAAAATTGGTACTTGTAGATCATAATGGGTCCCAGTTCGTGTGGTGAGTCATTGTAATTATAGGTCCACGTTTTGGTATAGCTCCCATATAACGGTACCTCCCGATATTCGGCATTTTAATGGTTTTTGCCACATTTCTTCTTTCTGTTTTCGGAATGTGGCTGTAATTGAAGCTGGATACGCGAAACCTCCCGGCTTCGGCATGTGACAATCAATAATTGAAGCTGCCAAGAGCACAGTGACACCACCTCCCGAGAATGATCCCTCCATGGCTTACAGGTGACCAATCTTCTCGAGTTCGGTCTTTTTCTTAGAGGGATGATAACCGAAACAATAGATCTCTTTGATTCTTGCTGATTCTGCAAACTAGTTTCTAACTCAGGAAGGCTTCCTGCAAAAGTGTCTTTCGGAGATAAACACTTTCTGTAGCGAAAGGGGGTGGGGGTATGTTTCAACTTGCAAATTTTCGAAGAATCTGAGGTGGCAATAACGTATATTTTTTCGTCGGACAGTCTGTAAACTCTTCCCAAAGGCAGGGTAAAGACATTGCCAACTAAGTCTCAGTCTGAATTTTTTTTCCAAAAGGTTATATACTTGGCCTCTTTTTCTATTGTCTCCTTTGACTTTCGGATGGAATGTTACGGATCTGGAGTAAGGGTAAATAGAAGATCATTTGTTGTATCCCCGACATGCTTAAGGACATTTTTTTACCTGGCTGATTTGCCTATGGACATTAAAACTTATCGGTCGCTACTTATCCCCTGTATATCATTTCGGGATGACCATACCCTTTGACTCCAACTCCAACATAAAAAATTAATTCTGAGCAGCCATAATCTAATATAACCTAAAATGGATCCTGTAGATATTCTAAAGAACCTCTTCTCAGCTAGATGGCTAACTTCACTTCCATCCATATCTCAATTTTCTCGAACAGACCTGACAGAAACACAGGTTACTTCATTGGACTGAAGGAGTAGGTAAATATATGTCATAAAAAAATCTTACATGGGTGGAAATATTAGGGTGTGCCACATTTGAAAAAATCGGTGTTTCACCTATTATGAGCGTCATGGTTACTCAAATGCTGGGGAGGTACCCAAAGGAGTGGTCCCTGTTATCTGTTCTTGGTACCAGCTTTTGTGATGGTGAAATAATTGGGATGCGTGAAATATGAAGACCATGAGATTTTTATTTCATGTTTTATAAAAGACACAAATATTCAAAATTGTAATCCTTTGTGGGGGAGGTACCTGAGGGAGTGAACCGATGTATACCATCTCCACACTACATCTTGGGTAAATAAAAATATTGGAATTTATGAAGTATGAAAGGAATCGGCTGCTCATTTTGCGTTTTATGAGCTTCACGGTTATTAAAGTTGTAGACCCTTTGTGGGGGAGGTACCAGAAGGAGTGGTCCACTAAATTCCATATCTACACCAGATTTTGTATTGGTGGAAATATTGGGATGTGCGAAATTTGAAGACAATCGGACTCTCATTTCACAGTTTATGAGTTTCGATGATTCAAAATTTTGATCCCTTGCGGGGGTGGTTGAGGTACTTGATCCATTTTCGCACCCGACCTAGCACTGATGCAAATATTAGGATTTGCAAAGTCTGGGCAAAATCAGATTATCCTTTATCTTTCTATGTTAAATCATTTTCTTAGAGAATTTTGATGTTTTGAGGGAGAGGTACCAGGCGGAGTGGTCCGATATTGCCCATCTCCGAACTCGATCTAAGTTTTATAATAATATCGAGAGTTATCGTCCGCAGCAGCCAGATAGACAAACGGACGGACATCGCTAGATCCACTCCAAATATCCTGAAACGGATTTGGTCCAAAGAGATCTGGGGACGAAACCGGTTATTTCGATGAGGCACGTTTTGGCCGTATCAAAAGATATATTCCCTCTCTAGCTATATGGCTGAGGGTATTAAAAACACACCTTGAACATCCAAAAAGTAACCTAAAAGCCGTTCTTTAGAAGTTGTAGACTGCATCTAAACTGTCTGGGATAGGTTGAAATCAGTGGAGATTTCGACTAACGTTGGCAGTAAATGTTAGTCTCAAAAGACCAATAAAACATACTCTAAGTCCCTTGAAGTCTAAGTGTGAAACTTAGTCTGGAAACTTCATCATCCGTCGGAGGGCGGATATTTGGACACCTTTGTTTTTCGGATAGAAAGCTTCGACTTTTCGGTGTCTTTCATTTTAAAATGTTTCTTGGTCTTGGTGAATAGTTTAGGACTACGAATTTTTTTGCGGGAAGATAGCTTTGAATTTTCCATTTCTGTCGTAATTTTCTTCCTTGAAGCTGCGGTCTTGGTTAAATATACCGAAAGCTTTGAGTGGTAATTAATTTTTTTCAGAAAGGATATTTGGCCACCAAAAGTGCCAAAGGGGTTGACCGGTGTCTATAAGTTTCACTCCAGAACTTGTGGTGGTCACATATTGAAATATGTGAAACTTGAAGAGAAACGGATGTGTATTTCGCATTTTATGTTAGATATAAAAAATTTTGACCTATTGATGGGGAGGTACCACACGGAGTGGTTCGGTAAGGACCATCCTCGAACTCTATCTAAGTTTGATAATAATATTACGGTGTACCACGTTTGGACCAAATCGGATACTCCCTTCTGGAGTTATCGCAGTCACCAGTCAGCAAACGGACGTACGGACACCCCTAGATCGACTCCAAATGCTTTGAAACGGATTTTGGTATGAACCGACCTAGGGTTTAAAGTCGTTATTTCAATGAGGCAAGTTTTGGCCGTATCAAATCAAATGTAGCCATATGGCTGAGGGTATAAAAACCTCCCTGCAAGGGTTTTGCTGTCATCCCAGATTTTTCGAACAGAAATAATTGGAACATCAATTTCTTCAACGGGGACAGAAGTGAGCTTTCCTAAGTAGTTGAAAGATTTTTACCTTTCTGGTAAATATCTGAGACCTTTTGATGCCTTTCTTTCTACGTTACCTCATCGCTGATCTTCGGGTAGTAGTCTAATAAATATGATTTCTCAATATCCAAAATCTAATCTAAATTGGAAATGTAGAAATTCAAAAAGTTTTGAGACAATTTTCATTCGCCCTGCGTTTCGTCGGATAGGGGAACAATGCGACTTCGTTGTTAAAGCTACCACGTTTGTGATAATGAAATTTCGGTCAGAGAGTGGGAGCCTAAAACAAAATTATATTTTTCTTGGAGTCGGTGATCTCTTTGGTTTCTGAGGGAAGAATTATCCTGTTTCGGTAAAAGGCTTTCTTTAGGCAGGAAGCCTATTTAAAGACACCCAAGGCATGTGACCTCTCAATCTCTCAATTTTCTAAGGATATCTGCTAAGGAAATCTGCGTTCTATAGGTCTTCCAAAGGGTTTCCATCTTTTTCCAATCACCTGTTGGAACTTCTGAATGGAGGTACCTGACTCAAGTTCACTATTACTCTGCGGAAGGGCTTCTTAAAGACTTCCGTAAATAATGAATCCAAGTTTTTGATAAGGGGACAGACTTCAGATTTTTATTATCCCGTAAGGGCTTTTAAGAATTTCCATGGAAGGATGATCCATGTTTAAAATAGGTGTCGAAGTTCAGAATTGTATTTCTCATTGGGAAGAGCTTCTTTAGGGCCTCCATAGAGGATCCCGGTTTTATGTAGCGAGCATAATCAAGTCTTCTATTACCAGGTCTAATGGGCTTCTTTAATAGTTCTGTAAATAGAGGTTTTACATGGTAGCTGGCATAAGACTTCAATTGAACGTTGGTACTCTAGCGCCCTACTACCCATCTAACCATGAGACCTCTTCCTAAAGAAATCCTTGAGCATTAACCCTAGACCTCACTATCTCGAATCAGATTTGAAATCCTTCACATATCTTGAAAAGTATGTTTCGAGAATTTCAAACTAATTCTTCAAGCTTCTAAGAAACTTCCGAACCTAGCTTCAGCTATTTGTTTGACAAACCGACCTCCAAAATTTTGACTTTCGGACTTTTGTTTGTTTAATTCAAAGCTGACCCCCCTCCCCCCCAACTTCAAAGCTACGTGTTTGCTATTGATTTTATCTCTTAATAGCTGCGTTAATGTTCTGAAAAGTCTTTTGTTTGTTTGTCTGTCTGTTTGTTTGACATTGTCTTTTGCTGCTGTTGTTGTTGTTGTCGCTTCGAACTTCCTTTACGAAGTCTATGCGGTGCGACGATGATGAACCAACCAAGTTCACATTCATATAAAATGAAGAAGACGGCGACGTTCGTTGACCATAGAATTCTAACCTTCATGCTTGTCAAAGTCATAGCCAGTCGGCAACAACAAAAATAACAACAGCAACAACAACACAATAATAAGCTAGGCAGGGCGATCACATTTAAATTGCCATAGCTCACAACAATGCTCTCCACAATGAAGCATAAAATCCAATGTCTCGTCACAAACGATAAAGAGCTGAATGGAGAATGGTTCATTTGGAGGAACGGCGAGGAGGGAGGAAGGGAGGGCAATCATGGAATTCATTCTCGGTCGTAGCTACTCCAGTCTCAAAAATCTTGGAGGGCTCATTTGGATGCTACTGCCAATTGGAGAATCATAGGGTTCCCCAATTTCCAGCTTCCAAAACTGTTCATCTCTTCTCCCTCCCTCCTTCCCGTGATTGACTCCCCTCGTTCTCATAAGCTCACGTAGCCCATTATCGTTGCCCCTTCCATGGCTAAACACAATTTTTATAGTCAAATATGGTTTCATTTGCTGGTGGCTAGGCCTATGCCCAAATTGTATGGCGGGACACCAACAACATAAAATATTACTACTTGTTGTGTTGTTGTTGTTATTTTAGGCTCTGTTCATGCTTTTGTTATCGTTTATGGTGCTTATACTCGAATACGAACACGAATAGCTTGACTGGTTGGTTGGTCGGCTGTTTGGTTGGTTAGCTAGTTCAATGGCTCGCTTGTGGGCCCGGTGTGGTGTATCATCATCATTATCATCGTTTAGCTTTCATAGGCCTCTATTTTGGTGCTGTGCGGATTGTTGTTGTTGTTTTTGTCGTTTAAATGGTTATTATGTTTTCTTCCGTACCAACGAGGGAGGTTAGGAAATTGGGGGAAGAAATATCAACGGCTGGCCCAAAAAAAAAAAGCCAGAAGATGCATTTCTGCAGCTTTACAAAGAAAATCTATCCTTCTGCTCTAAACATAGAGAGAGCGAAATGGACTTCCTACTCTTTCTTTAGGACAGCAGAAAGTTACTTCAGCTCTCCGTAGGACAGCAGAAGGTTACTTCATATGGTTCCTTCTGCTTTCCATAGGACAGCAGAAGGTTCCTTCTGCTCTCCATAGGACAGCAGAAGGTTCCTTCTGCTCTCCATAGGACAGCAGAAGATTCCTTCTGCTCTCCATAGGACAGCAGAAGATTCCTTCTGCTCTCCATAGGACAGCAGAAGGTTCCTTCTGCTCTCCATAGGACAGCAGAAGGTTCCTTCTGCTCTCCATAGGACAGCAGAAGGTTCCTTCTGCTCTCCATAGGACAGCAGAAGGTTCCTTCTGCTCTCCATAGGACAGCAGAAGGTTCCTTCTGCTCTCCATAGGACAGCAGAAGGTTCCTTCTGCTCTCCATAGGACAGCAGAAGGTTCCTTCTGCTCTCCATAGGACAGCAGAAGGTTCCTTCTGCTCTCCATAGGACAGCAGGAGGTTCCTTCTGCTCTCCATAGGACAGCAGGAGGTTCCTTCTGCTCTCCATAGGACAGCAGAAGGTTCCTTCTGCTCTCTATAGGACAGCAGAAGGTTCCTTCTGCTCTCCATAGGACAGCAGAAGGTTCCTTCTGCTCTCTATAGGACAGCAGAAGGTTCCTTCTGCTCTCTATAGGACAGCAGAAGGTTCCTTCTGCTCTCTATAGGACAGCAGAAGGTTCCTTCTGCTCTCTATAGGACAGCAGAAGGTTCCTTCTGCTCTCTATAGGACAGCAGAAGGTTCCTTCTGCTCTCTATAGGACAGCAGAAGGTTCCTTCTGCTCTCTATAGGACAGCAGAAGGTTCCTTCTGCTCTCTATAGGACAGCAGAAGGTTCCTTCTGCTCTCTATAGGACAGCAGAAGGTTCCTTCTGCTCTCTATAGGACAGCAGAAGGTTCCTTCTGCTCTCTATAGGACAGCAGAAGGTTCCTTCTGCTCTCTATAGGACAGCAGAAGGTTCCTTCTGCTCTCTATAGGACAGCAGAAGGTTCCTTCTGCTCTCTATAGGACAGCAGAAGGTTACTTCTGCTCTCCATAGGACAGCAGAAGGTTACTTCTGCTCTCCACAGGACAGCAGAAGTTTACTTCTGCTCTCCATAGGACAACAGAAGGTCCCCCTTCTGTTTTTCCTTAGAACATAAGAAGGTCCTCCATCAGCTTTTTCATAAAATAGCAGAAGGTCCCCCTTCAGGTTTTCCATAGAATAGCAGAAGGTCCCCTTCTTTTTGCTTTTCCATAGAAAATACCACCTCTCCCACTTCTTGCAAATATTTCCCAACCCATTCGCACCACCCCTCGTTTACAACACCATTGCTTTTAGTAACCTTTTATGTTCATTTCGCCTCGTCGATAACCAATCGTTCGTCGACATTGTCGTCCGCACTTCCGATTTTGTGTTGCCATGTGTGTTTTGGTTTGTCGAGGTTTACGCTTAGCTTGGTTCTCATCGCATGGCCGGCCGTCGGATTGGCCGGACGGCTGTTAACAAAACTTTAACCTTTTTTTTAGTGTTGCTGTTGTTGTTCAAGTTAACCAATTCATGGGCTTTTATCCTTGAAGTTGTTAACTACCTTCGACTGCTTTCCGAGCAACTGAATCGACCCGAAGCAATTTGGAGGTTTTAGCCACAGCATAGCTCCCAAACGTGGCCTAGTGTTATTTTTGTTGTTGGTTATGTTTCATAGACATATTAGTTAAATTATAGCCATTGGTTATAATACCACTTCTCCCACCCAGCGCTCGATAAACGCGTTTAGATTTTCGGTAGGTTTACTGGCCTTTGTTGGGGAGTCGTGTGTTTTTTTCGGGAAGAGGAGGAGGGTTATGGAGGTTATGAGAAATTTTCTATTAGCTGTAAAATTGTTTTTCTTTTTATGAGGTATTGCGAGGGGCAGAGGCTGGCTTCACTGTAAACGTTCAAGGCACTTTGTTTTTGCCACTGCCTAACAGATTTCCAACATCTTTCCCCCCTTTGGCTCACCGATTGCTGGGAATTCTTTTGTGAACTTTCCGACACGTGTATGGCCTCCGTACATCTTCCCCTCTCTCTTCACTCACGCGTTAACTCATCTTTCTTTGTTGATGTTGCTGCTGTTGTTTTTCGGTTGTAATGACATTTTTGTCTGAAGGTCCTTTTTTCTGTTCGTCATGACACGCTCGCACACACGCACACAGACTCATCATCAGCTGGTGGTGCTGCTCCTAAGGGGAGAGCCTTAAATTACGTCCCCATGTTTTAGGATTGTTGTGATTTATCAAGGCTAAGCTGAAGCAGTCGTCATCGTCGTCGCAGTCGACATTTAATCTAAACGTGCGACCTTGAATCTATTCTCAACAAGGTCGAAGTTGTAAGGCGTAGCCAGTTTCATTTTCGAGGGTTTTTCTTTTGGACATATGAAGGCGAGGGAGTGCTCCTTTTTTGGTGAAAAAAAAAATCTCCTTAGTCATCGTAAGAGAAGGAAAGAAGGACTAGATTATAAGAAACAAAGGAATTCTTACAGAAGATTAGAGCAGAGGTTTTCTCATAGAAGACCGAAAGGTCTTTTAATAGTAGACTAGAAGATCTTCTTATAGAAGAACAGAAGGTCTGGTCTTCTCTCTTCTCTCTTTTTCTCTCAGAGGAAGGCCAGAAGGTCTTCTCTCAGAGGAACAGCAAAAGGTCTTTTTCGGAGGAAGACCAGGATGTCTTCTCTCAGAGGAAGACCAAAAGTCTTCTCTCAGAGAAAGGCCAAAAGGTCGACTATCAGAGGAAGACCAAAGGTATTCTCTCAGAGGAAGACCAAGGGTATCCTCTCAGAGGAACACCAGAAGGTTTTCTCTCAAAGGAACAGCAAATGGTCTTCTTTCGGAGGAAGACCAGGATGTCTCCTCTCAGACGAAGACCAGAAGGTCTTTCTCATTGATGACCAGAAAGTCCGGTCTTCTCATAGGTGACCAGATGCTCCGGTCGTCGCATAGATGAACAGAAGGTCTGGTCTTCTCATAGAAGACAAGAAAGTTAAGACCTCTGCTAAAAGACCAAAAGGTCTGGTCGTCTTATAGATGACCAGAAGGTCTGGTCGTCTCATAGATGACCAGAAGGTCTGGTCTTCTCATAAAAGACACGAAGGTCTGGTCGTCTCATAGATGACCAGAATGTCTGGTCGTCTCATAGATGACCAGAATGTCTGGTCGTCTCATAGATGACCAGAATGTCTGGTCGTCTCATAGATGACCAAAAGGTATTGTCCTCTCATAGATGACCAGAAGGTCTGGTCGTCTCATAGATAACTAGAAGATCTGGTCGTCTCATAGTTGACCAGGAGGTCTGGTCGTCTCATAGATGACCAGAAGGTCTAGTCGTCTCATAGATGACCCGAAGGTCTAGTTGTCTCATAGAAGACCAGAAGGTCTGGTCTGCTTCTCATAGAAGACCAGAAGGTCTGGTCTGCTTCTCATAGAAGACCAGAAGGTCTGGTCTGCTTCTCATAGAAGACCAGAAGGTCTGGTCTGCTTCTCATAGAAGACCAGAAGGTCTGGTCTGCTTCTCATAGAAGACCAGAAGGTCTGGTCTGCTTCTCATAGAAGACCAGAAGGTCTGGTCTGCTTCTCATAGAACACCAGAAGGTCTGGTCTGCTTCTCATAGAACACCAGAAGGTCTGGTCTGCTTCTCATAGAACACCAGAAGGTCTGGTCTGCTTCTCATAGAACACCAGAAGGTCTGGTCTGCTTCTCATAGAACACCAGAAGGTCTGGTCTTCTCATAGAACACCAGAAGGTCTGGTCTTCTCATAGAACATCAGAAGGTCTGGTCGTCTCATAGATGACCAGAAGGTCTAGTCGTCTCATAGATGACCAGAAGGTCTGGTCGTCTCATAGATGACCAGAAGGTTTGGTCGTCTCATAGATGACCAGAAGGTCTGGTCGTCTCATAGATGACCAGAGAGTCTGGTCGTCTCATAGATGACCAGAAGGTCTGGTCGTCTCATAGATGATCAGAAGGTCTGGTCGTCTCATAGATGACCAGAAGGTCTGGTCGTCTCATAGATGACCAGAAGGTCTGGAGGAGGTATTCTCATAGAAGACCAGTAGGTCTTCTTTCCATATAGGACCAGAAGGGTTTGCTATAAAAGACCAGAAGATCTTCTTTCCACAGAAGACCAGAAGGTATTCCTATAGAAGAGCAGTAGGTCTTTTGTCCATAGAAGACCAGTAGATCTTTTATCCATAGGAGACCAGTAGGGTTTCTATCCATAGAAGGCCAGTAGGTCTTCTATCCATAGAAGGCCAGTAGGTCTTCTATCCATATAAGGCCAGTAGGTCTTTTATCCATAGAAGACCATAGGTCTTCCATCCATAGAAGACCATAGGTCTTCCATCCATAGAAGACCAGTGGGTCTTCTTTTCATAGAAGACAGAAGGTCTGGTATTCTTCTCATAGAAGGCTAGAAGGTCTGATCTTCTTTTCTAGAAGACCAGAAGGTCTGATCTTTCCATTGCAGACCAATGGGTCTCATTTCCATATAACACCAGTAGGTCTTCTTTCCATAGAAGACCAGTAGTTCCTCTGTCCATAGAAGACCAGTAGGTCTTCTGTCCATAGAAGACCAGTAGGTCTTCTGTCCATAGAAGATCAGTAGGTCTTCTGTCCATAAAAGACCAGTAGGTCTTTTGTCCATAGAAGACTAGTAGGTCTTCTGCCCATAGAAGACCAGTAGGTCTTCTTTCCCTAGAAGACCAGCAGGTCTTCTTGTCGAGCCAGCATTTAAAAATGACACCTTTTCCCTCCCTTTCTTTCTAAACAACCTGTCAACAGGTAATTGTCTTCAGATTAAATAATTAAGACTTTCTCCCTCGCCACTCTCCCAAATTAAATGCTCTGCCACATCTTTCTTCCGTAAAATGCGATAATTTCTCTAAGAAAGTTAATTTCACGAAATTCGGAACACCATTTTTGACAAGTACTTCGTCTGCGCTGTCTGTCACCTTTCACTTGAAATCGGAGATAGAAATCTAAAATAGATCACCCCCCACCCCCACTCCACCTACATGTAAATTAAAGTGTTGTGACTGGCGGATGACACTTCCGGTGAAGACGCTCTCCCGTCACGCTGGAGTTGGACAAATTAAAAATTCATGTAAAACATTGGCTGAGTCACACGCTCGCTGCTCTGCTCCCATTGTTCCTGTTTTTTGGTAACGTTTGCCTTCGGTGTGTGGCCAAATTGTCGGTAATTGATACCTCTGCTTTGTCTTCTCCATGGCTTTTTTGGAAGGTTGACATGAAAAGACCCAGCAACAGGAAATTGTGGCAGTTCTTCATTTTTTTGGGGGGGAGATTTTCGTGTTGTATTGTTTGTTTTTTTTTCTGGGACAACATTGGTTGACCACTTCCAGGGAATTTAGAGTACATCAGCCAGGGCTGATGGACAGATGAACTACCCGGGAGTCACTCAACTGGAACTCATTGCGGTAACTTGAAAAAATTGTAATCCCTTGTCTTGAGAATACCTTGGACTTTGCCACAACTCATTTTCTTGGGCTTCCTCTTCATCGACTTCTTTGTTTGTCTCTCCTCCAAAGAAACTGGGTGGAGTTTTTGCCTCGCAAGCCTAATTCCATGGGGCCATTCTGCTTCTTTGAAGCAGCATTATTGTTATTATTACTGATTATCGCCATTATCTTTGGTTTCATCAGCATCATTATGTTCGTCATTTACACTTTGTTCAGTGGCTGCTGCCGCCGCCGCACAACATTGTTCTTTACTTCTTTGCCATGCTTCTTGTTCTTTCATTCGATTTTTTGCTTCTTTGCAAACTGCGTTAATGTGTTTTCAGTTTTCTCTATAATTTATTGCCTTGAGTTTGTAATTTGTTCTGTTCTGTTCTGCTTTTTTTGTTCTGAGTCTGGTTCGCATTTATTCTACGGCGTTCTGTGGCCAAAGTCTGTTGTTCGCACCAAACCACAAGGCGATAAGCAGTCATTCAGCCAACCAGCCACAGCCCCCAGAAACGGCAGCAAGTTCAAGTACTTTAATCATGTTTTTCTTCTTCAGCTACTTCTTCTTCTGCGGCTGAGGCTACAGTGATGGCCATGAAAATGTAACGTGCGTTGGAAATAATTTAATAAGAAACGAAACAGACAATTCTCAGGAGATGTTCATACAAAAAAGGTCATCTTTCATAGTAAAAGACCAGAAGTTCTTCTAGCCATAGAAGACCAGAAGGCCTTCATTCCAGAGAAGACAAAAAGGTCATCTTTTCAAAAAATACCAGAAGGTTTTCTAGCCATAGAAGACCAGAAGGTCTTTTAGCCATAGAAGACCAGAAAGTCTTTTAGCCATAGAAAACCAGAAAGTCTTCTAGCCATAGAAGACCAGAAGGTCTTCTAGCCATAGAAGACCAAAAGGTCTTCCAGCCATAGAAGACCAAAAGGTCTTCTACCCAAAGAAGACCAGAAGGTCTTCTAGCCATATTAGACCGAAAGGTGTTCTAATCATAGAATACCGAAAATTCTTCTATCTATAGAAGACCAGAAGGTCTTCTAGCCATAGAAGACCAGAAGGTCTTCTAGCCATAGAAGACCAGAAGGTCTTCTAGACATAGAAGACCAGAAGGTCTTCTATCCGGAGAAGACCAGAATGTCTTTTAGCCATAGAAGACCAGAATATCTTCTAGCCATAGGAGACCAGAAGGTCTTCTAGCCATAGGAGACCAGAAGGTCTTCTAGCCATAGGAGACCAGAAGGTCTTCTAGCCATAGGCGACCAGAAGGTCTTCTAGCCATAGGAGACCAGAAGGTCTTCTAGCCATAGGAGACCAGAAGGTCTTCTAGCCATAGGAGTCCAGAAGGTCTTCTAGCCATAGAAGACCAGAGTGTCTTCTAGCCATAGAAGAGCAGAATGTCTTCTAGCGATAGAAGACCAGAAGGTCTTCTAGCCATTGAAGACCAGAGGGTCTTCCTTCCATTGAAGACCAGAGGGTTTTCTATCCATTGAAGACCAGAAGGTCTTCTATCCAAAGAAGACCAGAAGGTCTTCTAGCCATTGAAGACCAGAGGGTCTTCCTTCCATTGAAGACCAGAGGGTCTTCTATCCATTGAAGACCAGAAGGTCTTCTTCTAACCATAGAAGACCAAAAAGTCTTCTATCCACAGAAGGCCAAAAAGTCTTCTAGCCATAGAAGACCAAAAGGTCTTCTATCCATAGAAGACCAGAAGGTCTTCTAGCCATAGAAGATCAGAAAGTCTTCTAGCCATAGAAGACCGAAAATGTGCTAATCATAGAAGACCAGAAGGTCTTCTAGCCATAGATGACCAGAAGGTCTTCTAGCCATAGATGACCAGAAGGTCTTCTATCCATAGAAGACCGGAGGGTCTTCTATCCATAGAAGACCAGAGGGTCTTCTATCCGTAGAAGACCAGAGGGTCTTCTATCCGTAGAAGACCAGAGGGTCTCCTAGCCATAGAAGACCAGAAGGTCTTCTAGCCATAGAATACCAGAAGGTCTCCTAGCCATAGAAGACCAGAAGGTCTCCTAGCCATAGAAGACCAGAAGGTCTTCGAGCCAGAGAAGACCCGAAGGTCTTCGAGCCAGAGAAGACCCGAAGGTCTTCGAGCCAGAGAAGACCCGAAGGTCTTCGAGCCAGAGAAGACCCGAAGGTCTTCGAGCCAGAGAAGACCCGAAGGTCTTCGAGCCAGAGAAGACCCGAAGGTCTTCGAGCCAGAGAAGACCCGAAGGTCTTCGAGCCAGAGAAAACCCGAAGGTCTTCGAGCCTGAGAAAACCCGAAGGTCTTCGAGCCATAGAAGAACAGAAGGTCTTCGAGCCATAGAAGAACAGAAGGTCTTCTAGCCATAGAAGACCAGAAGGTATTCTTGCCATAGAAGACCAGAAGGTCGCTATCCCCCATTTATCAACCCATATATAATATCCAAAGCCTTTTCAAAATTGAACCCCCCAAAGCTCCCATCTTCTGCTACCCACTATTTTCCTCGAAGAACTTTTCCTTCGGAATTCCTTTTGCCTGCCTTCTTTCCTTTGTCGTTTCACACACAAAGCAAAGCAAAAAAAGTAGCTTCTCTTAAATCCCAGAGAAAACATAAATAAAAAACGTGATCTCCTTGCTGGTGGGGTTCTTATTAAATCGCTCCCCTTTACGATTTAAGTGAATTCCTTGGTCCCTAACTCCCACCTCTGCACTCCCCATGGGCCCAGACCTTCTACTTGATTCTTGAGTTCACATCATTGTGGTTTTGTGTGTTTTTTATGAACCACATAAAGTTCTTCTTCCACTATTTCTTTTTCCATTTTTTCATCTTTGTCATTTTTCTTTGCTCTGTATCTGTCGGCAGATTCAACTGCTGCACGTACTCTGTACGCTAGCTATCTGTTTTTGTAGCATGTAGTTATTTAGTCATGGCATTACTTCCAAGTACAACCAGCCAACCAACCAACCAACCAACCAACAACTTCCTTGTTAAGTAGCTAAAAATGTTGCCAGTTTTTTTTCATTAGCATTGGCATTCTGGTGTTGTGGAATGGATGGGAAGACGTTGGAGGTGCTGGTGATGGTTTCAGTAGGGCGTTACGCTTCTGTCATGGCCACAATAAAACATTGTCACTGTCAGTTTTAGGACTTCTTACATTGTTGTGTATTCTTCTTCTTCATCTTTTATTCCCTATACCCTACAGTGGGGGTTAGGGACAACTGGTAGATTGTCATTCAATTTGGAAAAAAAAAATCCCAAATTGCCAAGAAATATTTTTTAGAAATTGGTAATTGTCTGGAAACTTCAACCAAATCGGGGAAAAAAAGCGGGAGGTACCAGAAGAAGTGGCCTGATATATTTTATCTTCACCCCAGTAAATAGTAAAAATATTGAGATGTGTGAAATTTGAAAAGAATCGGATGCTTATTTCGAGTTGTATGAGTTTCATGGTTATTCAAAATGCTGACACCACCCTCCCTCTGGGGGAGGTACCAGAAGGAGTGGACCGATATAGCTCATCTTTACACCAGATATTTCGTTAATAAAAATATTGATGTGTTTGAAATTTTAAAGGAAATCGAGTGCTTATTTCGCATTTTATGAGAGATATAATTATTCAAAATTTTGACCCGTTATAAAATTTTGACCCGTGGGTTCCCCTTATGGAGGAGGTACCGGAAGGAGTAATCCCATATAACCCATCTTCACACCAGATATTGTGTGTAGAAATTTTCTAATGTGTAAAGTTTAGAGCATATCGGAAGCGCAATTCGTCCTTTATGAGCGTCATGGTTATTCAAAATTTTGATCCGTTGTGGGGGGGGAGGTACTAGAAGGAGTAGGCCGATATATTCCTTCTTCACACCAAGTCTTATGTTAGTAGAAATTTTGGGATATGTGGAATTTGAAGATAATCGGTTTCTCCTACCACATTTAATAAGAGTTATAATTATTCAAAATTTTGGCCCCCTTGTGGGGGAGCTACATGATAGGGCAGGTAGATATTGTTTATTTTCACACCTGACTATTTCTGATAGAAATACTAGGATCTGCAAAAAATTGTATTCGCTTCTCTTTCTCTGCAGTAAAATATTTTCTTTGAAATTTTTGATCTTTTGTGGGGGAGGTACCAGAAGGAATGCCCATCTCCGAACTCGATCTAAGTTTGATAATAATATCAAGTTGTGCTAAGTTTCTAACAAATTGGATGCTCCCTTTGAGAGTTATCTGTGCGCTCTATCCACGACCAGACAGACGGACGGATACCCCTAGATCGACTCCAAATGTCATAAAACGGATTTGGTTCAAAGAGACCTAGGGTCTAAAACCGTTATTTCGATGAGGCACGTTTTGGCCGTATCAAATGATATATACCCTCGGTGGCCATACGACTGAGGGTTTAAAAACCACAAAGTGCTAGGAAATCTGTTTTACAGGATCAACACTGGTCCAGATGTCTCAGCTGATGAGAAAAACTCTCTATCCATTGGAGAATTGCTTCTCAGCCCAATAAGAAGAAGAAGAGTTAAAACCGGATTTTGAGGAACTATTCACAAAATTTTTCTGTCATCCCTCAAACCATCGGAAATGTCAACCCGGTCAGTAAAGATTAAAATCGCATTCTAACTTTTCCACACTTTTCAAAAGTTTTGAGGCTTAAATCTTCGGGGCATGAGAAGCGATGCCACAGTCTGTCGATGTCGTTAAAATAACAACTGTCTTCTCTACGTGTGAGATACGATTCCTCAGCATTGAGTAATCTCTAAAAAGATGCATAGGTCTCTGAGGATTGACTCCTCAGTAACTGTCTCCTCAGACTCTGGGTGATATTGAGAATTCATTACCCAATCCCTGCTGAAAGATTTCTGAAACTTTGAGGATTCTTACCCAAGTCATTAGGAACTAATTACTGACGATCGATTCCCCTGTGTGAGGATTAATTGCTTTTAATCAGAGGATTTATTTTTTAGCTTCTTGATTCCTTCTCTGAGGATTTTCTTTTCAGTTACTGGGGATTGAGTTCTTAGTCACTGAAGACTAGTTCCTCGGAAATTGAGGAATGATTCCTCAGACACGTTGAATTGTTTCCTATGTCACTGAGGACTAATTTCTCGCTGATGATTGATATCTCAGTCAATGAGGATTGGTTCCTCTATTGCTAATACCTCTGTCTCTAGACATTGATTTATCAGTTTTTGCGGATTGATTCCTCAATCAATGAAGATTTGTTGATCAGATTTTGGGTATTTACTTCTTAGTCTCTAGAGGTTGATACCAGAGTCAGATATAATTGATACCTGCCTCATTAAGGATCGATTCTCTAAGTCACTGAGAATTTTTTCCTCAGCTACTGAAAATAGATTTCTTAGTCTCTAAGTATTGATTCCTTGGTGCTCATTTTCTCAATGACTGAGCCTTGACACAGAAAATAAGTCACTGACGGCTAATTTCTCGGTCAAGTTGGATTGTTTCCTATGTCACTGAGGACTACTCCTTTACAGATTATTGTTTTCTCAGTCAATAAGGATCGGTTCCTCTGTTACTAATTCTTTAGTCTATGGCATTGATTCCTCAGTTTTTTTTTTTTTTTTTTGTTGGAATTGATTCCTCAATCTGTGAAAATGTCTTTTTCAGTTCTTGAGAATTTGTTTGGAAAATAGAATCCTCAGTCTTTAAGCATTAATTCCTCGGTGACTGTTTTCTTAATCACTGAGCATTGATTCATGTGATATGAGGATTGAAGCTTCAGTTTTTGATTATTGAGTCCCAAGTCCTTGAGGATTGCTTGTTCACTTTCGGAGTATTCCGTTTTCAATATGTGAGGATTAATGCGTCAATATTTTAGCAATGATTCTTTCTTCCATCAAGAAGTTATTTAGTCTTCAGTCATTGATGATTGATTTTTCAGTCACTGAGAATTGTTTTCTCACTCACTGGGGATTGATTCCTCAGCCACTGATGAATGATTTCTCAGTCACTGAGAATTGATTTCTCACTCACTGAAGATTTTTTTCTTCAGTCACTGGAAATTGATTTCTCACTCACTGATGGTTGATTCCTTAGTTTGCACTGGGGATGGTTTCTCAATCTAGGGAGATTTCTTTCCCAGTTCTTGAAAATTTGTTTTTTAGTCTCTAGAAATACCACTGGCACAATTGATTCCTTAGCTATTGGAAATAGATTCCTCAGATTTTAACCATTCTGTATCACTAAGCATTGATTCATCAGTCTATGATGATTAAAGCTTCAGTTTTTGACCATTGAGTCTTTGAGGTTTGATTGTTCAGTCTTGGATTGTTCAGTGTTTAATACGTTAGGATTGATTCCTGAGTGTTTGAACAATTGTTCTTTCTTTCACCGAAGATTTATTCTTCAGTCTTCGATGATTGATTCCTTAGCCACTGTCAATTTATTTTCCACTCATTGACGATTGTCTCTTCAGTTCATGATTACCAGCCTCTTATACTAATGATTACCAGTCCTCGGATTTTGTGAGGATTGATTCCTCAAAATATGACGATTATTTTCACAATTCTTCAAAATTTTCTTCTTAGCCTCTTGAGACTGATAGCACAAACATTTATAAGGATTCATTTCTAAGTCACTGAAAATAGATTCGTCAGTCTTTAAGCATTGATTCCTCGGTATCTGTTCTCTCAATCACTGAGCATTTTTTCGCCAGTCTATGAAGATTGAAGCTTCAGTTTTAGGCAATTGATTCCTCAGTCTTTGAGGATTGGTTGTTTAATTTAGGAGTATTCAGTCTTCAATATGTGAGAGTTGATTCCTCAGTATTTCAGCGATGATTCTTTCTTCCACCGAGGATTTATTATTCAGTCATTGATAATTGATTCCTCAGTCACTGAGAGTTGATTTCTCAATCACTGAGAATTGATATTTCAGTCACTTAGGACGGATTGCCTGGTCACTGATATCTCTGTCTCCATGCATTGATTTCTCAGTATTTTTTGGGATTGAGAAGATTTCTTTCGCAGTTCTTGAGAAATGGTTTCTTAATCTCTAGAGATACCATTGTCACTCACAATTGATTCCTGAGTCACTATGGATTGATTCCCTAAGTCACTGAGAGTTTATTTTTCGCTCACTGAGGATTGATTCCTCGGTTAATGATTTTTCAGTCTCTGTGCATTGATTCCTAAGTTAATGAGAATTGATTCCTCAGCTACTGAAAATAGATTCCTCAGTCTTCAAGCATTGGTTCTTCGTTTTCTGTTTCCTCGATCACTGTGCATTGTTTCATCATTCCTTGAGGATTGAAGCTTCAGCTTTTGGTTATTGATTTCTCAGTCTTTAAGGATTGATTGTTCAGTTTGGTAATAATCAGCCTTCACTATACTGGGAGTGATTCCTCAGTATTTTAGCATTGATTCTTTTTTAACCGAGGATTTATTCTTCAGTCTCTGACGATTGCTTCCTTAGTCACTGAGAATTGATTTCTCACTCACTTGGGATTGATTCCTTGGTTACTGATTTTTCTGTCTTTGTGCATATATTCCACAGTATTCTTTTTTGGGATTGATAGCTCAATCTTTGAAGATTTCTTTCTCAGTTCTTGAGAAATTGTTTCTTAGTCTCTAGAGATACCACTGTCACTCAGAATTTATTCCTGAGTCACTAAGGATATCATCCCAAGTCACTGAGGATTGATTCTTCAGCAACGGAAAATATATGCTTCAGTCTTCAAGCCTTGATTCATTGTTCTCTGTTTCCTCCATCACTTAGCATTGATTCATCGGTCACCGAAATTTGAAGCTTAATTTTTTGATAATTGATTCCTCGGTCTTTGAGGATTGGTTGTTCAATTAAGAAGTATTCAGTCTTCAATATGTGAGGATTTATACCTCAGTATTTCTGATTTCTGATTCTTCTTTTACCGAGGATTCTTTCTCAAGTCACTGGGATTAATTTCTCAGTCACTGATGATTGACTCTTCAATCACTGAGAATTGATTGCTCACTCACTGAGGATTGATTCCTCGGTTAATGATTTCAATGCTCAGAGACTGAGCATTAATTCCTTATTTTTTTGTGGGGATTGATTCCTCAATGTATAAAATTATTTTTTCAGCTCTTCAGAATTGGCTTCTGAGTCTCTTGAGACTTACCTGAGTCACTAAGGGTATCGTCCTAAGGCACTCAGAATTAATTCCCTAAGTCACTGAGGATTGGTTCCTCAGTCCTTAAACATTCATTCCTCGGTCTCTGTTTCCTCCATCACTGAGAGTTGTCACTCACTGAGTATTGATTCCTCACTCACTGGGGATTGATTCTCCGTGCATTGATTCTTTAGTTTGTTTTAGGAATTGGTTTCTCAATCGGTGGAGATTTCTCTCTCTCTCTCTTTTTCATTTCTCAGTCACAGAGAATTGATTTATCACTAACTGAGAATGGGTTTCTTGGTTAACGACTACCAGTCTCTGAGCATTGATTCCTCAGTCACTGAGAATTGATTCCTCAGTCACTGAGAATTGATTCCTCCATGTATGAGTCTCAAGAAACTGATAGCACAATCACTGGGTATTGATTGCTGAGTTGATGGGCATTGATTCCTCAGTCACTGATGATTGAATCCTCGCTGATTCCTCAGTCGCCTGAGGTCTGATTTCTTGGACCACGGTCATTGTTTCCTCAGTACCTTGAGATTTTTTCTTTAGTATATTTGGTTTTTAATTCGGAATATCTCCTAAAAGAATAAAAAATGTGCATACTAGTCGTTCTTGCCGAATCTGGTCCTTCACAAACTTGTTTCATTTTTTCTCATTCACTTCTTGCCATTATGTGTTCGGCTCATCATATTTATGATTTACAACAGTTTAGCAAGTTTTGACAGTTGCCTCCTTGAAGGAATATTACGCTTATGCGACTATTCCAGCGAAGTGTTATGTGGTGTCTCCTCTTCACAGCGGCACCCCGCAAGGGACATTTTACATTTCGTAACAACAGTAGCCAGGTAATCCTTCAAAAAAAGTCATGCGGAGGAGTAGTAGTAGTAATTCCCCCTTTAAGGGTTTATGTAGTTGGATTTAAAGGATTTCCCTTAAGGATATGAAATTTAAACCACTTTTGGTTGCCCTTTTTACTCTTTTTGGCCAAAGGGATGATGAACTTCAAGCCATTGCTGCTGCCGGTTTTCATTTGTTTTAATGTAGCGTTTTTCGCTTTTTTGGTAAGTTTCTCCCCTACTCTTGCATTTATCCATTAATCCATCCATGGATGGATGGTTGGACTTTTACTACTGGTTGTTATTGTTGTTGTGAAACCATACGTTAACATTACATTTTTTTATTGTTGTTATTGCCATTGCTGTAGTATTGTTCATTTATATGAATGAATGAATGACTGACTTGCTGCTGCTGCATGGAGTACTTTCTCTTCCTGCTGTAGCTAAGATAGATATATTTTTGCGCCTTCGAAACATGGCCTTATGGATGGAATTGAATGGCTGGCTTATGGTGGCCATGGTGTTCGGTCACTACTTTAATGCCACCAAATGACTTTTACTGCTACCAAAACTCTGCATTCGTGTTGTTGGGGATTTGGTGATTCATGTGACTCTTTGACTGTAGTTGTCTGGTACCTGGCTCCTCCATCTTCCGATGATGAGATGAAACCTCTTCAAATATCTTTCACCAATGGTTCATTTCATCTTTTATTTTTTTCAAATAAGCTTTTCCTCCTCATTTCATTGGCAAAATGGCCTGGCAACACATTGTCACTTTGGGGAGCAACACCATCAACAAGACCCACAACAACAACAACCATTGCTTTATATTTATTTTTTTTCCTGCAACACTTTGTTGTTGTTGTTATTTTTGTTACACACTCCTCATTCATGAAGTAGCTATTGTGGATTTGTTCAAAGTTGCCATAGCCTGGAGTCCATTTGTTGTTCGCCATTAGTTGTGGCAATTGTTTTTTGTTTATTTGACAGTGGGACAAAACAGTCATTTATAATTGATTCCTGACTCACTAAGGATTGATTCCTAAGGCACTTGGGATTGATTCCTCAGCTACTGAAAATAGATTCCTCAGTCTTTGAGCATTGATGCTGCGGTCTATTTTTCCACAATCACTGAGCATTTAATCATCAGGTTATGGGGATTGACGAGCATTTATTCTTCAGTCAATGGGGATTGATTTCTCAGTCACTGATGGTTGATACTTCAGTCACTCAGGATTGATTCCTCAGTCACTGAGGATTAATCTCTCACTCACTGGGGATTAATTCCTTGGTTACTGATTTCTCAGCCTCTAAGCATTGATTCTTTTTTTTTTTTTTTTTGGATTGTTTTCTCAACTTGTGGAGATTTCTTTTTCCGTTCTTGAGAATTTGTTTCTAAGTCTCTAGAAATACCAATTGATTTCTGAGTCACTTAGGATTGATTCCCTAAGTCACTGAGAATTTAAGCCTCAGCTATTAAAAATATATTCCTAGTCGTTAAGCATTGATTCTTCAGTCTCTTTTTCCACAATCACTGAATATTGGTTCATCAGGCTCTGAGGATTGACGCTTCAGTTTTTGATTATTGTTCCCGCAGTCCTTGAGGATTGGTTGTTCAGTCTTGGAATAATTAGTCTTCAATATCTGAGGATTAAGGCAATGATTCTTTTTTTCGCCGAGCATTTATTCTTCAGTCACTGGAGATTGATTTCTCAGTCACTAATGGTTGATACCTCAGTCACTCAGAATTGATTCCTCAGTCACTGAGGATTGATCTCTCACTCACTGGGGATTGATTCTTTGGCTACTGATTTCTCTGCCTCTGAGCATTGATTCCTTTGTTTTTTCTTTTTGGGGATTGCTTTCTCAACTTGTGGAGATTTCCTTTTCCGTTCTTAAGAATTTGTTTCTAAGTCTCTGGAAATACCACTGTCACAATTGCTTTTTGAGTCACTTGGGATTGATTCCCTAAGACACTGAGAATTTAATCCTCAGCTATTGAAAATAGATTCCCCAGTCTTTAAGCATTGATTTTTCGGTCTCTTTTTCTAAAATTACTGAACGTTGGTTCATCAGTCAACGAGTATTGATGCTTCAGTTTTTGATTCTTGTTCCCTCAGGTTTTGAGGATTGGTTGTTCGGTCCTGGAATAATTATTCTTCAATATGTGAGGATTGATTCCTCAGTATTTAGACAATAATTATTTCTTTCACTGAGAATTTATTCCTCAGTCACTCAGGATTGATTCCTCAGTCACTGAGGATTAATCTCTCACTCACTGGGGATTGATTCCTTGGTTACTGATTTCTCAGCCTCTGAGCATTGATTCCTTTGTTTTTTTCTTTTTGGGGATTGCTTTCTCAACTTGTGGAGATTTCCTTTTCCGTTCTTAAGAATTTGTTTCTAAGTCTCTGGAAATACCACTGTCACAATTGCTTTTTGAGTCACTTGGGATTGATTCCCCAAGTCACTGCGAATTGATTCCTCAGCTATTGAAAATAGATTCTTCAGTCTTTAAGCATTGATACTTTGACCTCTTTTTTCACAAACACTGAGCATTGGTTCACCAGTCCACGAGGATTGATGCTTCAGTTTTTGATTCTTGTTCCCTCAGCCTTTCAGGATTGGTTGTTCAGTCTTGGATTATTCAGTCTTCAATATGTGAGGATTGATTCCTTAGTATTTAGACAATGATTCTTTCTTTCATCGAGGATTTACTCTTCAGTCACTGGGGATTGATTCCTCAGTCAAGGAGAATTGATTACCCACTCACTGAGGATTGATTTCTCAGTTAATGATTACCAGTCGTCAGTTTTTGTGGGGATTGATTCCTCAATTTGTGACGATAATTTTCTCAGTCTCTTGAAACTGATAGCACAGTAACGGTCTCAGAGTCACTGAGAATTGATACCTGAATTACCGATGATTGATTCCTAACTCACTGAGAATAGATGTCTCCCTCACTGAGGTGTGATTCCCTGATTACTGATTACTCAGTTTCTGCACCTTGATTCTTTTTTTTTCTGGTTATTGAATTATTTTCTTAATTCTGGAGAATTGACTTCTCAGTAGCTTGAGACTAATACCGCATTTACTTTTGACTGATTCCCTAGTTCCTTAGGATTGATTCCAGAGTTCATGAGATTTGATTCCTCAGTTACAGGGGATTAAATGCTCATTGACTTCTCAGTCTCGGAGATCTGATTTCTTGGACCACGGCCATTGATTCCTCAGTACCTTTGTATTTTTCTGGTTCCTTGTTTCCGTAATATCTGAGCGTCCAATCCTAAATATCTTGATTAATAATATGATAATCAATTCTTAAACTGAGGATTGAATTTTGGGTCTCTGATTCCATATTTTTTGAGCATCGGTTCCTCAGCAACACACAATTTCTTGGTAACATTTTTTTCTTTTCATCTTTTCATAAATTAAGGCTACAAGGTCATAGAGAACCTGCAGAAAGGCAACTTAGCAAGGTCTACTAAAATCTTACAAATTAAGATCTTCCGTCTCTGTAAAGTGATGATGCTGAGCTAAGACTGTATTCTTTCTAAGAGCTATTTTTATATATACCCTCTCTAGCCATATGGTTGATACGGCCAAAATAATGGTTTAAGACCCTAGGTCGCTTTGGACCAAATTCGTTTCAGGAAATTTGGAGTCGATATCGGGGTGTCCGTCCATCCGTCTGTCTGTATGGCTGGCTGGAGGCACATCATAATATTATTGTCAAACTTAGAACGAGTTCCAAAATGAGCAATATCGGTCCACTCCTTCTGGTACCTGCCCCACAAAAGGTCGAAATTTTCAAAAAATATATTTTACTGCACAGAAAGAGAAAGGATAATCCGATGTTGCTCCAACTTTGATCCTAAATCCTAATATTTACTTCAGTGCTAGGTCAGGTGCGAAAATGGACAATATCGGTCCACTCCATCCATCTTTCCTGGGGTAGGTCAACATTTTGAATATTTATTACTCTAATAAAATGTCATGAAGTGTCCGATTGTCTTCAAATTACACACATCACAATACTTTTATTAACCCAAGGTCTCGTTTGAAGATGAAATATATTGGACCACTCCTACTGGTACCTCCACCTGAATGATCTTAAAATTTTGAATATCCATGAAGCTCATAAATTAGCTCGAAATTAACATCCGATTCCATTCAGACTTGGTACATCTCAATATTTCCATCAACACAAGATCTCCTATAACTATGGTAGAGATCGGACCATTCCTGCTGATACCTCCCCTACAAAGGTCCAACGTTTTGACTAACCAAAACGATCATAAAATATGAAGTATGCATCTGGTTCTCTTCATATTTCAAACATCCCAATATTTCTACTAAAACAAGACCTGGTGTGAAGACAGGAAATGTCCGTCCTCTTCTTGTGGTATCTCCCCACAAAGGGTCGAAATATCCATGAAGCCTAAAAAACGTGAAATGAGAATCCGATTATTTTTAAAATTGGCACATCCCAATATTTCTGTCAACCCAAGACCAGGTGGGAAGACGGAAGACGGACCACTCCTTCTGGTACCTTCCCCACAAATACGCATGAAGTTCATAAAACGCGAAATTCGCATCCGATCACATTCAGACTTGGTACATCTGAATATTTCAATGAACACTAGATTTGTTATAAAAATGGTAGAGATCGGACAATTTCTTCTGGTACCTCCTTCACAAAAATTCCAAATTTTGAATAACCAAAACGATTATAAAATCCGAAATTCCCATGCGGCTCTATTCATATTACACACATCACAATATTTTTATTAACACAAAGTCTGGTGTGAAGTTGGGAAATGTCCATCCACTTTTTCTGGTACCTCCCCCACAAAGGGTCAAAATTTTGAGTATCCTTGTATATATGAATTTGAAAAACAAAACATTCAACGAAGGCGAAATAAGCATCCAACTCCCTTCATATTTCACACATACAAACATGTTTGCTAACACAAGAACGGTTGCGGAGATGATATATCTGCCAAACTCTTTTGGCACCTCACACACCAAGGGTCACAATTTTCAATACTTTTATCTGACATACCTTGCGAAATAAGTCAGCAATTCTTTACAACTTGCAATGTCCAAACATTTCGCTCATCCAGGAACCTGAGAGGAGTATGGAATTTATGATTCCGCATAAAGTTGGAATTGAATGTTCGGTTGTCTTGTAATTTTGCCCATGGGTTTCTTCATTTTCGAAGAAAAATATCTCATATCTCATATAAAGTAAAAGAAGTAACCACTGTAGTTCAAACCTGGCTCGTCGAAATATTTATATCATATTTATTTAGGTCCGATACGAAATGGTCCGATATTGGCCCATTCCTTCGTAACCTACTCCATAGAAGTTCAACAATTTGAATAATCATAACAGAAGTCAAAATTTGTTTAAATAATCGAATATTGACTGACGGTATACATCTGTCGGCAAAACCCACCGGCTGATACTGCTTAAATTGTTTTTATTTTTAAATTGTTTGGACTGGTTTCCCCACGTTGGGCGCCACTTCACTTTACCCCTTAGTCTACATACACTATATAATGTGCTATTTTCTTGTACGAATTTTTAGTTTCCCACGTTGGGCGCCATTTAGCGTGTCGAACCATAAAGCAATATAACTTGTAGAATTATGAAATTTTCGTATGAACTTATTTTTTGGGTCGCCAAATTGGACGCCATTTAGCCGGTGTGGTCGTATCTATCAGGGTTTTGAACTGATAAACGCCATGTTAATCCTTAGTCCACGTAGGAATTGAGGCGACTTTTTTATGGAAATTAACTGGATTCCCCACTTTGGGCGCCATTTGGCTTGCGTTTCATAAAACAGTAAAGCTGGTGATCTGAGAAACTTATTATTTACCCTTAGTCTAGTAGGGGAATACATTTTCGAAGCCTTTCATGCCCACTGTACCCTTGTGAGGAAAAACAAACTTATCTTCCTCCGCCACTTTCCTTTGCAATTGAAAAGCAAAACGTTTTTCCTCCGATTTCGTTGGCAAATTGTTTTTCTTTTAGTTTTTCCTCGTTGCCAGTCTTTTTTGTTCGACTGCAACACTCCTCCAATTTTGTTTTTCTTTTCTTTTTCTGCTCTCACTGCAGCTTTCTTTCTTTCTGTCGGCGACTATCAGCAGTCAGCCATCCACATCATCATCGCCATAGTCTCTGTCGTCTCCGTCATCATTATTGCGATAATGGCCATGTTAATGATGAGAGAGGAGGATTGTCTTTGTTATGACAAAACCATTGGTTGTTGCGTTTTTTTCTGCGCTTCCGGTTTTGTTCCTGCTTGTTGTTATTGTTGTTGTTGTTTATCGTGCATTTTTCTGAGGCGGAATTTATTTTTTCCTTTCACATTTCCTTTAATCATTTCCACATTATGCCATGGTTTGGTGATTTTCCATCTTGCTGCTGCTGTTGTTGTTGTTTCTGCTATTTTGGTTGTTATTAATTATTTGCTGCAAAAGTTGAATGAATTGGCATTGCTTCCAGGTTGAAGAGCATAAATGGTATTTTTATACCCTTTAGTATGGTGTATATTAACTTTGTCATTCCGTTTGTAACTCCTCGAAATAGGCATGTAAGATCCAACAAAGTATATATATTCTTGATCAGCGTAAAATTCTATGTCGATTTAGCTATGTCCGTCTGTCTGACTGTCCGTCTGTCTGTTGTAATCACGCTATCTTTCGAACGAATTGAGGAAGAAGGCTAAAATTTTGCAGACATGTTTATTTTGCCAGTAGGCAGGTTATGTTCATAAATGGGTCATGTAGGTCCACGTTTTCATATAGCCCCATATAACGGTACCTCCCGATATTCGGTATTTTGAGGATTTTAGCGACATTATTCACCGGAATTGTTTCAAATTTGGTATTAGAAGTTCGTAATGGATACTACAACCTATGACAGAAAATTGTCTATGCAGGTCCATGTCTTCGTATAGCCCCCATATAATGGTACCTCCCCATATTCGGTATTTTAATGATTTTAGCGACATTGTATAGCGGAATTGTTTCAAATTTGATATGTGAAGTTCGTAATGAATACTACAGCCTACGACAGAAAATTGACTGTGCGGGTCTACGTCTTCGAATAACCCCAATATAACTGCACCTCCCGATATTCGGTATTTTGGTGATTTTAGCGACACTATTCACCGGAATTGTTTCAAGTTTGGCATTTGAAGTTCGAAATTGATACTACAGCCTGAGACAGAAAATTGTCTTTGCAGGTCCACGTCTTCGTATAGCCCCCATATAGCGGTACCTCCCGATATTCGGTATTTTGATGATTGTAACGGCATTATCCACCGGAATTGTTTGAAATTTGGTATTTGAAGTTCGTAATGGTTACTACAACCTATGACAGAAAATAGTCTGTGCAGGTCCAAGTCTTCGTATAGTCCCCATATAATGGTACCTCCCGATATTCGGTATTTTGGTGATTTTAGCGACACTATTCATCGGAATTGTTTCAGATTTGGTATTTGAAGTTCGTAATGGATACTAGAACGTATGACCGAAAATTGTCTGTGCGGGTCTACGACTTCGTATAACCCTCCTGTACCTCCCTATATTCGGTATTTTGATGATTTTAGCGACATTATTCATCGGAATTTTTTCAAATTTAATATTTGAAGTTTCAAAGGGATACTACAGCCTAAGACAGAAAATTGATTGTGCAGGTCCACGTCTTCGTATAGCCCCCATATAACGGAACCTCCCGATATTCGGTATTTTGATGATTTTAGCGACATTATTCATCGGAATTGTTTCAAATTTGGTATATGAAGATCAAAAGGGACACTACAGTCTAAGACAAAAAATTGACCGTGTAGGTCCACGTCTTCGTATAGCCCCCATATAACGGTACCTCCCGATATTCGGTATTCTGATGATTTAAGCGACATTATCCACCGGAATTGTTTCAAATTTGGTATTTGAAGTTCGTAACGGATACTGCAACCTATAACAGAAAATTGTTTGTGCAGGTCCACGTCTTCGTATAGCCCCCATATAACGTTACCTCCCGATATTCGGTATTTTGGTGATTTTAGTTACATTATCGACCGGAATTGTTGGAAAATTGGTATTTGAAGTTCGTAACGGATACTACAACCTATGACAGAAAATTGTGTTTGCAGGTCCACGTCTTCGTATAGCCTCCATATAACGGTACCTCTCGATATTCAGTATTTTGATGATTTTAGCGACATTATTCACCGGAATTGTTTCAAATTTGGTATTTGAAGTTCGTAATCGATACTACAGCCTATGACAGAAAGTTGTCTATGCAAGTCCAGGTTTTCGTATAGCCCCCATATAACGGTACCTCCCGATATTCGGTATTTTGATGATTTTAGCGACATTATTTACCGGATTTATTTCAAATTTTGTATTTGAAGTTCGTCATGGATACTACAGCCTATGGCAGAAAATTGTGTGTGCAGGTCCACGTTTGATAACCCCCATGGTACCTCCCTACATTCGGTATTTTGATGATTTTAGCTAGCATTTAAGCATATAAACAGGCTTTTTTTAAGTTTCGCATGCGAATATTGTAATAGCTTATGACAAATGTTGCCTACGCAGGTCCACGTCGTCGTATAGACCCTAATATACGGCTACATGCAGTATTTTTAAGATTTTAACGGAATTTTTAAATGATTTTATTTTTTAGAAACTTCCAAATTCGTTCCAAAGGGTGGAGGGTATTCAAAGTTCGGCCCGGCCCGGAACTTACTGCTTTTTAACTTTTTTGTAGATGGCAAAGGAAAGAGGATTTGGGGGGAGAAATGGAATTGAAGCAGAATAATCAGGGGAGTGATAAGCTGGGGGCAGGGTGTTTTGTTGATATCTGTTATATATTGCAGGGAATCTTTGAAAAAAACCCTTGGGTAGGACAAAAATAGGAAGGACAAATATAGCGAAGAATATTTGAAATCTGTAAAAAAATATTAATTCGTTTTCAAAAATCTTGGGAGGAATTGAGATATTGAAGAGATAAGACAGGCTTGGACTTGTTACAATGATAGATGTAGCTTTCAAACTTAGTATAATTTGGGATACAGAAAACCCTCTCTCGCCTCTTAACTGTCTTTGGAAGTAGAGCATTTGGTCTTCTAATCGTTCCGAGATTATCAAAAAAAAAAAAAAAAAAAATCCCTCTCCTGCCACCATCAATCGATGCTGTAATATTTGTTTGCCAAGCCAAAGTGAAAAAATCTAAAACACCTTCCAGCCAGTCACTTAAACTCGCCAAGTAACCATTGAGTCCGATCAATTTAAAATACGCCTTTGTCCGTCCAATCGTCTGTCTGTCTGTCTAGCTGCATGTAATCTCGTAAGCATGGCCCAACCACAACGACTGGATTTCAGAGCTGACAAAAAAATGTAAGTGGGTGTAAATTTACAACATCAGCTTAAGCTTTACTTTTTGTTTGTTAGCTTTACTTGGAGTTTTTTTTTGTAACTTGCCAACTTGTTCTCTTCTCTCTTTTTCGTTTTTGAGTTGTGAAATATTCTTCGCAGACAAGATACAGAAAGGAACAATAGTTGATTTAAAATGGTGACTCATTGGAGGTATTTGGGAAAGTCTCAGTTGCAGAGATGTTAAATAAAATCTAAAACGAATTCTCTGAAATTCTTGAAAGAATTATATGTTAAGAATTGCAAAAAGATGCCCCAAAGAAGGCTTAAAATGCATCATTTCAGGCAGTCAGTAATAAGTAAGGTAAGGGGTCAAGCTAATTCGTAATTTTCAGGATTCTTTGTAGTGTGACAATGAAGCTCCTATATTCACCTGAAAAGGGACGTCTAAAATCGATTCTTTAGACGAGGGAAATGGCCGCCATAGGCGACAAAAAGGAAGCATTTATTGATGCCATGTAATGAGTCGTAAGGTGTCCTGTCAAGTGAACAATCAAACATCTTCGAAGACGGCAGTCGAAAGGAGGTATCGTAAGGAAGGACATATTTAGGACTGTTAATGAATTCTTTGACGGTTTTTCTAATGAATCCGTACAGAATGGTTGTACAAAGTTTCCAGAAAAGAAACGAGTCCAATATGGACGAATCCAATATGGACCTGAAATATATACCTCTAATGAGACTTGTAATGCATCAATTCAGGGGGCCGATAATTAGCTTTTCCAGGCGTCAGGGATATTAACAATATTTTCAGTCTGAAAGGGGACCTCGAGAGGAAACTCAAAACACAACGAAAATACTACTCCTTAAACGGCTGAAAAACAGTCACTATAGGTGATAAAAAAGAGCATCTATAGATGCCAGGTGAGTCGTAAGTTGGCCGACCAAACATTGTAAAAGACAAATAAGAACAAATTCGAAAATTTAAAACATTCTGCTAAAGTTTTAAAAATACCAAATATAGCAGTTATATTTTGGTCTACACGACATGGGCCTACATAGGCATTGTTTGTCATAAGCCATATTCAAATTCGAAATTTGAAATAAACGGTGAATAATGTAGCTAAAATCATCAAAATATCGTATATAGGGAGGTAACCTTTCATCGGAGGTATACGGAGGCATGATGCAGCCTGTAGCATCCATTACAACTTCCAATACGACATCTCAAACAATTTCGGTGAGTACTGTACCTAAAATCGTCGAAATACCGACTATAGGGAGGTACTGATAAATGGGGCCTATACGAAGACCTGGACCTGCATAGAAAACTTTCTATCATAGGCTGTAGTATCCATTACGAACTTCAAATACCAAATTTGAAACAATTCCAGTGAATAATGTCGCTAAAATCGTAAAAATACCGAATATAGGGAGGTACAGTTATATGAGGGTTATACGAAAACGTGGACCAGCACAGGCAATTTTCTATTGTAGGCTGTAGCATCCATTACGAATTTCAAATACAAAATTCGAAACAGTTCCGGTGAATAATGCCGATAAAATAATCAAAATGCCAAATATCAGGAGGTACCATTATATGGAGGCTATATGAAACGTGGACGTGACATGAGTATTTCGAGGAGTTACAAGCGGAATAACAAAGTTAATATACCCTCCATAGTATGGTGGAGGGTATAAAAAGTAGGGGATTGAAAAGAGGGGAGGAGGGGGAAAGTAGGGATTCAAATAAGGCTTGTATTGCATTATTTCCGGGGTCGGTAATTAGGTTTTCCAGGGTTCAAGCTAATTCACAATTTTCAGGAGCCTGAAAAGGAGCTTTAAATCCGACCAAAAATGCCACACTTTAGACAACTGAAGAAGGTCTATATTGCTGATGAAAAGCAGGATCAATCGATGCCAAGTAATGAGTCGTATGGTATCTGAAGAAATGACTAACAAAACATTGTGAAAGACCACAAAGAAAAAGTCCATATGGAGGGGTGAAAAGTGGCCTCCATAAGGGGAAAAAGCGGTAGCCCAACAAAAGTACAGGTGACAAATAAAATACGCCTATATACGCCTGGTAATGAGTTATTTAAGTAATGTAGTAATGAATCCGAGCAGTATGTTGGTAAATTGTCTTTTGAAAATGTAGTACCATTTAGCTCTTTTCATACAATTATAGTACACATTACCAAAACCACTTCCAAATCTCAAGTTCAGATACCAACAGGCACCTCAAATTTCAGAAGTTCATCTCTATCCCTTCAACCACCTTCATATTTAAATTCCAGATACCAACAGAGACCTTAATATCAATTTTCTGAATTTTAGCCCCTACCCTTCACCCAAATCGTTAATTTAGTACCACTTAGTACTTTTAGTACAAATGTAAGACACATTTCCAAAACCACCTCGATATGACCAGGCTACACATGAACAGCGATCCTAATACCAAATTTCAAGTATCTGTTCACCCAGTACCAAATTGTACCAAATTTATTTCAATTTAGTACTTTTCCAACAATAATAGTACGCATTTCAAACCCACATCTAAATCTCCACCTTAGACATCGGCAGTTATCTAAATATTAAATTTCAGAATTTTATTTCTATCCCTTCACCCACCCAATATCAAGTACTAGAGGTACAAGTGCTATTCGTCCAATTTTAGTACACATTTCCGAAATCACCTTTATATCACCAACTTCAGATACCAACAGTAACATCTAAATCACATTTGAGGGTTCCAACTCTACCAAATTTGGTACCATTTAGTACTTTTAGTACAAATTTAGGAAACATTTCAAAAACACCACCGAATCTTAAAAACACAGATTTTAATTTAAATATCAAATTTCAGAATTTTATCCTAATACCAAAATTTAGTACCATTCAGTACCCTTCGTACAATTATAGTACACATTTCCGAAACCACCTCCATATGTCCAGGCCCCACACTCTAATACCAAATTTCAGATTTCAAGCACACTATGTGTTCACCCCAATACCTTGTACCAAATATAGTACTATTTAGTACTTTTTGTGCATATAGGTACAAATTTCGAAAACTTCCTACATATCCCAATGTTGATTTCAAATTTCAGGCTTCCAGCTTCATCAGTTACTCCAAATTCAAAATGGTACTAAATTATTACTGTACTAAAAATTTAGTATCGTTTAGTACTTTTCGTATACAAGAGTTCACACTTCCAAAACTATCCTCCTTACTCTTATATGAGAAGAGCTTCTCTGCTCTTCTATGAAAAGAACTTACCAGCTCTTCTATGAGAAGAACTTCTCTGCTCTTCTATGAGAAGAGCTTCTCTGCTCTTCTATGAGAAGACCTTCTCTGCTCTTCTATGAGAAGACCTTCTCTGCTCTTCTATGAAAAGAGCTTCTGGTCTTCTATGAGAAGACCTTCTGGTCTTCTATGAGAGTGCTTCTCTGCTCTTCTATGAGAAGTGCTTCTCTGCTCTTCTATGAGAAGACCTTCTCTGCTCTTCTATGAGAAGACCTTCTGGTCTTCTATGAGAAGACCTTCTGCTCTTCTATGAGAAGATTTCCAAAAACCCAGCCTTATCTGACCCCTTCGGACCAAAAGTGAGCCTCAGCCAAAATTTCAAGTTTCTAGCTTCAGCCTTTTCGTCTGGGCGTTGATTATCGTAAAGTCAGTCAGTCAGATATATAAGAAAGCTAAGTTGGTTCCTTGTATACATGGCTATAGCTCTTCGTATCCAACTATGGCTTTCAAGCAATCATTTTAAAACTCATATTTTCTGTTTTCACAATTTTTTTTTGAGTAACACTTTCATTTTCTTCTCCTCATCAAAATTAAATCAAATTGGTGTGTGTGTGTGTGTATGTGTGTGCATCTCAGCGGCTCAGACAGTCTACCTACCGTCTGATTGTCTTTCTGTCCGTCTGTCTCTATGGTAATGATATGATTTTCACCCACCACTTTTTTCAGTCATTCAATTTCATTTATAATAAATTTAATTTCACCAGATTCATATCTGGAATTTGTGAAAAAAAAAATGAAAGAAAGAAACTTCAACGACATAACAGCAGCAGACAGTCTTTTTTTCTGGTCTGGTGCTGTTGATGCAGATTTTAGATGGATTGTCCAAGAGACGGAGGGACAGACGGACAATGGGATATAATGAAATTAAAATCAAAAGCTACCAACGACCCGCCAATTGTTGATGATACCGTCCGTGGCGATCTTAATGAAGCCATGTTCTCCTTCTTCTTCCTCGGCAGACAGTAATGAAGGCATGCGAAAAGGGTCCATCATGAGATAATAAAAAAAAAACAAAAATTATTACTAAATTTTAATGCTTCTGTTTTTTTGGAGTTTTTTTCATACCCTGTCCTCGCACAGCCTTGCATGTCCGACTTGAAAATTGTTACTTTTTTGATTATTATTGTTGTTTTATACATTTTTTCTTTGCATTCCGAGATTTTTATGTTTCTTGATTTAGTACTGCAGCCGAAACAACAGCAAATCTTCCGAAAATTTCAGTTTATATTTAAAATTGCCAGACAAGCTTTTCATATGTCTGGAGTGTTTATTTTTATTGCATTCAAGCGTTCGTGACCGGCTACCATTTTCATATTTTTTTTCCCAAAATTATGTAGCTGAGAACCTTCTCATTTTATTTTTAAGGACTTTGAATATCTTTTGCGTTTCGTTTTTGGTAGCAAAAAACAATTTAAATATAATTATTTCTTTAATTTTCGAATAAAGACTAATTTTGGGCATTTCTCGTTTTCTTCTTTTCTTTGCAGGTATGTCCAAGCTTGAAATGAAGAATGTGAGGTATTCATTTAGATTTTAAGATTTATATTCCATTTGGAAATAAAAAATATATATGTGAGTCAGTGCTATACAAATCCCCTCGTTGGGCGCCATTTATTGATAATAAATACAGAGTTCGAAATTTGTATTTTAAGGCGTCTGAAAAGATGATGAATCGCTTAAAATTACTCTCTGACTTCTACTGAAAAGGAGTTTCTATAGGTGACTGAGGAGGAGAATCGATAGACGACTGAGGAGGAGACTCCATAGACGATTAGAAATAGGTCTCTATAGAAGATTGGAAAGGAGTGCCAATAGGTGACCTTAAGGGAGAATCTGTTGTCAATTGCAAGGAAGTTTCTTCTTTAAAATTTGTTTTTGATTTGGAATTAACAAAATATGCGAGTCACTGGAATAAAAATCCCCACGTTGGGCGCCATTTATTGATAATAAAAAGAGAGTTCGAAATTTGTATTTTTAGGCGTCTGAAAAGATGATGAATCGCTTAAAATGACTCTCTAAATCCTACTCTAAAGGGATTTCTAAAGATGACTGAGGAGGACACTCCATAGACGACTGAGGAAGAGACTCCATAGACGATTAGAAATAGGTCTCTATAGCAGATCGGAAAGCAGTGCCAATACGTGACCTAAGGGAGCATCTGTTGCCAATTGCATGGAAGTTTCTTCTTTAAAATTTGTTTTTGATTTGGAATTAAGAAAATATGCCAGTCATTGGAGTAAAAATCCCCACGTTGGGCGCCATTTATTGACTATGAAAACGGTGTTGAAAATTTATATTTTTAGGCGTCTGAAAAGATTTTCAAAATACTACTGAAACGGAGTCTCTATTCACTATAGACAACTGGAATGGACGATCTAGGGAGAGCCTCTGCCGACAAATTCAAGGACGTTTTTTCATACGACTGAGAGGAGTCTCAATAGACGACCGAGTCTTTGTGGACGTTAAGAAGGAGCCTATGGGAGACTGAAAGGAGCCTCTATTGAACTAAAACAGTGAATTTTAATAGACCTCTTAAAAATGTTTCTATAGACGACGAAAGAAGTATATATAGGGTCACACGCTGCCGGAATGTTGCTCTTCGGTATTTTGGCGCATTCCCGGCGAAGCGCTTGCTTTAGGTGATCGACACTTTGGTATTTTTTAGTGCCAACCTTGCTTTCCAAAATACTCCAGACACAATAGTCCAACGGATTGCTATCCGGAGATTTTGGTGGCCATTGTGCGAGGTGCTGAGTCCTGTTGGAATGTCCAAGGTCTGCGATCAAAATGTTTGCGTACCCAAGGCTTTTATACACCCTCCAGAATATTTTCGCGATAATATTCGGCATTTATTATGATGCCACGGTCGATTAATACGAGTGGAGGGCGACCATCGGCTGTTATGGGGGCAAACACCATCACCATGGCCGGCGCTTGAGTTCTGGTGGAAAACCGAAGGTGCACATTCTTAGCTGACCTCTTTGGCAAGTAAACACGACCATTTTGTTTGTTTACAAACTGCTGGACAACGAATGTTCTCATCGGAGAAAACCAAATTCGGCAGTTCACCACTTTCGACCAAGCGAAGCAACTCTTTAGCTGTTTTGAGTCTATTCTCTGTTCTTTCTGCTGCGGTGTAAGTTCTTGCACTTTTTGGAATTTTAATGACTCTACCCCGAGCTCATTTTTCAATATTTGCCGAATGGAATATTGTAATATGTTCAGCTCTAGAGCCATTTTTCGGCCACTGCGACGCCGCTTTCGATCAGCTTCATTACGCTTCGAACCATTTCTGCTGATGTTGCTGTTTTCTTCCGTTCACTTTCTTGACGTCGAGCTACACTAGCAGTATCACGGTAACGAGCGATGGTACGATACACAAAAGATTTATTCACATTTAAATCCTGGAGTGCTCTAACGATAGCCACTTGGTGTTTTCCAGCCAAATATAAAGAAATCACACTATCACGCTGGAGTTCCATCACAAATAACTTTTGTTCTGGAAAATTCTCACCAAAATACTTTCGGAAGCTTGTAAAGAATATAATGAGCTATCACTGGAATAATGTTAACAGCTGTCGGACGAGTAGCTTAGAAATGACAGCAGTCTAAAGTTGGTTGCAGTTTTTTCATCGCACCTTGTATATTAGTCAGTGGTGTAAAAATCCCCACGTTGGGCGCCATTTATTATAATAATAATAAAAAAGTAAAGTAATCGACTGACTGACTTAACGACTCAACAACGCCCAAACGAAACGGCTGAAATTAGATTCGAATTCAAATATTGGATGGAGTCACTCTTGGTCCGAAGAGATCGGATAAGGCTGGGTTTTTGGAAATTCGTACTAGAACGGCCCGAAAAGTATTCAAATGTACTAAATATGGTACCCTATGCATGTCAAGAAGCAGTAGAGCTAGAACTCTTAAATTTGGAATGATTTAACACTGATTTAGTGTGTGATAGGATACGAAAGATTTTTTGGAAATACGCACTATAAGTGTACGAAAAGTACTAAAATGTACCACATTTGGTACCATTTCGTATCATTTGAACATTTTGTGCTAAAACCTTGAAATTTGGAATGAGAATCAAGATTGAGGAGTAGAGTCGAAGTAAGGTTCACTAGCTCACCTATGGTTCTCTAGCTCAACTATGGTTCACTAGCGCACCTATGGTTCACTATCTCACCTATGGTTCAATAGCTCACCTATGGTTCTCTAGCTCACCACCGGTTCACTAGCTCACCTATGGTTCTCTAGCTCACCTATGGTTCTCTAGCTCACCACCGGTTCACTAGCTCACCTATGGTTCTCTAGCTCACCTATGGTTCTCTAGCTCACCTATGGTTCTCTAGCTCACCACCGGTTCACTAGCTCACCACCGGTTCACTAGCTCACCTATGGTTCTCTAGCTCACCACCGGTTCACTAGCTCACCTATGGTTCTCTAGCTCACCTATATGTTCACCAGCTCACCTATGGTTCACTAGCTCACCTATGGTTCTCTAGCTCACCACCGGTTCACTAGCTCACCTATGGTTCTCTAGCTCACCACCGGTTCACTAGCTCACCTATGGTTCTCTAGCTCACCACCGGTTCACTAGCTCACCTATGATTCTCTAGCTCACCACCGGTTCACTAGCTCACCTATGGTTCTCTAGCTCATCACCGGTTCACTAGCTCACCTATGGTTCTCTAGCTCACCACCGGTTCACTAGCTCACCTATGGTTCTCTAGCTCACCACCGGTTCACTAGCTCACCTATGGTTCTCTAGCTCACCACCGGTTCACTAGCTCACCTATGGTTCTCTAGCTCACCACCGGTTCACTAGCTCACCTATGGTTCTCTAGCTCACCTATATGTTCACCAGCTCACCTATGGTTCACTAGCTCACCTATGGTTCTCTAGCTCACCACCGGTTCACTAGCTCACCTATGGTTCTCTAGCTCACCACCGGTTCACTAGCTCACCTATGGTTCTCTAGCTCACCACCGGTTCAATAGCTCACCTATGATTCACTAGCTCACCTATGGTTCTCTAGCTCACCACCGGTTCACTAGCTCACCTATGGTTCTCTAGCTCACCACCGGTTCACTAGCTCACCTATGGTTCTCTAGCTCACCACCGGTTCACTAGCTCACCTATGGTTCTCTAGCTCACCACCGGTTCACTAGCTCACCTATGGTTCTCTAGCTCACCACCGGTTCACTAGCTCACCACCGGTTCACTAGCTCACCACCGGTTCACTAGCTCACCACCGGTTCACTAGCTCACCTATGGTTCTCTAGCTCACCACCGGTTCACTAGCTCACCTATGGTTCTCTAGCTCACCACCGGTTCACTAGCTCACCTATGGTTCTCTAGCTCACCACCGGTTCACTAGCTCACCTATGGTTCTCTAGCTCACCACCGGTTCACTAGCTCACCTATGGTTCTCTAGCTCACCACCGGTTCACTAGCTCACCTATGGTTTTCTAGCTCACCACCAGTTCACTAGCTCACCTATGGTTCTTAAGCTCACCACCGGTTCACTAGCTCACCTATGGTTCTCTAGCTCACCACCGGTTCACTAGCTCACCTATCGTTCTCTAGCTCACCTATGGTTCTCTAGCTCACCTATGGTTCTCTAGCTCACCACCGGTTCACTAGCTCACCTATGGTTCTCTAGCTCACCTGTGGTTCTCTAGCTCAACTATGGTTCTGTAGCTCACCTATGGTTCCTTAGCTTAGCCAAAATGACTTAAAAATTTCCTTTGAGCCTCGAAATATATAAGTGTTGTTAAGATGTTATGAAAGAGTCCAATACAGTTAAATTAATTAGCCCCTTTTTCCAGAGTAATTTATGTCTTTTTGTCTTTAAACAATTGACAATTCCCATTTGTTCCATAATCTGAGGTAAACTCAATTTCTTATTGTTTGAATTTATCCATTACCAAAAAAGAAAAAATGTGGTGAAACCTTTTTTCGGAGTATTATGAGCCACCACCATACGGATTACTGTCTTTTCTCTGGATTTCACCAAAAAAAAAGTAACCAAAAACAACAACAGCAAAAACCCACAAATGATTACATAAAGAAATACAGTTTATTGAATGGATATTCCGAACTCCAAGCAAACAAACAAACAACCATCAAATGGTAGATTAAAAACAGATGTGTTTTTTTGGTGGATTAGAAGCGGGGGGTTGGGTGAATTTCATACACCCGCTGTTGCATTATCATCGTCATCCGTTAAAGTAAAAGTACATTTTGTCAGTTGAGGAGATCCGAAAGAAAAAAAAAAAAGAAACACGAAGAAAATTAACCAAAAAATACATTAATAAATGAAAACAGCAACAAAAATATAAAAAACGTATAAAAAACTTCATCAGAGACCTAGCAATGGCATCAGCCGAAACGGTGGTGATGGTGGTGGCAGTAACATTATCTTGAACTAAAGTTTTCCCTTTTTAACAGCAGCATTCGAGAGGTCTCCACAGCCGAAATGCAAACAACAATAGATAGACCAAGAGAAACTTGTTGCCACCATTACACGACATGACACCCAATGTTTGTTTGATCGCCTTCGAATCCAGGGATAGACACTGGAATGGACACCACGAGAGACAGACAGCTGGACAAGAGGGGTTTTCAAACAGCCCCAGCACCAGACATGAAGACAATCACACAATTGGTCATGCTCAATAAATGTATTTTGTTCGCCTCGCTTTTTTTATTGTTGTTTCTGCTACAATCCATGATGCTATAACAAATAATATGGCATAAAATAAAACATGCAACCGATACCCTAACTGCCATCGAGCTTATCTCTTCCTATTCACATTTTTTCTGTCATATTTTTTGGGGAGGCTTTAAAAATATTTTATTTCTAATTTAAAGACTTTTAGCAACAAATTGGCGTTGATAAGGAGTATATAGAAACTAGGCAGTCAATAGTAAGCTGGAGAACCATTGGAGAACTCGGGAACACCAGAAAAGTTAGGGAACTAGTGAACCCTAGGTGAGCTCGAGAACTATAGGCGTGCTTGAGAACCAGAGGTGAGACAGTCAACCATTGGTTAGTCAGTGAACCATAGATGAGCTAGTGAACCAAAGGCGAGCCAGGGAACCACTGGTGTGCTAGTGAACCATTGGTGAGCTAGTGAATCATAGGTGAACTGGTGAACCATAGGTGAGCTAGTGAACCATAGGTGGGCTAGTGAACCTATCGGTGATCTAGTGAAGCATAGGTGAGCTGGTGAACTATAGGTGAGCTGGTGAACCATAGGTGGACTAGTGAACCATAGGTGGGCTAGTGAACCATAGGTTAACTAGTGAACCATAGGTGGGCTAGTGAACCATAGGTGAGCTGGTGAACTACAGGTGAGCTGGTGAACCATAGGTTAGCTGGTGAACCATAGGTGAGCTGTTGAACCATAGGTGAGCTAGTGAAGCATAGGTGAGCTGGTGAACCATAGGTGAGCTGGTGAACTATAGGTGAGCTGGTGAACCATAGGTGAGCTGGTGAACCATAGGTAAGCTGGTGAACCATAGGTGAGCTGTTGAACCATAGGTGAGCTGTTGAACCATAGGTGAGCTGGTGAACCATAGGTGAGCTGGTGAACCATAGGTGAGCTGGTGAACCATAGGTGAGCTGGTGAACCATAGGTGAGCTGTAGTGAACCATAGGTGAGCCAGTGAACCATAGGTGAGCCAGTGAACCATATGTGAGCAGGTGAACCATAGTTGAGCCAGTGAACCGTAGGTGAGCCAGTGAACCATAGGTGAGCAGGAGAACCATAGTTGAAGAGGAGTCTATGGAGTCTTCTGAAGAGAAGTCTATAGAGACTCCTGAGGAGGAGTCTATGGAGACTCCTGAAGATTAGGCTATAGAGTCTCCTGAAGAGGAGTCTATGGAGACTTCTGAAGAGAAGCCTATAGAGACTCCTGAGGAGAAGTCTATGGAGACTCCTGAGGAGGAGTCTCTGGAGACTTCTGAAGAGAAGTCTATAGAGACTCCTGAGGAGGAGTCTATAGAGACTCCTGAAGAGGAGTCTATAGAGACTCCTGAAGAGGAGTCTATACAGACTCTTCTAGAGAAATGTCATAATTGAAAGTTATCTCTTTTGTATTCAAATACTCAAAAAAAAACTCGACGAAATATTTATCCATTCCTTTCAACTTTTAAATCTCAGCCATCGAATTCGAACGTGTGCCCTACAATGATTCACACGACAATCAAAGCAAACTCCCACCTATTGCGACAACTTGTCTGTCTGTTGGTCGCTCGCTAGTCCCAGAGAAGAGTATTTGGTTTGTTGTTCATTCATTCATTTCCCTGACATCATTCCATTTCGAACCCGAACCCGAGATATTATCGCCATCCATCATTGTAGCTGATGTTCGTTTAAACGAGTGAAATTTCGTATTTTTTCAATTTCAATTTTTTTTGTTTTAGAAAAATGTAGGTTAGATATGTAATCGATGATTTTGCCACGCAGTGATTCGTATACCCTGCAATGTAATGAGGCGTTGTGGTTGTGTGTTTATGATGTTCTTGGGAGTTGAGTGGTTGGGTGTCGTTCTTCTTGTCAGTAACGAATTTTTAATCATTCATTGAGTTTAATTTTTTTTTTTTTTTTTGGGGGGGAGGGGGCGGGGTTTTGATAAATATTTGATTTATGAGTGGCGGAAATTATCGATGAAATTAATGGGTCGTGTAGTGTAGGATACAAAAAAAAAAAAATGGAAGGAGGGGGAGCAAAAACTTTTCCACAGCAAAGGCCATGTATTAATTGTTTGGGGAAAATGAAATTAGATATGAGTTGCAAATGAAAAGGAGTTGCAGAGCATGGAAGTATGGAGTGAAGCTGTTTGAGCTAGAGTTCCCATCAACCATAAATAACAAGTAAAAAAGTATCAGTCGGTCAGTTTTACCGACAGATGTATACCCTCGGCCAATGTTCGATTATTTAAATATATTTTGACTTCCGTTTTGATTATTCAAATTGTTGACCCTCTTTGGTGTAGGTTCCGAAGGAATGGGCCAATATTGGACCATTTCGTATCGGACCTAATTAAATATGATAAAAAATATTGCGACGCGCCAGATTCGGATTCTATCGACTACTTCCTTAACTTTAAAATAAGATATTTGATAATTTGTAGAAAGAGGTACCAGCTATAGTCGATCGAAGTTTTCGATATTCATACTTCTTGTAATATGGAGGAGAATATTGATATGGGCAAAATTATAAGAAAATCGAACAGTTATATCCAATTTTATGCTAATTTCGATAAATTCCATATTCATCTCAGGTTTCTGGTTGAGAGAACTATTTAGATATGGCACGATGTAAAGAATCGCTGACTTGTTTCGCAATTTATAACATATACAATTATTGAAAATTGTGACCCCTTGTGGAGGAGGTACCAGAAGGGGTTCACAGATATATTTCCTGTTCACAGCAGATCTTGTGATAGTAGAAATAATGGGAAGTGTGAAATTTGAAGAGAATCGGATGCTTATATCGGATTTTATAATCGTTTTGGTTACTACAAAACTTTGGCCCTTTGTGGGGGAGGTATCAGAAGGAATCGCCCGATCTCCACCATCTCTATAACAGATCTTGTGTTGATGCAAATATTGAGATGTAGCAAGTCTGAATGGAATCGGATGTTCAACTCACGATTTATGAGCTTCATGAATATTCAAAATTTTTATCGTTTTGTGAGGGAGGTACTAGAAGGAGGTGATCTATATATCCCATCGTTACGCCAGACCTAGATTTAACAAAAATATTCGGATGTTTGAAATTTGAAGATAATCGGATTCGTACATCACATTTTATAAGAGATATAATTATTCAAAATTTTGACCCTTTGTGGGGGAGTTAGCTGTAGGAGTGGACCAATATATCCCATCTTAGTAGAAATAATGGGATGTGTGAAATATGAAGAGAATCGGATGCTTATTTCGTATTTTATAAGAGTTATAGTTATTTAAAAATTTTGACCCTTTGTGGGGGAGGTACCAGAAGAAACAGCCCGATCTCCACCATCCCTATAACAGATTTTGTGTTGATGAAAATATTGAGATGTACCAAGTCGGAATGGAATTCGATGTTAAGTTAACGTTTTATGCCGTTCATGGATATTGAAAATTTTGACCCTTTGTGGGGGAGGAAGGAGTGTACCGATACAGGCCATCTTAACAACAGATCTTGTGTTAATAGAAATATTGCAATGTGTGAAATATGAAGAGAATCGGGTGCTTTTTTCTGATTTTATGATAGTTTTCTGTATTTCAAAAATGTTGACCCTTTGTGGGGGAGGTACCAGAAGAAAGGGTCCGATCTCCACCATCTTTATAACAGATCTTGTGTTGATGGAAATATTGAGATGTGCCAAGTCTGAATGGAATTGGATATTAATTGCGCCTTTTTTGAGCTTCAGGGATATTCAACATTTTCACCCTTTGGACGGGAAGGTACCCCGAAAGAAATTGTCCCATCTCTACCATCTTCACAGGAGATCTTGTGTTGATGGAAATATTGAGATTTGACAAGTGTGAATGGAGTCGGATGTTAATTTTGTGTTTTATGAGCTTCAGAGATATTGAAAATGTTAACCCCTTCGTGGGGGAGGTACCAGAAGGAGTGGACCGATACATTCCATCTTCACACCAGACCTTGGGTTAATAAAAACATTGTGATCTGTGTAATTTGAAGACCATTGGACACTTACACCACATTTTATAAAAGCTATATTCAAAATTTTGACCCCTTTGTGGGGGAGGTACTTGATGGAGTGAATCGATATTGTCCATTTTCACACCTGACCTAGGACTGATGCAAATATTAGAATTTTCAAAGTTGGAGAAAAATCGGATTATTCTTTCTCTTTCTGGCAGTAAAATATTTTCTTTGAAAATTTCGACTTTTTGTTGGGGAGGTACCAGAAGAAGTGGACCAATATAGACCATCTCTGAGCTCGATCTAGGTTTGTTAATAGTATTACGGTGTACTAAATTTGGACCAAATCGGATACTCCCTTCGAAAGTTATGGTGCGCCCCAGCCAGCCAGAGAGACAGACGGACACCCCTAGATCGACTCCAAATGTCCAGAAACAGATTTGGTCCTAAGAGACCTAGGGTCTTATTTCCTAAACGACTATTTTTCATGAGACTCGTTTTGACCGTATCAAACGATAGCCATATGTCGATGGGTATAAAAATCCCACAAAGTTAAAGGCGTGTCTTTTATTTACAATAGCTTATAATTCTCATTTACTTTGTTTTCTAACCCCTCAAATCGATTGTCAATACGAACTTGAATAACAAAATAGAAAAAAAAAAACACTTGGCAAACTTTACACAATTTACTAATGGAAGAACCATTACCATGATCATTGCCCCTGATACAACAACAATACCATTGATACACCAACAACAAAACCAACTGCTGTCAATACAGAAGAACTGCCAACCAGAACAATGGCTCTACAAAAAAAAAAAAAAAAAAAAAACAAATTCAAACATTATTACCATTAACAAGTCAAGTTGAACACTTGTTGTTGTTGTTGGCAAAGCTATTAAGCGTATGGACACCTTGAAAATTACGCTCAAGGTTGACGCTATGCTACCACTACCAATACCACCACTACTTAGGCCATAGCCCAGCAGTCAGAAGCAACAACAGAAAAAAAATGAAGACAAACGCCAGTAATGCCATTGGACACCAAACATCAAAAAGCCGGCACTACTATGACAACGACCGCATCAACTGACTGACTAAATGACTGACTAAGTGGCTGACTGGTTGGTTGGCTGGCTGATGACGATGAGACCAAGACTATCGGGCAACAACAAAAAAAATGTCTTTGAAATACAATTTGAAGAACTACTTGATGACGACACCGCCACCACCACCTCAGCCATTGTCAACGGCAAAGTTCACATGAAACTTTGTAAGTGCCAAGCGACGATGATGATGGTATCAGGTTGACCAACAAAATCAACCGAAGAGTAGAAGAAGACTCAGAGGGGAAAAAAATTAAGTGTGTAGAATTGTTGAGCAACTGAAGGCTTACCAGAAAATTGTAGAATGATTTTTGGTCTACAGAAATTGATTAAAAAATGGAATAATCGATTATTATAGGTGGGAGGTGACGTATACTTGCCGACAATACGTATACGCACTATGTTAACGATTTCCTATTTAAAGTTCCCCAATTTCAATAGCTTACTAATAATTCAGCATCTAAAAAACATTACCCTAGGTCCCCCAAGATTTGCTCATTTTACCCTACACAGTATGGTGGGTCTGAAATGAGTATTTCGAGGAGTTACAAACGGATTGACAAAGTTAATATACCCTCCATAGTATGGTGGTATAAAAATCTAGAAGTATAAAATTGTCTATAGAGGTTCCCGTTTTAGGTATGGCCCCATATAACGGCCTGACTCACTTTAGGGTTTTTTGATAAGTTTAACTCCATTATCCAAGACAGTTTGCTATATGACGTTTAAAATGAAACACGCTTGAATTCGGATACTTTTATATAAAAATGATTCCTTTACCCTAAGGAGGAGGCTATTGAAAGTTCGGCCCAGTTAATGTTTTTTTATCCTCCACCTTGGAAAGGAGGGTATATTAACTTTGTCATTCCGTTTGTAACATCCCTAAATATTCGTCATAGACCCCATAAAGTATATATATTCATAATCAGCATAAAATTCTAAGTCGATTTAACGATGTCCGTCTGTCTGTCCATCTGTCTGTTGAAATCACGATACAGCCCACATTATTTGACGTAGTGCGCCAAAATTTAGCAGAGCAATTTGTATTGTGTCTAGGATGCTTGGTATTGAAAATGAGATGTATCGGTCCACGTTCTGGTATAGTCCCCATATAACGGTACCTCCCGATATTCGGTATTTTGATGATTTATGCCACATTTTTTACGGATTTGTCTGAAAATTGGTATTTGTAGGTCATAACGGGTCCCTGTGCGTGTGGCGAAACATTGCATGTATAGGTCTACGTTTTGGTATAGCCCCCATATAAAGGTACCTCCCGATATTCGGTATTTTGATGTTTTTTTTGCCACATTTTTTCACTGATTTGTCTGTAAATTAGTATTTGTAGGTCATAATGGGTTCTAGTTCGTGTGGCGAAACATGGTATGTATAAGTCCACGTTTTGGTATAGCCCCCTTATAACGGTACCTCCCGATAATCGGTATTTTGATATTTTTTGCCACATTTTTTTCACTGATTTGTGTAAAAAGTGGTATTTGTGGGTCATAATGGGTCCTAGTTCCTTTGGCGAAACATTGTATGTATAAGTCCACGTTTTGGTATAGTCCCCATATAAAGGTACCTCCCGATATTCGGTATTTTGATGATTTTTGACACATTTTTTCACGGATCTGTCTAAAAATTGGTATTTGTTGGTCATAATGGGTTCCAGCTCCGGTGGCGAAACATTGCATGTATGGGTCCACGATTTGGTATAGCCCCATATAACGGTACCTCCCGATATTCGGTATTTTGATGATTTTTGACACATTTTTTTACGAATTTCTCTGAAAATTGGTAGTTGTAGATCATTATGGGTCCCAGTTCGTGTGGCGAGTTATTGTAATTATAGGTCCACGTTTTGGTATAGTCCGCATAAAATGGTACCTCCCGATATTCGGTAATTTGATGATTTTTGCCGCATTTTTTCACGGATTTGTCTGAAAATTGGTATTTGTAGTTCATAATGGGTTCTAGCTCCTTTGGCGAAACATTGCATGTGTAGGTCCACGATTTGGTATATCCCCCATATAACGGTACCTCCCGATATTCGATATTTTGATGATTTTGGCGACATTATTCGCCGGAATTATTTCAAATTTGGTATTTGAAGTTCGTAATGGATATTACAGCCTATGACAGAAAATTGTCCGTGCAGGTCTACGTCTTCATATAGCCCCCATATAACGATACCTCCGATATTCATTATTTTAATGATTTTAGCGACATTATTCACCGGAATTGTTTCAAATTTGGTATTTGAAGTTCGTGATGGATACTACAGCCTATGACACAAAATTTTCTATGCAGGTCCAGGTCTTCGTATAGGCCCCATATATCAGTACCTCCCTATATTCGGTATTTTGACGAGTTTAGGTACAATACCCACCGAAATTGTTTGAGATATCGTATTTGACGTTTGTAATGGATGCTATAGCCTGTGACAGAGAATTGTCTTTGCAGGTCCAGGTCTTCGTATAGCTCCGATATAACGATACCTCCATATATACGCTATTTTGATGATTTTAGCTACATTATTCACCGTTTATTTCAAGTTTCGAATTTGAATATGGTAATGGGTTATGACAAACAATGCCTATGTAGACCCCAATATAACGGCTATATTCGGTATTTTCGAGAGTTTAACAGAATTTTTAACATATTTTATTTTTTTTAAATTTCCAAATTCGTTCCAAATGGTGGAGGGTATTCAAAGTTCGGGCCGGCCGAACTTACTGCTTTTTAACTTGTTTTTATATTCACCTGGGGTTCTTCAGCCCCTGAAATATTTATCAGCCCTTTGAGGTTTTTTTTTTCAAAAACCATTTCCTCATATGGATAAGTTCTTTCTTTCTATTTGTTTTGCGATTTTTTCCCATAATTTCTAACATCATCTCTTGCCAGTTGCCAATGATTTCTAATATCGCCATGAATACTCGGGCTTTGTTCGGAATAGTTCTTTGTTGTTGTGTGTGTGTTGGTTTTTTTTTTTTCTCAACTAAGAAATTTCAGTTCCGTGAACTACCTTGACTTCTAAAATAACAAACAGCAACAACCACAACAAAAAACAACAAAAGTCCAACAAAACCTGTGTGGCTAAGTGAGAATATTTACACTTCTCGTTTCCCCTTTTCCGTATCAATGGATGTCGGTGGGGTGGAGGGATGGGCAAATGAAGCGCGACGATGATGACTACGTCAAATTTTGCTTCTCTATTTTTATGAGTTAAGTGTGCGATGGTCGGTGGTGGTGGTCTGCCGCCGCCTGTTTCTGTTCTGTTTTTTTTTGGTTCATTTTTATAATTTGCATATTTGTTGTTGTAAAACTATTTACTATTGGCATTAAGGTTGTTGGCTTTGTCAGTTCTAAATATTAGACTACAGGGAGAAAATTGTAAAATTTGTTCTGAACGCTCATGTGTGTGTGTGTGAAATTTTTCCAACTGCTTTTTTGGGAAGTTTTTTTTTAGAGATCATTCAACTCTGCTATTTTTGGTAATCATGTAGAACAGATGTATTAACCATTGGGAGGGGCTCAGTTTTACAAAAAAAAGTGGAGCTCTTTAGATGCTAATACACCAGACACGACTAAAAATGGCCAGCATAAAATTAATCACACACGAGCATCGTATGGTGGGGGGAAATCGTTTGATTACAAGCAATTTGTCATAAAATCAGTAAGGTCGGTGACCCCTGACCAAGCTTATCGATAATTCATTAACTTGCTCGATTTAAATTTTATGAATGATTTCCCTGTCCGCAGAAAATGAGTTGATAAAATTTCACCAATACATCACCATTCATCGAGGTTTTAGTAGCTTAAATTTTTATTATTTTCTGCCAGTTTTACTTTTAAATGGGCTCTTTTAGGTCCATATTTGTTAAGTTCAGACGAAACTCTGCTCTTTTGTGAAAGATTCCCTTGTTCAATATAAGTTCCCCAAAAAGAACTGACTAGTTCAATGATAGGGTCAGCAATTTTCTAGTTGGTTCACTGTTTGGAAATTAATAATCCATATTTCTTCTCATCCTTATCGTATCAAATGACGATAAGTTCAGACAAAAGTTCTATCCTTTCCGACGGATTACCTAATTCAATGTTATTTTCCCAAAAGGAGGAAACTATTTCAATAATATTCGTGGTTCACTATTTAATTTGTATTAGTTCAATATTTGCTCTCATCACTACCTTATCAAGGGACGTAAATTTGAGACATCAGATCACTCCATTCTGACGCATTTCCTTATTCAATGTTAGTTCCCTAAAAACAGGTGACTAGTTCAACAATAGAGTCAACAGGTTTTTAGTTGGTTCACTGTTTAAAAATGATTCTCTAATGCACTTGTGGTAGTTAAATATTTGTTCTCATCAATACCTTATTGAAGGACGTTAATTTGAGACAAAAATTCACTCCTTTCTGAAGGAGATCCTTGTTTAATATTAGTTCCCCCAAAAGGAGCTAACTTGTTGGTTCACTGTTTAAGAAAGATTCACTACTGTTCAATATTTTTTCACTTCTAGTTCAATATTTATTCTCATCAGTATCGTATCCGATGACGACAAGTTCAAACAAGAATTAAATTTTTTCTAAAGGAATCCCATGTTCAATGTTTGTTCCCCAAACAATAATAATCTCAGTATAATTTTTTTGGTTCACTATTAAAAAAAACACTAATGCACTTGTTGATTATAAATTTTCTTGGTCCAGGTAGATTTATTGATTTGGGTTCTATTAAGCTTATAGACCTAAGTTTTGTAAATAAAAATTCCTCTTTATTTCATTGATCCCGACGTTTCGTCAATGTTTGTTGACATCTTCAGGGGATACGTCTATTTAAATAAACATTACATTAGATCAAATCTTCATGAATATACAAATAACTTACAATAAAATTGGATTAAGTTAGTTAGTTCAATATTTGCTCTCATCAATACCCTATAAAAGGGACGTTAAGTTCAGAAACAAATTTCACTCTTTTCTAAAGGATTTCCTTATTCAATGTTAGTTCTCCAAAAGGAGCTGACTGGTTCAATAATAAAATCAGAAATTTTTTAGTTGGTTCACTGTTTAAAAATGATTCTCTAATGCACTTGTGATAGTTCAATATTTGTTCTCATCAATAACTTATCGAAGGACGTTAATTTGAGACAAAAAAAATTCACTCCTTTCTGAAGGGTTCCCTTTCTCAAAGTTAGTTCCCCAGAGAGAGAGAGAACTGACTTGTTCAATAATAGTGTCTTTTTTTTTGGTTGCTTCACGGTTCAAAAATGATTTACTAATCCACTTTTGTTAGTTCAATATTTGGTCTCATCAATACCTTGTCAAGGGACGTTTAGTTCAGACAAAAGTTCACTCTTTTCTAAAGGAATCCCCACATTCAATGTTAGTTCCCCAAACAGAGCGGACTAGTCCACAAATGGAGTCAGCAATTTTTTTCGTTGGTTTACAGTATAGAACTGATTCGCTGGTGCCGCCTAGCCTCCTAGCGGTATTTTTAAGTCCATAATTTGCTCTCATCAGTAGAAATATACCTCTTCATTGTTAAGGATTCCCTAGTTCAGTTTTAGTTCCATAAAAATGATTGTCTAGTTCACCAATTGTCTAAAAGGGTTTCTGGTTGGTTTGCTACCTCACAAATGTCTCGCTAACGCATATACAAACTGCTGTCAATTCTAAGCCACTCGTCCGTTTTCTTGCCAAAGAGGTCAGCTGAATATGGGCACATTCGGTTGGCCTCCAGAACTTACGCGCCGGCCATGGTGATGATGTGGTCGCTCTTCGCTCGTATTAATCAGAATAAATGCCGAATATTATCGCGAAAATATTCTGGAGGGTGTATTGAAGCCTTGGGCACGCATACATTTGGGCCGCAGACCTTGGACATTCCAAGAGGACTCAGCACCATCGCACTCAGCACGCGCCACCCAAGAATGGTTACAAAATGAAGTTCCTCGCTTCATTTCCAGTGCAAAATGACCACCAAATTCTCCGGATACCAATCCGTTGGACTATTGTGTCTGGAGTATTTTGGAAAGCAAGGTTGGCACTAAAAAATACCAAAGTATCGATCACCTCAAGCAAGCGCTTCGCCGGGAATGGGCCAAAATACCGCAGAGCAACATTCGGGCAGTGTGTGACGGTTTCATTGGCCGTTTGAAGGCAATAATTCGTGTCAAAGGTGGCCAATTCGAACAAATCTAAACTTAGTTCCCTTATGGTTGTGCAATTTATTAATTATTCCCTATTTCCGTTATGGTTCCTCAGTACAATTATAGATTTATATTTCCGTTTTGTTTGTCTAGTTCACTTATAGTTTTCCAACTTCAGTTATAGTTTTCTAGTTCATCTATGGTTCTCCGGTTCATTTTTTTTCTATAGTTCCATAATTTTACCTAAGTTTACCTATGCTTATATGGTTCATTTATTTTTCCTAGTTCATATGTTCCATTATTGATTCCTTGGCTTGGTTCTGATTTTCTAGTTCAGCAACGGTTCTCTGGTTCACCTATGATTTCCTAGTTCAACAATAATTTCTCAGTTCAGTTATGGACTTTTACATCAGTTATGGTTCTCTAGTTCTGTTATGGTTCCCAAGTTCAGTTATCGTTTTCTAGATTCGTTATGTGCCCCCAGTTCACTTATGGTTCCTTAATTCAGTTGTGTTTTTTTTTTATTTTTTTTTTTTTGTAGTTCATTTATGTATCTCTAGTTCAGTTATTGGGTTTCTCTTTCACTTATGGTTCCCTAGGTCAGTATTGATTTCAGCAACGGTTTTCTGTTTCACCTAATATTCTCTTGGTCAGCTATGGTTCCCCAGTTCAGTTATGATTTTCTACTTCAGTTTTGGTTCACAAATTCAGCTATGGTTCTTTAGTCTAGTAACGGTTTCTGGTTCAGTATGGTTTTCTAGTTCAGCTATTGTTCACAAGTGGTTCCGAAATGGTACCTTAGTTCTCTTATAATTATGTAGTTTATTTATTGTTCCCTATTTCCGTAATGGTTCACCTATTCAGTTATGCTTTTCTACGTCAGTAGCGGTTCTTTGGTTCACCTATGATGGTTACAATGGTACCCCAGTTCAGTTATGATTTTCCACTTCAGTTTTGGTTCTCTAATTCACTTCTGGTTCTTTAGTTCACCACTGATTATCTAGTTCCGTAATGGTACATTAGTTCACTTATGGTTAAGTAGTTAATTTTTTTCCCTAGTTCCGTAATGGTTTCCTGGTTCAGTTACAATTTTCGACGACGTCTTTGTGATTTTCCCTAGTTTAACAATTGTTCTCCAGTTCAGTTATGGTCTTCTATACCAGTTATGGTTCTCAAACTTAGTAATGGCCCCTGGTTCAGTTATAGTTCCCTGGTTCAGTTATAGTTCGCTGGTTCAGTTTGCAGTTCCCTGGTTCAGTTATGGTTCCCTAGTTCAGTTTGTGGTTACCTGGTTCAGTTAATGTTCCTTGTCCAGTTATGGTTTTCCAGTTTAGCCATTTTCTAATTCAGTGCAAAATAATTCTCTAATATTTTCAACCCTGCTCTCGTTATTCACCAATGGAACTGCATTTCATCAAGTATTCCTGACCAAAAACTAATAGCTTTGCTTTGTTTATTAATTCGTTTCAGGTTCCAAATTCTTTTTTTTTTTATTTTTCCACGAACTCCATCATCCGTTTAAGTCCTTGGTGTCATATAAAAGCTTTTAGCTTATCTAATCAAAATATGCTAAATATGTCCTCCATCACCACCCTAACGATGATGGATTCAATGGAATTCTAGGTATCGATATATGTAATTAATTCACCGGAATTGTATAATAAAATAAAATATTTATTCTAGGATTTATCGCTTAAATATCGAGACATATTTTTTTCCATTTCATATATAATTCTATTAATTTGGCGTTGTTGTTGCTGTTGTTTTTTTCCAGCCATAATGAATAATAATATTGATGGGCATTAAACAAATAGTCATACGCTCAAACAAACGCTCAATCGCTCGCTCGCTCGCTCGCTCTCACCAACAGACGTTTTATTAGTTTATCTAATGGCAGAACAGTTGACCTTGTCGGAACTATTTTCGTTCTGTTTTTTTGTTTGTTTGCCTGGCTGGTTGGCGGGTTTGTTAATTTGTTTATTTTGCGCTCTCTTGCCGTCCCCTCTCTGAAATGCCTCTCTTCCCATTGCTTCTTTTTTTTTTTTTTTTTTTTTTTTTTGTCAATTGGCAAATGTCAAAGAACTGTCAAAAGTAGATGTGGATGAGGATGATGATATTCTATTCTACCACACCGAATTGTTTTGTTGCTCATTTGAGTGCGAGTGCGGTGGAGGTCTGTTTCTTTGTTTGCTGAACTTTTTTTTGTCTCAATATTGAATTGGAATTTCGGTTCCCAGTTTCGAGAAATGACGACGAACGAAATCGTGTCACTGACTGACACTGGCCGTAAAATAAAGAGTTTGCTTGGTCTGCCGTTCATTGGCAGTTCGGTTGCCTAGCGCATTACCCTCCTCCACCATTGCCTATTTATTTAGGGTTGAATGCCTTGCCTACCCTGGTGTTCTTCTTCCTCCGCGGGCGTTGCGTACGTGACGACCCGATTACCAACCTCTATTACCCTCCCGACAATGATCTACCATCTGTGGGTTGTCTTTTTTTGGTAATTTTTTTGTGTGCTTTGTTTTTTGACAGCGCACTTTTGGCCGATTCCCGCCACCACCTCCGCCGCCTTCACCGCTACCATTTAACGTCATTTCAGCATAATTTGTTACTTTGTATCTATTAATTCCATAGAATGCTTCAGGGCGGGATTTTTTTGTCGTCATACATTTCATGTGCGTTGTTGCTAACATTATTTTGATTGTTTTGCTTTTCCACATTCTATAGTTAATAACATTTCGAGGTTAAATGCGTTCCTTAACCCCATCTAGCTATTCATAGCCTTGGCAGGTTCTCCTTCCTCTCGCACCTCGTGCTCACCACTTTCTCATTTGAATAACAAAGAACAAAGTTGGGGAGAGAAATCAGGTACAGAGACCTCTATTGAGAGGAAGGCTCTCTCCTAGTTCCGCTCTCTTTTCTTAATGTTCAGAAGTTTCTCTATTTTAGTTTTCACAAAAATATGCTTCAGAATTCCGATTCCAAAATCTTACATTTTGTCCTCCAACTACCTTAAATGAGGCCCCCTACCACCTGCGATCATTTGGAGGACCATTGAAACCCATATTTTGATGTAGATAATTCTCCACGATTCGGACATACTTGGGAGGGATGAAACCCCCTCAGCTCTTTGAGTAAAGAACCTTATCAGAGTATCATAAAAAAAGATCAATACGAACTATGAAAGATGCAGTCGAAGCACATCCAGGTCTGCCAGAATGCTGCCCTAAGAACTGCGACAGGGTGCCTCCTCATACCTGTCGCGCTTCCACTGCGTAGTACTAGTATTCGCAGAACACCAAGTACTGCCGGCTAGCGCCTTGAGGACCTTGTTCCTACTATTCGTGCTGTCACAAATAGCTGTGACTTGGACGTACAACTTGAACATGCTGTCGAATGTGATCCCTAGAATCTTGGGTTAGTTCGTGGTCGATATTAAATTTCCCTCGACCTGCACATTCAGCTAAGTTCTCATCTCCGCAGACCATGTGGAAAAAAGTGTGGCCATTGAATTCGAGGCGTATATTTTCATATCTTTCGCGGGGAAATATGCGACAAGCTCCGCGATATGCAGGTTCAACCTTTCACATATGTCATCAAACACTGGGCCCGACGCCATGATCGTACAATCATCCGCATACGTTACGATCTCTATGGCGTCTGGAAGACGAGGAATTCCAGAAAGGTATACGTTAAACAGGTCCGGAGATATCACCCCACCTTGGGGAACTCCATGTATCACTATACGGGTCTTGAACGGTCTTTGTTCCGGATTTCCACGTACGACGTTTCAAAACTGGCAGCATGGTAGTTCTCTGCACGTCCTCAACCAGTGTAGCTTGATTGACAGTATCAAAGGCCTTTGATAGGTCAAGGGCTACCAACACTTTTCTATGACACGGCTTGTTCTGGTTCAATCCTCTACTAATATGTTTGGAAATGGTGCGTAATGCTGTTGTAGACAAAATCCGCCAACCATCAGGCAAGTGGATAGCCTTCCTAATTCTGGGGAGGAGTAAAGCTTCGAAAGTCTTTAGCTATTGGCGACAAACGCGAAATTGGCCTGTACTATTCGCCTTTGCTGGTATCCTTGCCTTCCTTCAGTAGAGGGACCACCCGAACAAATTTCCAGGCTTTGGGAACTGTTTGGGTGGCTAGCGACTGATTGAGAACTTTCGTCAGGTACTCAACTCCCGGCGTGTCCAATTGTTTCAGCATTAGTATTGAGATTCCGTCTGGGCCCAAAGCTTTGGATGACTTAGCGTTCCCAATGGCATTTGCATTTGATGTTTTCACCCCATCGTAAACTGTGGTATTTCCTCCTTAGCGGGAAGAGGTCTGACAAGACGTGATACTCTTCGCTTCGCCCTATCGCTCTTGGGGTGCTCAAAAAATTGTCGGTTAAAATACTGCACCTCTTCAGATCAGTCACCGTTTCGTCGTTAAAAGTGACTGAGGTCCTATCATTCTTTTTTCGCTCTCGAACCCTGGAAAAAAGGATGATTGGCGTGGTAGGGAAATGTGATGAAGTTAGTAAGTCCCCTTGAACTAGGGAACCTAAGGTGAACTAGGAAACTCTTAATAAACTTCATGAGTCAGACAAACTTGGGATAGTCAAAAAACTATTTTTCCTCTACAAAGAACCTTAATTAGAATTGGTAAAAAAAGTTCCTAATGAACTGCAAAAACAATGGCATGGACGAATTAGGTAACCTTTGTTCAACTATTGAACCCTTGGTGAACAATGGAACTCTAATTGAACAGCGTGAACCAGACTCAACTGATAAAGATAAAATTTCTTTGTTTCTCTGGAAAGAACTTTTATTAGAATATAAATACTTGAATAAGGTCTTTACGAACTTCAAAAACACTTACAAAGTAAAGGACGTTTAACTGGCTATTGAACATTTTTTGGACTAAGGAACCCCGGTTGAACTAGGGTATTCTTATTGAACTACTTAAGTCACACACGTGGGAAAGATAAAAGCCCTTTAGCTCCTCAAAAAAATAACCTTAACTAGAAGAAGATATATGAAAATTGTCGAGCTGGAAAAACAATGACGTGGTAAAGAAAGTTTGTTGAACTATGGAACCTTTGATGAACTCGGGAACTCTGAATGAACTCTGTGAGTCAGCGAAACAATCCTCTTAGTTTCTTAAAAAAAAGTAATCCTAATTAGAATTGGTGGATAACTCATTTATGAGCTACGAAAATAATGACATGATGGAATTGGGGAACCTTTGTTGAACTAGGGAACTCCTGGTGAACTATGGATATCGAACTGAACTCCGTGAGTCAGACTCATTTAAAAAATATGTAATCCCTTAGCTTCTCTAGATAGAACCTTAAATTAATATAAATGTTTAAACAAGTTCTTTATGAGAAAAAATTGCGAGGTACTGGAGTGGCGGAAAATTGAACATTTGTTAAACTATGGAACCCCTTGTGAACTATAGAACTCTTATTGAACTCCGTGAGTAGGACTTTCCTGGGAAAGATAAAATCGCTTAGTGTCTCTGGAAAGAACCATAAATAGAATAGATAGACAATTTTTTTTTATGAACTACAGAAACATTTAGAAAACGTTTGACGTGCTATTGAACCTTTGTGGAACTATGGAACTAGGCTAACCCAATTGAACTTCGTGAGACAGACACCAAGGACAAAACCCATTAGGTTTTCAAAAAAAAAAAAAAAAAAAACATTATTTGGGAAATTTAGAAAAGATTTTTATGATATACGAAAACATAACATTTGACAAACCGTTTGTGAATTAGAGAAACAGAACTTTTCAGTTCCTGTGAACTACTCTAACCCTAGTGTTATGAGATAGCGAAACCCTAAGGAGCTAAACAATAATCTACAAACTTTGTCTCAACATTTGAAATGTTGTTAAATAGTAAGTATCTGAGAAGCTCTATTGAATTAAGTCCTGAAAGTTAGGTGAACTAGTTACATTATTGAATCACGGGTGAACTAGTTAATTCATGGAGAACTTCAGAATTTCATAAAGAACTGTGAAAAATAAAATGGTGGTTGGTGTTCTTGTGATAAGCAGAAATATGCCTCTTAAACTTTGTAAGCTCTAGCAAACAAATCAACTATTTTTGAACGGGTGAATCTTGAAGGAACTGGTCAACTTCTAAGAACTAGTTCCACTGTTGGTTGGTCATTTCAGAATCTAATGAACCAATGTTGAATTAGGGAACCCCTAATAAACTTAAGAACTATGAATTGAAACTATAGTGAACTAAAACTTTTAGTGCACACAAAAAGAGTTTTCTTTTTTCCAATTTCTTTGAATTAGTGAACCTCTAATTGTGAACTATTTAACCTCTATCCTCTAGTAATCATCTAAGGAACTAATGAACCCCTAAGGAACTATTTCTACTATTATATGATCGTTTCATAAACTATTCAACCTCTAATGAGTCAAGCTCTAAGGGACTTGTGATCTAGTTAGAATTTTGATAAACTATTGAAGCTCTTGTTAATTAGTAGATACTTATTAAAATAGCGAACTATGTAATGAAACTAGGTGAAACCTTTAACTTAATTTTGTAAAGTTAAAGGGTTCACATTGTTCTCTCTGGTAAACTACTCAACTTGCTGTGAATTAGTGAACCCTTAATGAGCAAGTGATCCCCTAATGCCTAATGAACTAGTTAGACTTTTGTATGACCGTTTGATAATTTATTGAAACTCTAATGAATTGGGGGACCGACATTAAGCTAACGAACTATGAAATGAAATTAATTCGGAACTATTGAACCTTTGAGTTTCTCAAAGGAACTAATGAACTAGTTCCACTTCTGTATGATAGTCGATAAACTACTAAACCCCTAATGAAATAGAAAACCCCTTTTAAACGACGAACCTTCAATTAAAATATGCTTAATACTAAACGATTCGGAACCTAGCAATTGTTTTAAATTTCGCCAGTGGTTTACTTATTTTCTAGGGATTCACTAGTGTTTCAAAGGTACAAAGGAACTTCTGTTGGTCTGTAGAGCTCTTCTAGAAGCAATTCTAACCTAGTGAGCTGACGTTTCAATGTAGGACAATTTGAAAACCAATCTGCTGCTCCAAAAGAATTTCTCTCTCCCATCTAGCGATGATTTAAATTCGAAATAGAAAAACCCAAAACGGTCAGCAATAGAAATTCAATTTCAATGAACTTTTTAGCCGAACGCCAACAAGTGGTCATGACGATGATTAATATTTGCTGTTGTTGTGTTAAAAGCCCATAATTATGTTATCTCGTTCTCTTACACTTTTGCTTCTTCTTCGTCTTCTTCTACTTCTACTTCTTCCTCCATCTCCATTAAGTATCAATAACCTTTGTGGGCAAATTAAGAAGTTAACAATGATTTGAATGATTTCCTTTGTGTGATAGCCAGATTTTTTATTTTTTGCAGCTTATAATTCATTTACCTGGCTGATCACGAACAGCGTAGCTTAGCAGAGGCTCACAACAAATCATATTTTTTTCTGATGATGATGTTGTTGTTGTATTTTTGTGTGTGATATCTTGTGCTGTTCCGCAATGTGCTTGTGCGTCCATAATTCATATTAAACTAATTAATCATTGTTCGGCTGGAATTTTGTTCAAACAAATCACGTTTCATTTATCATCGCGGGTATTGAAAAAAATCCGAATTGAAATTATTATTAATATTTAACAAATTATGCATAAATATAATTGAAATTACATGCTATATTTTTTATGAGCGACCAATCGTGCTGATTTCTTCGTTGAAAACCAGATTTCAAGAAACGTGATTGCTTTACAATAATTCAACAAAGTGATAAAATTGAAATTGGCGATTTCGAAGAAAAGTTTGATTATGAGATCTTTGGAAACTCGATAAATTATTGATATCTACCTTTGAAATTCTGAGGAAAATATAGGTACTTATTTTGGGTTTGTCTCACAGGGGGAAGAAATTTACCAAATGGTAAATACTTCCGCTTTAGCAAAGGTTCCCGATGTCATGGGAACTAATTAGTTCACAACATTCTCATTGAGGGACAAACCTTTCAATAAAATTTCCTAAGAGATCCTCTTTTTCATTAAAGAGCTCACAAAAAGTTCCTTTAACTTTCCTAGTTTCACTAGTTCAAAAATGGTTCACTATTTAAAAAAAAATCTATTTTCACACCCTACAGAAGTTCGTAATGAAGTTCGGGAGAAAAGACGACTCAATAAAAAAAGGAACGATGGAACTAGTTGACTAGACTAGGAACTAGTTCCCCTTGAGGCAAGGCACACGAAAGATCAATCCATTCATTGAATTGGTTTTCCCAACTCCTCTACTTCTGGTAAATAAGTAATCTATTGCTCAGATGGCTATATTTCTATGAACCTAGTAAACCTCTGGTGAAATTTTTGAGTTTGAGTTATAAGGGCAACTTAAAAAAAAGTAACTATGGAGCTGTAAGACTTGACTAGGAACTAGTTCCCTTTATTAAAGGGCAGGAGAAAGATCGATGCGCTCAATGAACTGACATTCCCAACTCGGCTTCTACTGCTGAGCTGACAAAATCGCTATGAAATAGTGAACCTCCGCCAAACTAGCCGGCGTCCAGCGACTTTAAGGAGATCCTAGTGAACATATTTTTGAACTATTTACTCTAGTTATATTCAGTTATATTTTTCGGCACAGGGAATAAATTTAAAATATCTCGCTCATATGTATTACCATTGGCAGATTTCTTAGAAAATTCTGAAAAGCATAACCAAATTTGAATTGAGGTTCTAGACTTATTTCAAAGAGTTCTCATAACAAATCCAAAGGTTCCATAATGAACTATGTGACTATTTAAACCAGGGCTCTCTAGTTCTTTCATTTTCGAATCAATTTAAATATTGGATTTTTTTTAAATATTTTCAAGACCTATTACTCGGTTTTTTAAAAATATTTCTGAATGCATATCAAATTTCATCGTTTTTTTAAAAAAATATTTTCTATGATCTATTAATGTTCGTGTATTTTTTAAAAATATTTTCAAGACCTATCTAAGCTCGTGGATTTTTTAAAAATATTTTTCAAGACCTATTAACGCTTGTGGATATTTGAAAAATATTTTTCAAGACCTATTTAAGCTCGTGGATTTTTTAAAAATTTTTTCAAGACCTATCTAAGCTCGTAGATTTTTTAAAATTTTTTTTCAAGACATATCTAAGCTCGTTGATTTTTTAACATTTTTTTCAAGATGCTCGTGGATTTTTTAAAAATATTTTCCAAGATCTATTACTGATGATCGTGGATTTTTTAAAAATATTTTTCGAGACCTATTAATGCTCGTGAATTTTTGAAAATATTTTTCAAGACCTATCAATGTTCGTGGATTTTTTAAAAATATTTTTCAAGAAGTAGCAATGCTCGTGGATTTTTTAAAAATATTTTTCAAGAAGTAGCAATGCTCGTAGATTTTTTAAAAATATTTTTCAACACCTATCAATTGTACTACGAAAATTTTTAAAAATATTTTTCAAGACCTATCAATGTTCGTGGATTTTTTAAAAATATTTTTCAAGAAGTAGAAATGCTCGTAGATTTTTTAAAAATATTTTTCAACACCTATCAATTGTACTACGAAAATTTTTAAAAATATTTTTCAAGACCTATCAATGCTCGTGGAATTAAAAAAAATTAAGATGGATTAATGATCGCGGATTTTTTAAAAATATTTTCAACATCAATCAATAATCGTGGAATTTAAAAAATATTTTTCAAGACCTATCAATGCTCGTGGAATTTAAAAAATATTTTTCAAGACCTATCAATCCTCGTCGATTTTTTAAAAATGTTTTCTAAGACCTATCAAGGCTTGTGGATTTTAAATTTAAAGAAAAATCAGAGGTTCCATAATGAACTTGTCCCCTACTGGTGAAACTCATTGATTCACCCTGGGTTCTTTAGTTCCCCCAGGGTCCTTCAGCTCCTTAAAAGCCTTAACCATTTAATTTTCTTACCTTCTAACAATAAATCTAATAAAATTGATTGCTTCAAATCTCGCTGGAATGTAGTCCGCCAACAAAGACCAGACTAGACTATCTATGGGAATTCAATAAACGGTATTTCAAATCCCTCAAAGCAATGCAACTGCATATTTCAAATTCTTCGTCGTTCAAGCAGAAGCGGTTGTAAATTTTGAAATTTGATATAGTTTCTCGCACATGACAACGCCGCAACACAGCAAAGAATATCATTTTCTCATTCTCTCATTATTTCCCCCAGTTTGTGGTGATTAGCACACCAAAGTGAACCAAAAATAGGAGGCAACTACTCGGCGAACGAAATGAAAATTGTTGGGTATTAAAGTTGTTAAAATGATAAACAATTATATGGAACTGCATTAAAATTCCAGCAACAAAGTATTGAACTCGCTCACGCGGTGAGGGAACAGAATAATAAACCTGTAGACATCAGAGGCATCAGCAGGTATGCACACAAAAGCTGTAAAGCAATTGCTGCAATGGCAGCAGCAAATGGTAGCCATAACTTAGCCAAGATTGCCAGTCATGCATGAATTGAAAGTGAAACAGAAGTGAAAAACGCAACTGCAACGTGCTTTTTTTTCAACCGAACATCATGATTACGATTGCAATCTTCATCATTGCCTTGATTATGAACAGCCTCATGATTAGCACTTGTCGGGTGTTGTAGTTTTATTAGCAGCGCAAAAGTGTTTATTATCAGCTACATCATCATCAGCATCGTGGCAACTGGGAAGTAGCTACACTACCAGCCACTTTGCCTCACCATTGAATGAGATACTACAGTTCTGTGGAATCCCTAACTTTGGAATCTCTAGCCGGTTTCTAAATCATTCTTGAAATGTTTTTCTGTCTCGCTTTTTTTGCAAAATAGAAAAAAATCTGAATTGATGATGAATCAAGAATTTAAATAATGAACTAGAAACTTGACTTGACTTCAGAAGTTGCCATAAATCTCAGGCGATGAATACGCGGCCACAGTCCACAAATCTTTTCACAATGAAAAAAAAAAACAAGTGACGTCGATCTTTGGGTGTTTCTATTCTTTATTCGAAATTGTGTATGCTCGGCAGAATTTTCTAAGAAATCTGACACAGGCAATACATGTGAGTTAGATTACTAGATAGGTAAATTTATTCTGTGGTCAGACATATTTCTCGATGATTCATTTGAACTTTTTTTGGGGAGATTTGGAACTGGGAAAGTTCACTGAATTTTCAAAGAATGAAATGTTTACCTAAGCTTTGTCAGTAATAATGACTAATTTCCAATATAACGAGGGTTAATAGTTCAAAAATATGATCACAAAAGCCCCTTAATGTCTCTGGACTAGTTCACCAGGGTTCATTTTTGTATATTTGTTCACCAGAGGTCATAGCAATATGGTCAGCTCAACAGTAGATTACTTATTTACCGGAAGTAGAGTTGGAAAAGCAAGTCCACTGACTAATTTCCAATATAACTAGAGCCAACAATTGAAAAATATGTTCTCAAGAGCTCCTTAATGTCACTAGGCGATAACAAGTTCACCCGAACGGTATTTGCTCACCAGAGGTTCACTATTTCTTAGGGATGTAGTCAGTTCAACAGCAGATTACTTATTATCACGAAGTAGAGTTGGGAAAGCTAGTTCAATGAACGAATCCATCTTTCTCATGCCTTGGCTCAAGGGGAACTAGTTCTTAATCTAGTCATTTAGTTCCATAGTTCCTTTTTTGTTAAGTCGCCTTGTTTAGCTCAATCGTTCTCCCAAACTTTATCTTTCCACTAAGATCAATCGTTCATTTTTTTGCCATTTAGCGTTATCGTTTCAAAAATGTTCACCAGTTCTCCTTAACCTCACTAGGCTATGACTAGTTCACCAGAGCTGTATTTGTTCACCAGAGATTCACTATTTCATAGCGATGTAGCCAGCTAAGCAGTAGCTTACTTATTTACCATAAGTAAATTCGGGAAATCTAATTCACTGAGAGGAGCCATGTTTCTCGGGCCTTTCTACAAGAGGAACTAGTTCCTAGTCTAGTCATCTAGTTCCATTTTTGTTCAGTCGTTTTTCTTAGCTCAATCGCTCTCACAACCGTTATTATTTCGTTGAGATCGATTCTTAATTTTATTTTGCCATTCAAAATTAGTGGATCTCCTTAATGTCACTAGGCGATGATTAGTTCCCTAGAGTTATATTTGTTCACCGGAGAAAAAATACAAAATAGCGATATAGACAGCCGTGATTTAATTTCTATCAGCCATCTGGTGCTTGATCACCGAAAAACAAGTGGGTTAGTAGTTCACCTAGCTGTAACTAGATCACCTGTGAACCATTAGTTCACCAATCAATCGGTAGGTTATGGGGAATCTACCAAAGCCTCACCAAGGAATTAAGAGTTCAAATTCTCACGAGAAAGTCAAGCGTTCGTCAGCAGTTTTCTGATCACCAATGGAATCTTTAAGTGGGATAAAAAGTATTCAAACGTCTATCGCAGAGTTCCACTGAGTGGTACTAGCAAATATTGAATCTAATAGTTCATTCGGGTTATATATAATTCCCTGTATATTCACTAGCTTAAAATGTTATAACTATTTCATCAACGGGCAACTTATTGACCAGAAGTTTACTAGTTCACCAAGCATTTACTAGCGAATCAAATCATCACTCACTTATTGGAGGGATTACTAGTTCCCCAGATGATTGCAAGTTCCCCATATACTTACTAGTTCTAAAGTGACCTTCAACTTCGTCAAGAGATTTCTTGTTAACCACAAGGTTTTCAGACCGACAAGGCATCACTAGCTCATCAGAATTTTATAAGTTCACAATCTATCGTGATCATTCACTTACTACGGTTTCACTATTTTACCACGTAGATTATTTGCTCACAGAGAAGACTTTGTGCATAAAAAGTTCTCAGGGTATCTTGAGGTTCAAAAGTTTATCGGAAATTACCAGTTCAGTAAATACAATTAGCAAATTAGTACTCAAGGTATTTATTGTCAGTTAACTAGTTCAGAATTTGAACACTTGCACATTAGGTGTTCATTAGTTCATCAGAGCATTACTTGTTCACATTTATTGATTAATCAAATGTTTTCCTACTGGCGGTTTCATAATTCTACAGCAGATTATTTGCTCATCAATAGATCGTGTGTTTATCACAAATTTACAGGTGAACCTGGGGTTCATCGGTTTCCCAGAGTGTAGCAAATTCAATAAATAATCACTAGTTCAATTCAGGTGGGTTCAATGTGGGTGAGCTTAAGAACTCCAGGTGAACTAAGGAACCTTTGTTTTTAATGAGGAAGGCATGGTGAGTAGAAAACTTTTGATGAACTAAGTAATCCTTGGAGAGCTAAGAGACCTTTGGTGAACTGAGGACACTCTGGTGATCTAGGAAACTCATGGTGGAATAAGAAAACCTTGGTGAACGAAGGATCTTTTGGTGAACGCAAGAACCCTTGTCGAATTATTCAGCCCTTGCTAAAATAAAATATATGTGGTGGACTAAGAAAACCTTGATGAATCAAGGAACCTTTGGTGAACAATGCAAACGTTGAATCAAGTAAATCTTAAAATTAATGAACTAAGGAACCGTTGGTGTAATGGGGAACTAATTGTGAACTAAGTAAACCATGATTAACTAAGGAACCTTTGGTGACCTAGGAAACCATTGATGAACTAAGAAACTCTTCGTGAACGATGGAACTCATGGCGAACTAAGTAAACCATGGTGAGCTAAGAAACCATTGGTGAACTTAGGAACTCTTGTTGAACTAAAGTAAACATGATAAAGCAACAAACCTGTGGTGAACAAAGGAACACTTTATAAACTAGAGAACTTTTGGTGAACTAAAGAATCTTTGGTTAAACTAAGTAAAGCTTTGCGAACTATGGAACCTTTGACGAACTGTGGAACCTTTGACGAACTATGGAACCTTTGACGAACTATGGAACCTTTTGTGAACTAAGCAACTATAGGTGATCTATTGAACCCTTGGTGTATTAAGAATTCTTTGGGAAATAAGAAACTCTTGGTGTACTGGGAAACCCTCGTGAACGTAGCAATTCTTGGTGAATGAGGGAACTCTAGGTGAAATAATTAAATTTTGGTGAACTATGGAACCTCTGGTTATGAAAAGATATTTGGTGAACTAAGCAATGTTTGATGAACCAAGTAACCTTTGGTGAACTAAAGAATCTTGGGTGAACTAAGAACCCTTGGTGAACTTAATCGAACGAAAAAACCCCTAGTGAAATGTGAACCCGTTGGTGAACTCGGGAACCTAGTTAAAATATGGAACTCTTGGTGCATTGAGTAAGCCTAGGTGAACTCAGTAAACATTAGGGAACTCCGTAAAACTTGGTGGACTAAGAAACTGTTTGGGAGCAAAGAAATTTTTGGGGAACAAGGGAACACTTGATGAAGTAAGGAAACCTTGGTGAACTAAAATGCCTCGGGTGAACTAAGAAACCCTAGGTGAACTAAGCTACCCTTGGTGAGTGAAGGAATCGTTAGTGATATAAGTAAACCTCTCTGAATTAAGGAACACTTGACAATGAGAAGGATAAGCAGGTTCATAGTTCAGGAATTAAGAAACCTTTGGTGAAATAAGAAACCATTGGTGATCTAAGGAAAGCTTGTTGAACTAAGGAACTTTTGGTGAACTAAGGAACTTTTGGTGAACTAAGCAACTACTGTTGAAGTTGAAGTGCATTAAGGAGTCTTTGGTGAACTAAGAAACTCTTGGTAAACTGAAGAATCATTGATAAACTAAAGAACCCTTGGTGAAAAAAACTCTTAGGGAACTGAGGATCCCTTGGTAAACAAAGGAACCACCGACGAACAAAAAAAAACCTTGGTGAACTATGGAACCTTTGCTACAATGAGGAACTCTTGGTCGACAATGGGAAAGATATGAATGGCTATAATCAGGAAAAATATCTTGACCTTTAAAGGCAATTTTTGAAAGAATATTGAAGACCATGATCGGGGTATAAGTCATGGATTTTCGTGGACCCAATATCAGAGCCGTCATCAAGAAACTTTAGTTTTTAAAAAAAAAAGACTTTCTTTTTTAGAAGAGGATCATAAATTAAAAAAAATTATAGTGATATCTAGAACCATTGAAGGAGCATCAGACCTTTTTTTAATTGGCCTGGATGAACCGCGTTGGCTTTGGAAATTTAGGCACGTTTAGAAGAGATATGGAAGACTACGGAAGCAAGGGATCTATGGGTGACACAAGTAACTCGTAGTGAGCTATGGAACACCGTGTGATATATTATCTTTTGTAACAAACATTATTATTATTATTTTTTTTTTCAAAAATATTGAATGCCATTTAAGTGCTACCTTTCCAAAAATATTCAAAATCCAATCAAATTCCAATCTTCATTTCTTTTTTCTATTTTCATTTATTTCCAGGTATGTCAAACTCTATGGATTATTAGCCACCAAATAAAGCAGCTTAACACACATATTGTAAGTCAATTGCAATCCAAAAAAGAAATAGTTTTTAAATCTCCAAATAAAAAATGAACAAAAGCAATTTGCTTAAAGAAAAGATAAAAATGGCCAATAAAAGCATTGTAAAGCAAGCAACAACAATGGCAACAAGATGTTGGAAAAAGCAAAAAAAAACGAAACAAATCTTTACGGTTTAGTGAAATCTCTTTTTCGAAAATCCTAATTTCACCCAAACATTTCTTTTCAAATGATCAATTTCTTTTTTTTTATTTGTTGTTGTTTTTGGTTTTCTTTTGTGTGGATTTTTTTCATTCAATATATTTTTTTATTTTTTGAGATCATGACAAACTCAATATTTTTTTTTTTTTTTTTTTTTTTGGTTATGGATCATGCCTTTTTTTTTTTGAGGGGGGATACCATGGGTTATGTATATGGACAAGCCGTAAATAAACTAGACAAACTCTCTTCCCGGTTAGGTCAGGGCCTGAGGAAAAAGCAGCCAACAGTCAGTCATTCTTCATTCGGCCAGCCAACAACAACACCACTGGCATCATCAAAATAAAAGTGATTGCAAAACTCCCATCCCCATCAAATCATAATAAACAAACTTTCCTCCTCAAGCCTCAAAAAAAAAAAGGCCAAGCAAAATGAAAAATATATGGCCGGACCGGCAGACAGACAGACAACCCAACACACAAACCCATGGCAATTGAATCGAAGTGATAGACTTAGCTCCAATCACATTTTGGGGACAGACAAACAAACAAACATTGAAACGCTGAACGCTGAAGAAGAAGGGCAGCGAAGAAGAAAAAGAAAACAAAGGTTATGTCATAGCTGCTGCTGCTGAAGTGAAAGACAGAAAGAAACTTTGCTAGGCCACTCTCACCACAGAAAAGAGAGAGTCCCCCTCATTTGCTGTTTTGCTTTGCCTGAATTTCGGCCAAATATCACCGCATGGCATGCGCCAGCCATGCCATGCCATGAAGCCGGTCATGGCGCTTGCGCAAAAGAAACCAAACAAATCAAAGGCATCGACGCCAACGTCGTCGTCGTTATTTTCAAAAGAGAGAGTTGCCTCTGCCTCAGAGCCAAAGCCATGGCAAGCCATGCCATAAACAAAGTGAAAATCTATGCCTTCTTCTTGTTGTCGTTGTTGCTGCTGTTGAACTTTTTCGATTTCTTTTTTGCCTTCTCGTTCATAACAAGGAGAAACGCGCCGGACAACACTCACTCTCTCTCTGAACGCCATCATCGACTTCTTCGTCTTCTGCATTTTTTTTGGTACAAATGAAATCGTTGTCTCATTACCGCAACAGAGACCCAGTCTGAGGCTGGCGGCCCACATGCAATACCAGCCCCCTCAATGGCGCACAACGCAACGGCAACAACCTAAATAAAAACGTTTGCATGTCGTCACATGTAATGCCGCGTGCGCCCACCTTTCCACACACAATTTCGGCGTGTGTGTGTGTGACGGATGGATGTATGGACGAAGTGACTCGGTGTGTAACATCACGAATTTTTTACAATTTCGCCAACAGAATTTATAAAACGCCAAAGCAAAACATGACAACGGCGTCAAGAGTTCAGATAAATTAAATTTAATTCAAAACTAACGACACTAATAATCCGCACCAACAAAAAATACGACGATAGGCAGGCGATAGATGGCTGAATGGTTGCTTAGTTGGATGGATGGATGGTTAGATGAGTGAATGGATTATCGACCATCATCGCGCATTAAATTAGCGAACGGCATGTGTGACTCATTTGCTGAAACTGATAGATCAATGGAAAGTATTGAATTCAATGTGAGATGAGGAACACATGGAAAGTTTTGAGGAGGCTAGAGGTAAAATGGGGAAGCCTTGGTAAGCTGAGAGGGGCTTTATCAAGTCAGGGACCCTTGGTGAACAAAGGAACCCCTGGAAAGAAAGACAGCCTTGGTGAGCTAAGAGGAACTTGGGAAACCTTGGTGAAACAAGGGAACACCGGGTGAATGAAATGAACCTTGATGAGCTTATGGGAACCTGGGAACCTTGGTCGAACTAAGGAACTCTTGGTAAAACCCTTGGTGAACAAAGGCTAGAGGTAATATAAGGAAGCCTTGGTAAGCTGAGAGGGGCTTTATGAAGTCAGGGACCCTTGATGAACATAGGAACCCCTGGAAAGTAAGAAAGCCTTGGTGAGCTAAGGTGAACTTGGGAAACCTTGGTGAAACAAGGAAACTCCTGGTAAATCAAAGGAGCCTTGATGAGCTTATGGGAATTTAGGAACCCTTGGTGAACTAGGGAACCTTTGGTGAACTAGGGAACCTTTGGTGAACTAAAGATCACTTGGTGAACTTAGGAGTCTCTTAGTGAATAGATGGGAGAACTTGGTGAAACAAGGGAACCTCTGATGAATAAAGGAAGCTTTGATGAGCTTATGACAATTTTGGAATCCTTGGTGATCTAAGAAACCATAGGTGAACTAAGGAAACTTCGTTGAACTAAGGAACACTTGGTGAACTTAGAAACCTTTGGTGATTTAAGGAACCCTTAGTGAACCAAGGAAACCTATGATAATCTGTAGGGCGCTTGGTGAACTAAGAAATACTTGGGAAACAAAGGAACCTTTGGTGATCCTGGTGAACCCTTAGCGAACAAAGGAACTTGGTGAACCAAGAAACCTTTGGTGAACGAAGGAACCTTTGGTGAACGAAGGAACCTTTGGAAAACGAGGGTACCTTTGGTGAACTAAAAAAACCTTTGGTAATGGAAGGAAACCTTGTCGAATTAATGAACCTTTGGAGAACTGAGGAACATTTGTTGAACTCGTGAAAAACTTGGTGAACTAAGGAACCTTTGCTGAAAGAGGGAACTTTTGGTGAACTAAGGAACCTTTGGTGAACTAAGGAACACCTGGTGAACTAAAACTTTGATGAACTAAGGAACCTTTGGTGAACTTATGACCACTTTGTATACTATGAAACCTATGGTAGTCTATAGAGCGCATGGTGAACTAAGAAACACTTGGGAAACTTAGGAACCTTTGGTGATCCTGGGGAACCCTTGGCGAACAAAGGAACTTGGTGAACCAAGGAACCTTTGGTGAACGAAGGAACCTTTGGTGATCTAAGGAACACTTGGTGAATAAAATAAACCTTTGGTAATCGAAGGAAACCTTTGTGAATTAATGAACCTTTCGTGAACTGAGGAACATTTGTTGAACTCATGAAAAACTTGTTGAACTATGGAACCTTTAGTGAATTAAGGAACACCTTGTAAACCTAGAAACCTCTTAGTGATTATTCATATATTATGGAACCCTTCATATATTATGGAACCAGGAGTAATCTAAGGAACTCCCGAAGAACTACGCAAATCTTGGTAAACTAAGGAACCCGTGATGAACTAAGAAATGTTTTCGTCAATTGAGAAATCTTAATAAACTTAGGATCTCTTAGTAAACAATGGAACCAGTGAAATGAAACCCTTTCAAGCTTTCCTTGGTGAACAGAGGAGCACTTAGTAAACCGAAGAACTCCTGGTTAGCGGTGAAATACTTGTCAAACTTTGGGAAAATTGGTGAACTAAGAAACCCATGGTAACTAGTTAACCATTGCTGAACAAAGGAACGTTTGGTGACCTAAGGAATACTTGATGAACATGGAACTTTAGTGAAAAATGTAATCCTTCGAAAAAGCAACGTTGAGAAAGGAAAACCTGATCTACCCTAGGGAACCTAGGGTTCTCTAAACATACTAAACAAATTTTGAACTCCTTCTTAGCTAGATGAGACTGAGTTCATTCGAGGTAGATGAGCTAGTGATCCATAGGTGAGCTAGTGAACCATAGGTGAGCTAGTGATCCATAGGTGAGCTAGTGAACCATAGGTGAGCTAGTGATCCATAGGTGAGCTAGTGAACCATAGGTGAGCTAGTGAACCATAGGTGAGGTAGTTGACCGTAGGTGAGATAGAGAACCGTAGGTGAGCTAGTGAACCATAGGTGAGCTAATGATCCATAGGTGAGCTAGTGATCCATAGGTAAGCTAGTGAACCATAGGTGAGCTAGTGATCCATAGGTGAGCTAGTGAACCATAGGTGAGCTAGTGATCCATAGGTGAGCTAGTGAACCATAGGTGAGCTAGTGAACTATAGGTGAGCTAGTGAACCATAGGTGAGCTAGTGAACCATAGGTGAGTTAGTGAGCCATAGGTGAGCTAGTGAACCATAGGTGAGCTAGTGAACCATAGGTGAGCTAGTGAACCATAGGTGAGCTAGTGAACCATAGGTGAGCTAGTGAACCATAGGTGAGCTAGTTAACCGTAGGTGAGCTAGTGAACCATAGGTGAGCTAGTGAACCATAGGTGAGCTGAGCCATAGGTGAGCTGAGCCATAGGTGAGCTAGTAAACCACTGGGGAGCTAGTGAACCATAGGTGAGCTAGTGAACCATAGGTGAGCTAGTGAACTATAGGTGAGCTAGTGAACCATAGGTGAGTTAGTGAGCCATAGGTGAGCTAGTGAACCATAGGTGAGCTAGTTAACCATAGGTGAGCTAGTGAACCATAGGTGATCTAGTGAACCATAGGTGAGCTAGTTAACCGTAGGTGAGCTAGTAAACCACTGGGGAGCTAGTGAACCATTGTTGAGCTAATGAACGTTTGGTTAGTTAATTAGAACTAGTGAACCACTTGTGAGCCAGAGGACCATTAGTGAACTAGTGAACCGCTCACCAGATGGTGAACCATGGGTAAGCTAGTGAACCATTCGGTAAGCTAGTGAACCACTGGCGACTGAACCACTGGTGAGCTTGTGAACCTATAGGTGAGCTAATGAACCTATAGGTGAGCTAATGAACCTTTTGGGGAGCTAGAGAACCGTTCGAACAGGCTTTTTCTTTCTCATGAATCTACCAAATTTTGCCTTTCACAGTTATTAATTTATTCACAAACACAGAAATCTTTTCAGGGCTTTCACAGAGCCCCTTCAACGCCCAAAAAAAAAAAAAACATTTGATATGCATTTTGGTTATGCTCCGTTTGAAATTTCATATTAACATTGTTGTTGCTGTTGTTACTTCTCTTGATTATTGGGGTTATGATAACAATTGCCTTTTCTTTTTGTTCAAATAGTGGATGAAAAAAAAACCAAAACTAAAGTAGCTGAAATTGAGTGATGGCGGGGATTCAACTCTCACTCTGGCCAAAAAAAGACGACGAGGCGAGCAAAAAAATCATCAGCATGGCGCATAAAAAAATATGTTGCTGCTGTTAAAATTTGGTTGTTAAATGGCTAAGCTGCTGGCCACTCTGTCGGACTAACCATTTGTTTGTCTTTGCAGCCAAAGGCCGGTGATCACCACTTCAGTATTATTAGGCCTTAATTTAGTTGGTATCATTTTTTTCTCTCTTTTTAGGATTGCAACATAAACGCCAGTGGTAGCCAGCATTGTTGGTGTTGCTGTTTTTGTTAAACTGAAAAAAACGGCACAAATTTCATTTTTATTTGTTCACAAAAATATTGTGAACTACAAACAAACCTCCAAATCGAAATCCAAAATAGTCAGACACTGCTTCGGCTGCTGTCGCAGACAAAACGACAGCCATAACATGAACCACATTTCACTTTCGTTTTCATTTGAGTTAATGTTGTGTGCCAGCCAGCCAACCAGCCAGCTAGCCAACGAGCGTTTTGGATGGATGGGGCTAGCTCATGCACATGTGACTGCGACCTGCGAGACAATACCTTTGGGCTGCATTTGTGGTTTGGGGGGAGGTGGGGAGTTCCACCTCTCATTCAACGAAGAGGAAGATTTCTACAAATCATGAGGCCTGATTTCTTCTTTTTTTCGGAGTGGCCATTCGATTTTGGAAGTTGGCTTCATTTCTCAGTTTTTCTATTTAATTTCTTTGTTAGGCCTTAATTGTTAGGTTTTTTTTTTTTTTTTGGAGGGGCTACAACACGCACACGCAAAGTTCCCACGACAAATTTGTGCGATGCTTTTGGGGTTATTAACTGTTGAGATAATTACTTCAACTTGTGTGGTTTTTGGGAGGAGGAGGGCGGATGGTCTAAATTTAGATACATAATGGATCAGTGGCTCACGTATGATTCACGGAGTTTGAGCAGATCACAATGCGGCTCACAAATGTTTATTTCGTTGGGCAATAAGTTGTGCCTAAATAAGCAATAAGTCCCTTCCGAAGTCTGTGAGTTGGCTCGTTTTACCAATACACCTATAAGGGATAAAAGGAACTCACCAATGCTTCATTTTATGGCATAGAGTTTTATAGAGTCTTCAATGGATTCCCAACGGAGGTTTTTTATACCCTCAGTCATATGGTTACAGAGGGTATATGTGTGAATCCTTCGCTGAGCTAGTGATCCACTGGTGAGCTACTGAACCCTTAATTAGCTACTGAACCATTATGTAGCTGGTGAACTACAGGTGAGCTAGTGAATCATAGGTGAGCTAGTGAACCATAGGTGAACTAGTGAACCATAGGTGAACTAGTTAACCATAGGTGAGCTAGTTAGCCACTGGTGAGCAAGTGAACCCTTCGGTGAGCTAGAGAATCCTTCGGTGAGCTAGTGAACCACTGGTGAGCTAGTAAACCATAGGTGAGCTGGTGAACCACTGGTGAGCTAGTGAACCACTGGTGAGCTAGTAACCCATAGGTGAGCTGGTGAACCACTGGTGAGCTGGTGAACCACTGGTGAGCTAGTGAACCACTGGTGAGCTGGTGAACCATAGTTGTGCTGGTCAACCACTGGTGAGCTGGTGAACCATAGGTGAGCCGGTGAACCATTGGTAAACTGATGAACCATAGGTGAGCTGGTGAACCACTGGTGAGCTAGTGAATCTCTGGTGAGCTGGTGGACCATAGATGAACTGGCGAACCATAGATGAGCTAGTGAACCACTGGTGAGCTGGTGAACCACTGGTGAACTGTTGAACCAAAACGTGCCTAATTCTCAATAACGTTTTTAGACCCTAGGTCTCTTTGGACCAAATCAGTTTCAGGACATTTGGAGTCGATCTAGCGATGTCCGCCCGTCTGTGTGACTGGTGCGCACGATAACTCTCGAAGGAAGTATTCGATTTGCTCCAAACTTGGTACATCGTTATATTATTGTTAAACTTAGATCAAGTTCGGAAATAGACAATATAGGTCCCAATATATGTATCAGTGCTAGGTCAGGTGCGAAATTGAACAATATCGATGCACTCCCTCTACTACCTCCACCACAAAAGGTCAACTTTTTGAATATCCATGAGCTCATAAAACGCAAAATTAACATCCGATTCCATTCATATTTGGAACATCTCAATATTTCACAAGGTTTGTTATAAAGATGGTCGAGATCGGACCATTTATTCTGCTATCTCCCCCCATAGGGTTCAAGTTTTTGACAAACAGAACGTTCAAATAAAGCGAAAAAAGGTATTGTACACATACAACATTTTTTCCAATGCAAGATCTCTTGTGAAGATGATATACATCTGCGAACCCTTCTGGTACCTCACCCACAAAGGTCACAATTTTCAATACTTATATGTGTCATAACTTACGAAACAAGTCAGCGATTCTGTACAACTTGATATATTTTTCTCAAACAGAAACCGATATGAAGTGGACAATATTGGCCCACTCCTTTGGAGCCTACTCCATAAAAAGACAACAAGTTTAATGAACCAGGCTGTCTGGTGAACCACTTGTTCATTTGAGCCTCACTGGTTTGCAAGTGCACTAACGGCTCGCTATTGAACCATTGAACTGGTTCACAAATCACGGATCACGGTCTCGCTAGTGATACACTGTCTCGGTAGTGAATTGGCTGTTTCACTACTGGAACACTGTGCCGCTGGTGAACCACTGGCTCATTAGTGGAACACTGGTTCAAAATTGGACCACAGGCTTGCTAGTAAACCACTGGCTCATAAGTAAACCACTGGCTTATTAGTGAACCACTGACTCACTAATGCAACACTGGTTCACAATTGGTCCTCAGGCTCGCTAGTAAACCACAGACTCATTAGTGGAACAGTGGTTCACAAGTGGACTAGCAACTGACTAGTGAATTACTAAAAATGCAATCACCTTCTCTCTCAGTTGTTAAAAATATTCGAGTATCGATCCTTTTTTCTTGCCTTCTTGGGTCTACCCAGTTTCAAATGCCTTCAAAGTTTTTTATAAAGGTTATAATTTTATAAATTCTCCCATTTCATCCAGGGTTATTTTATAAGAGACCCTTTCCAATAAGTTCTCTTCAGATTACTTATAAGGGATTCACTAAGGGAACTACATAGCCTATCCCTGGTTTCCAAACTCACAATGCTTTGCTCACAAATTGATCTTCAGCTTTCCCAGAGCTTTATAACATTTATAATTATTTTTTTTTTTATGAAACAAAATGTTTCTAATATTTCAAGAGCTCAACAAAAAGTTTCTGAATCCATAGAAGCTGAAAAATATCAGCTAAAGTTCCCCTAGTTCTCCAATGTGTCACTGGTTTGCTCATTCTATTAAGTGTCTATTGGGAGTTCTAGGTTTCCATTGTCACGAAGTCTTGACAAACTCACCACTCCGTACTCCATAGCTAAGCTACAGCTCAATTGGATTTTTTTTGTTCTTTTGCCCCATCTGCTCTCAAGTATTTTAAGATTTTTCATAGCTCAGCCAGAGTTACATTGCTCGCCATATATATATTTAATAAATGTTAGTCTAAAGCAATTCCAATTTCTCTGAATAATTTTTGGCCCATTTAGAGTGAAATCCAAGAAGAGAATTGCAGTAACCCCATGTCCTAACTTCATTGGAATGGTCTAATGAAAAAAACCGAATCACTGAATTTTTTATTCAGAAGAATGACATTTTCTGACAATATACCTTTAATACCTTGTCTTCCTAGACTTAATCATAAATGGAAAAATCAAGGGACCACAGAAGAACATTTCCATATAAAATATTTAAAGAATGTCTGGAAAAAATACCACTTCGGCGGATTTCGCGCCCCTTCCCCACCCCCTGGTTACGTCTGTGGCTACTCCGAAGTATTTTCCTCTCAACCCATTTACCACAGCCTCCTAATACCAACTTCCTGAATATTTTACAAAACAAAATGTGGAACAAAAAAAAAAAAAAAAGAGATCGCTCAATCTATAGAGATTGTAAAATTTGCCATTGCAGTGAAAATCTCCAAACGAAATTCCAACAACAGCAACAAATAATTAAAATCAAAATAAAGAAATTGTATAACAATTTTCTATTTAGAAAGTACCCCTCTCTCCAGCAACAACAACAAGAAGAAGTAGAAGAAACAACAAAACTTTATAAAACAAACAGAGAGACAGACACACATACCGAACGAGCAACCAGCCGACCGACCGATAGTCAGCTTTTACCCAAAACAGAGCAGCAACAATGGTAGCGGTGGAGAAAAAGCCAACAACAACACCAACAATAGCAATACAAAAAATATATAAAATTTATACGGCCTATAAAGTGAAATGTTACAAAAAAAAAATAAAAGCGAAACACCAACAACAATAACAAATACAACAACAATGACAGCGGCGACAGCAGCAAATCCAACAAAACTTTCATTCAAATGAGCTAAAAGTTTAACATAGTAGTAGTTTACGATATCAACTACTGTGAATCAACAACAACAACAATATCAACGACATTAACAAAAACACCAGCATTACAAACAACAATAACAAAAACAACAACATCGAAGATCGGTAGCAGCAGTACTGATGGAAATACAATAAGGCTGCTAAGTGCCTCTGTCAGCCAGCCGGCCTGCCAGACTGCCTGCCACACATCCATCCCAGCCGCCATTTAACTAGCCTGGCTGGCTGGCTATCAGAGGCTTAGCTACCCCTCCCCTGCCCTCTCTCCTTGTGATATTCATATTTTCCAAACAAACTAATAGATGGAGATAAGTGAAACGCTGCCGATGTTGCTGCTGATCATACAATGTCCCTCCACCCCACCATCACCTTAGATTACACCTTTTTTTGTTCCAACTCTGGCGTTTTGTGATCAAACAACACTGAAATCCTACAACTTCCATTGAAATTGTAACAAACAACAATAACCAGCAACAAAAACTGAGTTTCTTAAAGAAATCCAACCTCCTGGTGTTGGTGAATTCAATGATGGACGGACGGAAAATACACGGTTTCGACTACTTGGAGTTGTGATTTAGAATGTCAGTTTTTCTAATGTAAACATACGTGGACTTAATTATTATCTACAGAAAATTTTGACCATTGGTATTTGTTCTTAAAAGGGCCACCTTCTTTTCCTCCACCATACTTACATTAGACCGGTCTGCACTTCTTTATATGGACCTTTAATAGAAAAACCACAACAGCATCTAAAAAGACAAACTATTGTTATTCCTGCGTAGTGAACCAATGGAGGGATCATTACTGAACCACTGACTCTATAGTGAATCACTGGCTCGTTAGTGAACCACTGGCTCGTTAGTGAACCGCGGGTGTTCGCTAGTGAATCACTGACTCACTAGTAAATCACTGCATCACTATTTAACCACAGGCTCGCTAGTGGAACACAGGCTCAGTAGTGAACAAATCACTCGCTAGTGAACCACTCGCTCGCTACTGAACCACTACCTCACTAGTGAAACCACTGGTTCATTAGTGAACCACTGGCTCATTAGTGAACCACCGGCTCATTAGCAAACCAGTGGCTCAGTTGTAAACCACTGGTTCACTAGTGGAACACTGGTTCACAAGTAGACCTCTGGCTCGCTAGTGAGCCAATGGCATGCTTCTGAGTCAATGACAAGCTACTTAACAACGGGCTCCCTTGTAAATCACTGGCATACTGGTGAACCACTGGTCTGCTAGTGAACTGAAACTCTGTTTCACAAGTGGACCACAGGTTTTCTATTGAACCACTGGAACACTTGTTCACAATTGGACCAATGGTTCACAAATGTACCTCAGGATCGCTAGTGAACCACTCGCCTGCTAGAGAACCACTGGCTCGATAGTGAACCACTGGCTCGTTAGTGAACCGCTGGTGTTCGCTAGTGAATTACTGACTCACTAGTAAATCACTGTATCACTAGTTAACCACTGGCTCAGTAATCGATTATGAACACTGCCTCACTAGTGGTCCACTGGCTCACTAGTGAACCACTGGCTCAGTAGTAAACCACTGGTTCACTAGTGGAACACTGATTCACAAGTAGACCTCTGGCTCGCTAGTAAGCCAATAGCTTGCTTCCGAGTAACTGACAAGCTATTTAAGCACGGGTTCCCTTGTGAATCTCTGGCATACTGGTGAGCCACTGGTCTGCTAGTGAATAACTGACTCACTACTAGAACTCTGTTTCACAAGTGGACCACAGGTTCTCTATTGAACCACTGGCTCACTTGTGCCACACTGGTTCGCAAGTGTAACAATGGCTCGCTAGTGAACCACCCGCTCGCTAGATAATACTTATTAGTGAAACAGTGACTCACTAGTGGAACACTGGTCCACAAGTAGACCTCTGGCTTGCTAGTTAACCAATGGCTTGCTTCCGAACCAGTGACAAGCTAGAGAACCACTGGTAAACGACTGGCTCGCTAGAGAACAAATTCCTAGCAAAACACTGACTCACTAGTGGAACACTGGTTCACAAGTAGACCTCTGGCTCGCTAGTGAACCAAGGACAAGCATCTGAACCACTTGCAAGCTAGTAAACCACTGGTCTGCTAGTGAATAACTGACTCACTACTCAAACTCTGTTTCACAAGTAGACCACAGGTTCTCTAGTGAACCACTGGCTCATTTCTGCAACTCGCAAGTGTACCAATGGCTGCCTAGTGAAACACTGGTCCACAATTGGACCACTGGTTCACATGTGTACCACAGGCTCGCTAGTGAACCACCCGCTCGCTAGAGAATACTTATTAGTGAAACAGTGACTCACTAGTGGAACACTGGTCCGCAAGTAGATCACTGGCTTGCTAGTGAACCAATGACTTGCTTCTGAACCAATGACAATCTAAAGAACCATTGGCTCACTTGTAAACGACTGGTTCACTAGTGAACAACTTACTAGTGAAACACTGACTCACTAGTGGAACACTGGTTCAAAAGTAGACCTCTGGTTCGCCAGTGAACCAATGACATGCATCTGAACCAATGGCAAGTTAGTGAACCACTAGCATACTGGTAAGTCACTGGTCTGCTAGTGAATAACTGACTCACTATTGAAACTCTGTTTCACAAATGGACCACAGGTTCTCTAGTGAACCACTGGCACATTTTTTGCAACACTGGTTTGCAAGTGTACCAATGGCTCGCTAGTGAATCATTGGATGATTAGTGGAACATTGATTCACAATTGGACCATTGGTTCACAAGTGTACCACAGGCTCGCTAGGGAACCAAACACTGACTCACTAGTGAAACACTGGTCCATAAGTAGACCACTGGCTTGCTAGTGAACCAATGGCTTGCTTCTGAACCAGTGAAAAGCTAGAGAACCACTGGTAAACGACTGGCTCTTTAGTGAACAAATTACTATTGAAACACTGGTTCACAAGTAGACCTCTGGCTCGCTAGTGAACCAAGGACAAGCATCTGAACCACTTGCAAGCTAGTGAACCACTGGTCTGCTAGTGAATAACTGACTCACTACTCAAACTCTGTGAGTCTGGTTCACAAGTGGACCACAGGTTCTCTATTGAACCACTGGCTCATTTGTGCAACACTGGTTCCCAAGTGTACCAATGGCTCGCTAGTAAACCATCCACTGACTAGTTGAACACTGGTTCACAATAGGACTACAGGTTCACAAGTGTACCACATGCTCACTAGTAAACCACTGGTGCATTTGGGGAAGACTGTTTCACCAACAATGGTTCACAATTGGACCACAGGTTCATTAGTGAACCACTGGCTCACTGCTGGTACACTGGTGAACCAATGGCTTACAAGTGGAACACTGGCTCACTATCGGAACACAGGCTCACTGTTGAACCACAGGCTAACTAGTAAAACACTGGTATCTAGTAAACCACCGGCTAACTAGTCAAACACTGGTTGCCTACTGAACATCTAGCTCCCAAGTGAGTCTCAGATTTTCTAGAAAACACATAACTAACTCTTAAACCACTTTGTGAACTGATGAAATTTAATTGGAACTTGTGAACCTCTCTAGAGGTGAGCTGGCATCAACCTCTTTCTAGAGGTGAGCTGGCATCAACCTGTCTCTAGAGATGGAGCTGGTGCACCTCTCTCTAGAGGTGGAGCTGGTGCACCTCTCTCTAGAGGTGGAGCTGGTGCACCTCTCTCTAGAGGTGGAGCTGGTGCACCTTTCTCTAGAGGTGGAGCTGGTGCACCTTTCTCTAGAGGTGAGCTGGTGAGTACCTCTCTCTAGAGGTGAGCTGGTGAGTACCTCTCTCTAGAGGTGAGCTGGTGCAACTCTCTAGAGGTGAGGTGAGCTGGTGAACCTCTCTCTATAGGTGAGGTGAGCTGGTGAACCTCTCTCTAGAGGTGAGCTGGTGACCACTTCTCTTTAGAGGTGAGCTGGTGACCACCTCTCTCTAGAGGTGACCTGGTGACCACCTCTCTCTAGAGGTGAGGTGGTGCACCTCTCCAGAAGTGAGCTGGTGAACCTCTATAAGTGAGCTGTTGAACCTCTGTAGGTGCACTGGAGAACCTCTAGGTGAGCTGATGAACCCATATATGAACTCCAGGAGAGAATAGAAGATAAATTCTTTAGCCATTTTTTTTTTGAATACTTTAAAGAATCGTCATGAACAAATAAATATCCTCAAATATCTTCCACTGTGCCATCTCAGATATCTGAATTTAATCTCCATTCCACAACCTTTTCATAATCGCTTTATTTTCTATTGAAAAATCATAAACACTGAATCTTTATGGTAATGGAAGAAAAGTTAAATACTTCCCCCTCCCTCTCTCTTCCCCTGTGATTATCATTTAATAATTGAAATTGTGTTCAGTTATGTACACTTTTTTCTGGGTAAGGTAGGGTTCACCAACAGAAACATGAACAATTTCTTTTTAATTTGATGATGGAAATTTGAATTACAAAAAAGTGACGGACGGACGGACAGACAGACAGGGAATTTTAATGTCATTGTGAATGCCTCGAAGCCATGTTCAAAGTTCATAGAAAATTATAACAAATTAAGGGTTAAATAGCAAAGACGAGGAGTACATGTTGTTGTTGTTATTGTTGCCTTGTTGAAGCTATTGTATTATTTGCTTATCTGCCTGTCTCCTATTCATGTTGCTGTTGTTATTGAAATAATCATCACAAAGTGAAAATGTGGTGAATCTGTCGTCTATTCCATTGTCTCTACATTAGCTCCAAAGAAATTCAAAATTTGTATCCCTCAAGAAAAAAAATTAAAATCTTAAAAAACCTCTGTCAAAAAAAAAAAAAAAAAAAAACATTTCTCATGTTTTCTTGGATATTTTTTTAGAAATTTTTGACAATTTCTGTTTCCATTTTTTTTGGGTGGACTTCGTTTTTTTTTCTCTCTTTGTTGTCGTTTTTGTTGTTGTGTTTATTTTCATTTACAAGATACATGCCTGTGATAAATTATGTTTTGTTAACTTGGGGGCCTTTTTTTTACAATGAAATGACGAAATGTCATGTTTCTGGGGGCTTTGTGTCTGAGAGATTGAAAAAAAAACATAAACACAACAACGACAGACCAGCCTGTCGAGATTGAATTTGGAGCATTAGAAGATTAATGAAAAAAAACTCCATCCTAATGGTATCTACATAAGTATTTTCAAAATAATGATAACAAATCTATCCATTGCCATATTTTGTATTTGGGGTTTTTCTTACAACGAAGGCAATTTGTTTTGAGAATAATGTGGTTATGGGAGCTTTTTTCAATAATTACGGGGAAAATCCAGTAGATTATGAAAGTAGAGCCCAAAAAAAGAAGACACGTGTATTGGCGTTTTGAAAGTTGACCTCTCAAAGTAATCAAAATAGGGCTGGGGGCAAGTTTTCCCACCTCTTCCACACGTTTGGTAATATTCGGATAAAGATTTCTTCAAATGCATACATTTTGGGTATATAGTGTCTTTGGCAATATTGCAGATAGAGGATTATTTTCACCGAAAATTTTAACCCTAAAGCGAACCAAGAAATGGGTCTTTTTGGTCCTTATTTTTATATATGGTTAAAAACTCCCTTTAAACGGCATCGAAGTAAGTCCAAATATTATTTGTCATGACATTCTACTATAGGTGCCCGAAGACGTCAAGGGTCTAAATGTTACCCAAACGACAGGAATTCATATATATTCAATAATACATTTTAGGGTTAAACCCGTACTTTTTGTGAGTTTAGGCAAAAAATCTCCATCATATCATCATTTTAGAAGGATTACGTCAGAGGCAAACATATTCCCCATCAAAATTCACTAAAAGTCACCAAATAAAATAAATCTTTATTTTTGAATTAAAAAAAATTATCAATTTTTCCTTGGACTGTTTTTGGCTTAACCCCTGAAAGTAACATAAAATTTCGTTTTAAGTGGAAGGTGCCCAAAAATGAAATATTCTATACAAAATTTCATTACAAATCTCAGAATAAACCATACATATAGGTGCAATAGGTTTTATGAAAAATCATTTTTTATCAATCTTTCTTCGGACTTTTTCCGATTTAACGCCTGAAAGTAACATAAAAGTTCGTTTTTATGCGAAATGTGTCCGAAATGGAAATATTCTACAACATTTCACCAAAAATCTCAGAATAAACCAAATATTTAAGTGCAATAGGTTTTATGAAAAATACTTTCGAAATTTGGGTACTAAAAGTGAAAATGATGGGTTTGCCTTAGAGTTAAGGCCGTACTTTGTGTAAGTTTGTCCAAAAATCTCCAACAAATTATCATTTTAGAAGGATGACGTCAAAGACAAAAATACTCTTCATCATATTTTACCATAGCTCACCAAAGAGAAGAGATCTCTATTTCCACTGCATATCAAAAAAATATTAACATCAATGTTGGGGGAAAAAACACGAAATTATTCTTAATTTTTTGATAAATTTTTCCATGGACTTTTTTCGAGTTGACATCTGAATGTTTCATTAAATCTCGTTTTTGGTGGAAGGTGTCCGAAGAAGATATGTTCTGCACAAAATTTCACCATAAATCTCAGGATAAACCAAATATCTAGGTGCAATAGTTTTTATGAAAAATACATAACCAAAAACAGAAAATAATGTCTTTGCTTTAGGGTTGAAATTAGCAATTCGCTGCATTTTTTTACCCTCAGCCATATGGCTAGAGAGAGTATATATCATTTGATACGGCCAAAACATGCCTCATTGAAATAACGGTTTTAGACCCTCCAGGACATTTGAAGTCGATCTAGCGATGTCCGTCCGTCCGTCTGGCTGGCTGGCTGGTGCGCACGATCCCTCTCGAAGAGAGTATCCGATTTGGTCCAAACTTGGTACATCGTAATATCATTATCAAACTTAGATCGAATTCGGAGATGGTAAATATTGGTCCACTCCTTCTGGTACCTCCCCCACAAAAGGTCAAAATTTTCAAAGAAAATAATTTACTGCACAGAAAGAGAAAGCATAATACTATTTTGCTCCAATTTTGCAAAGTCTAATATTTTCATCAGCGCTAGGTCAGGTGCGAAAGTGGACAATATCGTACCTCCCCCACAAAGGGTAAAAATGTTGAATAATTATAACTCTTATTAAATGTGATGTACGAGTCCGATTGTCTTTAAATTACACACATCACAGTATTTTTATTAACCCAAAATCTGATACGAAGAGGGAATATATCGGTCCACTCCTTCTAGTACCTCTCCCACAAGGGGTCATTTTTTTGAATATTCATGGAGCTCATAAAGCGCGAAAGTAAATGCATTCAGATTTAGCACATCTCAAAATTTCCGTCAACACAAGATCTATTAAAAAGATGGTAGAGATTGGGCCATTCCTTCTGGTACCTCCCCCACAAAGGATCAAAATTTTGAATAACCAAAACGATCATAAACTCCAAAATAAGCATTCGGTTCTTTTCAAATTACACGCATAATAATATTTTTTATTAACTTAAGGTCTGGTGTGAAGATGGGATATATTGGCCAACTAGTTCTGGTACCTCTCCCACAAAGGACAACATTTTGAGCATCCACGAAGCTCATAAAACACGAAAATAACGTCCGATTTTGAAATGTACCAATTCTAAATGGATTGGTACATTTCAAAATTTCCACAACACAAGATCTGTTATAAAGATGGTGGGGATTGGACCATTTCAAGATTTTGAAAAACAAAACGCTCAAGGAAAGCGAAATAAGCATCTAACTCTCTTCAAATTTCACACATCCAAACATTTTTGCTAACACATGATCTGTTGTGAAGATGATATATATCTGCGAACCCCTTCTGGCAACTTACCAATAAAGGGTCACAATTTTCAATACTTTTATCTGTCATAAAAAGTCAGCGTTTCTTTACAACTTGCTCTATCTAAATATTTCTCTTAACCAGAAATCTAATATGAATATGTTATTTATCGGAATTTAAGATTTCGCATAAAATTGGATATAAAAGTTCGATGTCCTTCAATTTTTGCCAAAATAGCAATATTTTTGTCTGTATTAAATGAAATACTTCGGTTCGCTATTTCTGCTACCTCACGCATATTTCCATATTTTCCAAAAATTTGCACATATCTCATATAAAGTATAGGAAGTAGTCGATATAGTCCAAATCTGTTAAGTTGTAATATTTATATCAGTCTTAAGTCAGATGCGAATTGGTCAATATTGGCCAAGTGCTTCTGAAACTCCCCCATAAAGAGTCAACAGTTTCAATTATCATAAATCAAGGCTGGGGGTATACATCTGTCGGCAAAACTGACCGATAGTATTTTACTTGTTATACCCTCCACCATAGTATGGAGGCTATATTAAGTTTGTCATTCCGTTTGTAACGAAATATACATTTTAAACCGTACGAAGTATATATTCTTGATTAGCATAAAATTCAATGTCGAATTAGCAATGCCCGTCCGTCTGTCCGTCTGTGGAAATCACTCTAACTTCCGAACGAAATGAAGTAGGTTGATATCATTTTTCTCAAATGTATATTTTGTCTGCAGGACTTTTGGTATTGTAAATGGGCCATGTAGGTCCTCGATATTCGGTATTTTGATGATTTTAGCAAAATTATTCAATGGAATTGTTTAAAATTTGGTATTTAAAGTTCGTAATGGATACTACAGCCTAGGACAGAAAATTGTCTGTGCAGGTCCACGTCTTCGTATAGCCCCCATATATGGGTACATCCCGATATTCGGTATTTTGAAGATTTTAGCGACAATATTCACCGGAATTGTTTCAAATTCGGTATTTGAAGTTCATAATGGGTACTACAGCCTGTGAGAGAAAATTGTCTGTGCAGGTCCACGTCTTCTTATAGCCCCCATATATGGGTACCTCCCGATATTCGGTATTTTAAAGATTTTAGCGACAATATTAACTGAAATTGTTTCAAATTTGGTATTTGAAGTTCGTAATGGATACTACAGCCTACGACAGAAATTTGTCTGTGCAGGTCCACGTCTTCGTATAGCCCCAATATAACGGTACCTCCCGATATTCGGTATTTTAAAGATTTTAGGGATATTTTTCACCAGAATTGTTTCAAATTTGTTATTTGAAGTTCGTAATGGATACTACAGCCTGTGACAGAAAATTGTCTATGCAGGTCCACGTCGTCGTATAGGCCCTAATATAGCGGTACCTCCCTTTATTCGGTATTTTGATGATTTTAGCGACACTATTAACCGGAATTGTTCCAAATTTGGTATTTGAAGTTCGTAATGGATACTACAGCCTATGGCAGAAAGTTGTGTGTGCAGGTCCATGTCTTTGTATGGCCCCCATATATGGGTACCTCCCGATATTGTGTATTTTTAAAATTTTAGGGACATTATTCACCAGAATTGTTTTAAATTTGGTGTATGAAGTTCGTAATGGATACTACAGCCTGTGACAGAAAATTGTCTGTACAGGTTCACGTCTTCGTATATCATCCATATATGGGTACCTCCCGATATTCGGTATTTTGATGATTTTAGCTACATTATTCACAGAATTTTTCAAAGTTAAGCATTTCAATATTGTAATGGCTTATGACAAAAGTTGCCTATGCAGGTCCACGTCGGATTTTATGTTTTAGAAAATTTGCGAATTCCTTCAAAATGGTCGATGGTATTCAAGGTTCAGCCCGACCGAAGTTACAGCTTTTTTACATGTTTTTTTTTTTTTTTTTTTTTTTTTAACAGTTTGGACATTTAGGGAACTAGTTTTGAGAATTTGAACTTCTGCCTACTCAAGATTTTTATAAATTTCCCATAGAACTATTAAAAAAAAAATTGAAATTTACAAAACCTTGTTAAAGTTCCAGCTGTGATAATTCGCTAGGCGTTTAAGAAGTTTCGATTTGTTTAATTAAATAACCTAAATCCCTGAGCTCATCCTTGAGTTAATCTGAAATTATCGAAACCAAATCTTCCATAAAATATTTTTCTAACCACCATCCATCCATTGATATTCCGATCAAATGTGGATCTGATTTGTGGGAGCATTTTAGCGGTCATATGTAAATTATTTAAGCCTCAATTCTTCATTATTATGGCGATCATTATCCCCAACATAATTACCTTCTTCATGGTAATGCCACAATTTTCAATGGCTATTTTTCAATACAGTTTGTTTTTGAGGGGAAAGGGGTCTCGGCAAATACCACAGCCATCCATTTCCGAAGACAACAACTGAAAATCATAAACATTAACATAACCTTCAAAATATTTATTAAATATTCGAAAGAAGTCGTCCCAAGTAAATCCATTGTTTTTTTTTGTCGGACATGAAATCATAAATTAAATCCCGAGCATAACAATATTTATTTCTGTTTTTTTTTTCCAAAAAAAATATTTGCGGCGGTTCTGTTCAAAGACATAAAATTCGACCTCATTTTTGTTCGATTTTTTTTTTTTTTTGATGCCTCGTTTGCCGAACATGTGCCCAAGATGCTGTAGCCGAAAAATGAAGATGGTATTGTGTACTCGCTTTTTGGGAATACTATTTACTCCTAATTGATTTTACTTTTAAAGACTTGGCGGATTGCATGGCTGGCTGGCTGTCTGGCTCTGCTGGGCTGGGTAGGCTATTTGGTAATTTAGCGAAATTAGGGCGTCGTCGTTCGAATACGAAAACACGCACTTTAACCATAACGCAATACCGCAGCCACAGCCAATCCAAAAAAAATACACAAAAAAATAAAAAATGATACGCTTGCGCCGCGTACACAGGCATTGGCCAGGCCTAGCATAATTGTGCGTATGTTACGTCTTTAGCATGAATTGGTTGTAGCCATTTCTGACAGCAAAGAGGCATCCATATTAAATTCAATATTCACACAATGAAGCAATAATTTTAACAGCTCTGGTTTCCCTCAGTTAAGCTGACAGCCAGCCAAGCAGTCCTCCTTGACCCTCTCACCATATTTCCGTTTAGTTTTTTTTCCTCATTTTCTGCTTGGGAAGGGTGCCTCCAAAAAATTTAAATGGTGTACAAATGGATCACACCAACGAGTATGTTTTTGTTGCCCACACCCCTCTCTTACCACAAAAACCTAACATAATGGCCTCCATAAATGCCCACCAGACCTTCAAGTGATAAACATAACTGCCAACAGAAAAGGGTGCTGACGGCTGTATCCAGCGACGACAGTTTCCCCAGATAAACCTGTAAGTTCATAAACAACATGACTGGTTGTTGTTCTTTCGTACGCCATACGCCACGCATTATGTCGTCCAATCATCGGCACCATTGTCGTCCTCATCATGGGCAGATGTTTAGCCCAAAATAATCATAAATTTCGAAATGTAATTCTCTCTCGGAATTATCAACCGTCTGAAACTTACACCATTTCATTTTTACTGTCATCCTTTGCAACAACAATAAAATATTGTTTTGTTCGGCGATCTTCTTCTTTTTCTTGGTTCGCAAAAGAAAGTTGGATTTGGTCTCAATTTTTGGCATAACGATTCGTTTACATATATGCATATCACCAGCAGGTTTTTAAGCATTGCAGGCTGCATATCATCATCATCATCACCTGGTGGTGGACAGTGGTTAAGAAAAAATAAATTTGAAAGGAACCGGGACTAGTTCACCTAGGTACTGTGCTCAGTTCTCTTGAGAGGTGAGCTGTAGTGAACCATAGGTGAGCTGTAGTGAACCATAGGTGAGCTGTAGTGAACCATAGGTGAGCTGTAGTGAACCATGGGTGAGCTGTAGTGAACCATGGGTGAGCTCAAGTGAAGCATAGGTGAGCTAGTGAAGCATAGGTGCGCTGTAGTAAACCATAGGTGAGCTAGTGAACCATGGGTGAGGTGGTGAACCATGGGTGAGCTGTAGTGAACAATGGGTGAGCTGTAGTGAACAATGGGTGAGCTGTAGTGAACCATGGGTGAGCTGTAGTGAACAATGGGTGAGCTCAAGTGAAGCATAGGTGAGCTAGTGAAGCATAGGTGCGCTGTAGTGAACCATAGGTGAGCTAGTGAACCATGGGTGAGGTGGTGAACCATGGGTGAGCTGTAGTGAACAATGGGTGAGCTGTAGTGAACAATGGGTGAGCTGGTGAACCATGGGTGAGATATAGTGAACCACAGGTGAGATATAGTGAACCATCGGTGAGCTATAGTGAACCATCGGTGAGCTATAGTGAACCATAGGTGAGCTATAGTGAGCCATAGGTGAGCTATAGTGAACCGTAGGTGAGCTATAGTGAACCATAGGTGAGCTGTAGTGAACCATAGGTGAGCTGTAGTGAACCATAGGTGAGCTGTAGTGAGCCATAGGTGAGCTGTAGTGAACCATAGGTGAGCTGTAGTGAACCATAGGTGAGCTGTAGTGAACCATAGGTGAGCTGTAGTGAAGCATAGGTGAGCTGTAGTGAACCATGGGTGAGCTGTAGTGAACCATGGGTGAGCTCAAGTGAAGCATAGGTGAGCTAGTGAAGCATAGGTGCGCTGTAGTGAACCATAGGTGAGCTAGTGAACCATGGGTGAGGTGGTGAACCATGGGTGAGCTGTAGTGAACCATAGGTGAGCTGTAGTGAACAATGGGTGAGCTGTAGTGAACCATGGGTGAGCTGTAGTGAACCATGGGTGAGCTGTAGTGAACCATGGGTGAGCTGTAGTGAACCATGGGTGAGCTGTAGTGAACCATGGGTGAGCTCAAGTGAAGCATAGGTGAGCTAGTGAAGCATAGGTGAGCTGTAGTGAACCATAGGTGAGCTGTAGTGAACCATGGGTGAGCTGTAGTGAACCATGGGTGAGCTCAAGTGAAGCATAGGTGAGCTAGTGAAGCATAGGTGCGCTGTAGTGAACCATAGGTGAGGCTAGTGAACCATGGGTGAGGTGGTGAACCATGGGTGAGCTGTAGTGAACCATAGGTGAGCTGTAGTGAACAAAGGGTGAGCTGTAGTGAACAATGGGTGAGCTGTAGTGAACAATGGGTGAGCTGGTGAACCATGGGTGAGATATAGTGAACCATAGGTGATCTATAGTGAACCATCGGTGAGCTATAGTGAACCATAGGTGAGCTATAGTGAGCCATAGGTGAGCTATAGTGAACCGTAGGTGAGCTATAGTGAACCATAGGTGAGCTGTAGTGAACCATAGGTGAGCTGTAGTGAACCATAGGTGAGCTGTAGTGAGCCATAGGTGAGCTGTAGTGAACCATAGGTGAGCTGTAGTGAACCATAGGTGAGCTGTAGTGAACCATGGGTGAGCTGTAGTGAACCATGGGTGAGCTCAAGTGAAGCATAGGTGAGCTAGTGAAGCATAGGTGCGCTGTAGTGAACCATAGGTGAGCTAGTGAACCATGGGTGAGGTGGTGAACCATGGGTGAGCTGTAGTGAACAATGGGTGAGCTGTAGTGAACAATGGGGTGAGCTGTAGTGAACCATGGGTGAGCTGTAGTGAACCATGGGTGAGCTCAAGTGAAGCATAGGTGAGCTAGTGAAGCATAGGTGCGCTGTAGTGAACCATAGTGAGCTAGTGAACCATGGGTGAGGTGGTGAACCATGGGTGAGCTGTAGTGAACAATGGGTGAGCTGTAGTGAACAATGGGTGAGCTGGGTGAACCATGGGTGAGATATAGTGAACCATAGTGAGATATAGTGAAACCATCGGTGAGCTATAGGGAACCATCGGTGAGCTATAGTGAACCATCGGTGAGCTATAGTGAACCATAGGTGAGCTGTAGTGAACCATAGGTGAGCTATAGTGAACCATAGGTGAGCTGTAGTGAACCATAGGTGAGCTGTTGTGAACCATAGGTGAGCTGTAGTGAACCATAGGTGAGCTGTAGTGGACCATAGGTGAGCTGTAGTGACCCATAGGTGAGCTGTAGTGAACCATAGGTGCTGTAGTGAACCATAGGTGAGCTGTAGTGAACCATAGGTGAGCTGTAGTGAACCATAGGTGAGCTGTAGTGAACCATAGGTGAGCTGTAGTGAACCATAGTTGAGCTGGTGAATCATGGGTGAGCTGGTGAACCATAGGTGAGCTGGTGAAGCATGGGTGAGCTGGTGAACCATGGGTGAGCCAGTGAACCATGGGTGAGCTGGTGAACCATAGGAGAGCTATAGTGAACCATAGGAGAGCTGTAGTGAACCATAGGAGATCTGTAGTGAACCATAGGTGAGCTGGTGAACCATAGGTGAGCTATACTAAACCATAGGTGAGCTATAGTGAACTATGGGTGAGCTAGTACACCGTAGGTGAGCTGGTGAACTATGGATGAGCTGGTGTACCGTAGGTGAGCTGGTGAACCATGGGAGGGCTAGTGTACCGTAGTTGAGCTAGTGAACCTTTGGTGATCTTGTGAACTATATGGGCGAGCTAGTGAACCATAGGTGGGCTGGTGAACCTATAGGTGAGCTAGTGAACCATAGGTGGGCCGGTGAACCTATAGGTGAGCTAGTGAAACATGGGTGAGCCAGTGAACCATAGGAGAGCTGTAGTGAACCATAGGAGAGCTGTAGTGAACCATAGGAGAGCTGTAGTGAACCATAGGTGAGCTGGTGAACCATAGGTGAGCTATACTAAACCATAGGTGAGCTATAGTGAACCATGGGTGAGCTAGTACACCGTAAGTGAGCTGGTGAACTATGGATGAGCTGGTGTACCGTAGGTGAGCTGGTGAACCATGGGAGGGCTAGTGTACCGTAGTTGAGCTAGTGAACCATTGGTGAGGTAGTGAACCTTGGGTGAGCTGGTGAACCTATAGGTGAGCTGGTGAACCTATAGGTGAGCTGGTGAACCTATAGGTGAGCTGGTGAACCTTTAGGTGAACTGGTGAACCTTTAGGTGAATTGGTGAACCTTTAGGTGAACTTGTGAACCTCTAGGTGATCTAGTGGACCCTAGGTGAGCTAGTGGACCATAGGAGCGAGCTGGTGAACCTGTCTATAGGTGAGCTGGTGAACGTATCTCTATAGGTGAGCTGGTGAACCTCTCTATAGTTGAGCTTGTGAACCTTTTTATAGTTGAGCCGTTGAACTATTGTTGTGCTAGTGAACCATAGGTGAGCTAGTGATCCTATTGGTCAGCTAGTGAACCATAGGGGCGAGCTAGTGAACCATAGGGGAGAGCTAGTGAATCAAACGTGAACTGGTGAACCAAAGGTGAACTGGTGAACCAAATGTGAACTAGCGAAACATAGGTGAGTTAGTGAAACATAGGTGAGCTAGTGAATCATAGATGAGCTAGTGAACCATGGGAGAGGTAGTGATCCAAAGTTGAACTGGTGAACCAAAGGTGAGCTACTGAACCGTAGGTGAGCTAGTGAACCATAGGTGAGCTAGTGAACCATATGTGAGCTAATGAACCATTGGTGACCTGGTTAACCCATAGGTGAGCTATCAAGAATTTGGTATTGCAACGTATATTTTTAACCTATTCATATCAATTTCATATTAATGGTGACTCGAACCTCCGTTTTCCCCACAACAAGTGCAACCAACCCACAGTCCATTAATATTTCGTTCAAACTTTTTTTTTGTTTTTTTTTTTTTTTGAAAATTGGTTTCATATCCACAGCATAACAACATAAAATACATTAACAACGATTTTACGATTTTTTATTTTACTCTCGATTCAGTTATGCTCCCCTGCACAACGGTACAGTGACTGTAAAGTATGACTGGATGGAGGGATGACTGGTTGGTTGGTTGAGAGGGGACTCACTCACTAGTCGTTAAATTCGATCTCCTTTTTGTAGAGTTTATGTCGTTTTTAAGTTGGCTTGTTTTTGTCATTATTTTCGGTGTCCCAACCAGACAGCTGCCTGCAGGCCAATCTACCTAACCGCCAGCCTGCTTGCTTGCATGCATCAATGGGGCCAAAACTCTTAAAGCCAGCCAGCCAACATTAAATTTCAATGGATTACATAAATTCAGGCAGTGGCTTTAAAGTTTTTTGTTTCCATTTTTTGGGAGATAGCGGGTTGGTTGGTTGCGTTGTGTGACGCTTGGTGTTGACGCACGCCACTGCCGCTATAGCTCTAGGCGGAGAGGTTATACGGTCGGCTGGCTAGTCGGCGACTTTGTCAAATGTTTTGAAAGAAACTAAATTTATTTTTAGGTTTTTTCTGTTTTATTTTTATTTAATTTTGAATTTTTCATTTTTTGCGAAAAAAAATTGTTTTTGTTTCTGGTTATTTGACGCCGGGTCAGCCAAGTAGTAGAGAGTGAAAACAGCTCGACTTTAAATTATCATAAATCCGCTACAAAATATACCGCAAGTGACGTAGTGTCAAATCCATAGTCCAAAGACTATTCAAAAACGTTAAGCAGCGCATGCGTTGCGAATTTAATTTAAAATCATTTCCGACTTGCCGGACGGGTTTTTGATATATGTTCGAGAAAAAACATCAATGGAATAGAGGGGTGTGAGATATATATGCTTGTGAACCCTCAGAGAAATAGTAAACCATCTATAGGTGAGCTAGAGAACCTCTATAGGTGAGCTGGAGAACCTCTGTAGGTGAGTTGGAGAACCTCTATAGGTGAGCTAGAGAACCTCTATAGGTAAGCTAGAGAGCCTCTAAAGGTGAGCTAGAGAACCTCTATAGGTGAGCTAGAGAACCTCTATAGGTGAGCTAGAGAACCTCTATAGGTGAGCTAGAGAACCTCTATAGGTGAGCTAGAGAACCTCTATAGGTGAGTGGGCGAATCTCTCTATGGGTAAGCTTTAAAAGTGAGGTGGTCAACTTGTAGGCGAGCTAGTGAACCATAGGTGAGCTGTAGTGAACCATAGGTGAGCTGTAGTGAACCATAGGTGAGCTGTAGTGAACCATAGGTGAGCTGTAGTGAACCATAGGTGAGCTGTAGTGAACCATAGGTGAGCTGTAGTGAACCATAGGTGAGCTGTAGTGAACCATAGGTGAGCTGTAGTGAACCATAGGTGAGCTCTAGTGAACCATAGGTGAGCTCTAGTGAACCATAGGTGAGCTCTAGTGAACCATAGGTGAGCTGTAGTGAACCATAGGTGAGCTGTAGTGAACCATAGGTGAGCTGTAGTGAACCATAGGTGAGCTGTAGTGAACCATAGGATGAGCTGTAGTGAACCATAGGGAGCTGTAGTGAACCATAGGTGAGCTGTAGTGAACCATAGGTGAGCTGTAGTGAACCATAGGTGAGCTGTAGTGAACCATAGGTGAGCTGTAGTGAACCATAGGTGAGCTGTAGTGCACCATAGGTGAGCTGTAGTGAACCATAGGTGAGCTGTAGTGAACCATAGGAGAGCTGTAGTGAACCATAGTGAGCTGGTGAGCCATAGGTGAGCTGGTGAGCCATAGGTGAGCTGGTGAGCCATAGGTGAGCTGGTGAGCCATAGGTGAGCTGGTGAGCCATAGGTGAGCTGGTGAGCTGGTGAGCCATAGGTGAGCTGGTGAGCCATAGGTGAGCTGGTGAGCCATAGGTGAGCTGGTGAGCCATAGGTGAGCTAGTGAGCCATAGGTGAGCTAGTGAGCCATAGGTGAGCTAGTGAGCCATAGGTGAGCTAGGGAGCCGTAGGTGAGCTAGTGAGCCATAGGTGAGCTAGGGAGCCGTAGATGAGCTTGTGAGCCATGGGTGAGCTAGGGAGCCGTAGGTGAGCTTGTGAGCCATAGGTGAGCTAGTGAGCCATAGGTGAGCTAGTGAGCTATAGGTGAGCTTGTGAGCCATAGATGAGCTAGTGAGCCATAGATGAGCTACTGAGCCATAGATGAGCTACTGAGCCATAGATGAGCTACTGAGCCATAGGTGAGCTAGTGAGCCATAGGTGAGCTAGCGAACCATAGTTGAGCTAGTTAACCAAGGATGAGCTGTTGAGCCATATGTGAGTTAGTGAAGCATGGGTGATCTGTTGAGCCATAGGAGAGCTGGTGAACCCTTCGATGAGCTATTAGAAAAAATGGGGTCATATTTTCTAATGGTAAATGTTCTGAGTAGTATTTATTCACTTTCCTTACGTTGGGCGCCATCCAGCCATACAGCGCTGAAGCCTGTGAGTTGCTAAACTTTATCCCAAGTCCCCATCAAATATGTGGAGATTTTTTCTAATAATAATTCATTGTTTCCCCACGTTGGGCGCCATTCAGCCTTATTTAAACCCAAAATTGTTTTCAAACCACCTCCAAGGAAAGCCCTCGTACAACTTAACTTCAAAACGTTGATCTCTTTAGAAATGCTTATTCACTTATCATGTTTTCGCTGATAGCTGTTGATTTCTCGTTATTATTTTCATGCGATTCGTACGCGAGTTTGCCGAAAACCATGGCGAAAATAAAAAAAGAAATACATTCGAAATGAAACCTCCAACAAAACACCAGCACACCTTCATCAACATCGCCATCATTTATCTAGCTTAGCTCTTAAACTTGTTTCCAACAGTCAGCTTTGCCCTCGTACTAGTCGTTTGCATTAGTTAGCATGTTGTTGTTGTTGTTGATTTTATTATCGTCATAATAATCGTCACCGAAAGCTAACGCCATATTTGACGTCGTGCCCCCTTAATTTGTTACTGGCTGTCGTGGTGGTGGTGGTGATATAGCGGCGCTTAACTGTTTTTCGTTTTTTGCGAGCAGTTAGTGGACCTCGTTTTCATTACTTCCGCACCAACATCGTCATAGCCATCGCCACTAACCAACCAACCAACCGCACCTTACCAATCCAATCCAACCAACTAACCAAGCTCTCTGGTCAACGAGCCACGGCGCGTTTAGATTTGTGTTTATGTTTTGGGCCGATTTGTGTACCCCATGAAAATGTTCGGAAGGGGGTTTTTGGGCAGCGTGACGGGGAAGGGTCCACCAACATAACTCTGCTGCCGGCTCACAGCAAATGTTGCATAATAAAAAATATAATTTTTGTTCGACTATTTTTATTTTTTTCTTCCATAAATTTGCTTTGCTAACAAAAATTGTTGTTTTTTTTTTGCAAGGCATTTGGCTTTTTAGAGCATGGCTTAAAATTTACAAAAAAAAAAAAAAAAAATTTGATTTTTATTGTTGCTCCTTAACAATTTGTTTGTTTTCAGTTACCAGCACCACCACCACCACCAAAAATAATTCCCATTACCCCACAACAAAAAAGAAACTGATCATAAATCTGACTTTACATTGATCGCGACGTTTCCATCATATTAAGCGTCCGTCTAGTCTCTTGGATGGCTGGCTGGCTGGTTGCCTGGGCCGGCTTGACGTTTTGGGTTTCGCTGTTTTTTTTTCGGCCATATGAGCATGATTACTTTATGATCCGTTAATGTTGTTCATTATTTCTCGCCATTATTGAAATGTGTCACTTTTCGCAATATTTACAGCTTGTTTCGTTTTCATAACCAAAATACATAACCGAAAGTGTGTGATTTTGCTTAGCAAATCTGCACTTTTTTTTGCCTCCGTGTATTGGGCAATAGCCATAGGAAAATCAGTTGCCCTTAAATTTGGGGAAGATATCAGATTTAGAAAATTATACTTGGGACAATCTAAGACTAACTCAAAAAAAAAAAAATGGCGCCCAACGTGGAGCTGGTGAACCTCCATAGGTGAGATGACGAACTTCCATAGGTGAGCTGACGAACCTCTCTATATATGTGCTGACGAACCATAGGTGAGCTAGTGATGAACTAGTTGGGGAGCTAGAGAACCATAGGTGAGCTAGTGAATCATAGGTGAGCTAGTGAATCATTGGTGAGCTAGGGAACCATATGTGAGCTAGGGAACCATAGGTGAGCTGTAGTGAACCATAGGTGAGCTGTAGTGAACCATAGGTGAGCTGTAGCGAACCATAGGTGGGCTGTGGTGAACCATAGGTGAGCTGTAGTGAACCAGGTGAGCTGTAGGAACCATAGGTGAGCTGTAGTGAACCATAGCGAGCTGTAGTGAACCATAGGTGAGCTGTAGTGAACCATAGGTGAGCTGTTGTGAACCATAGGTGAGCTGTAGTGAACCATAGGTGAGCTGTAGTGAACCATAGGTGAGCTGTAGTGAACCATAGGTGAGCTGTAGTGAACCATAGGTGAGCTGTAGTGAACCATAGGTGAGCTGTAGTGAACCATAGGTGAGCTGTAGTGAACCATAGGTGAGCTGGTGAACCTTTAGGTGAGCTAGTAAACCATTGGTGAGCCAGTGAACCAGGTGAACTAGGGAACCATAGGTGAGCTAGTGAATCATTGGTGAGCTAGGGAACCATAGGTGAGCTAGGGAACCATAGGTGAGCTAGAGAACCATAGGTGAGATAGGGAACCATAGGTAAGCTGTAGTGAACCATAGGTGAGCTGTAGTGAACCATAGGTGAGCTGTAGTGAACCATAGGTGAGCTGTAGTGAACCATAGGTGAGCTGTAGTGAACCATAGGTGAGCTGTAGTGAACCATAGGTGAGCTGTAGTGAACCATAGGTGAGCTGTAGTGAACCATAGGTGAGCTGTAGTGAACCATAGGTGAGCTGTAGTGAACCATAGGTAAGCTGTAGTGAACCATAGGTGAGCTAGTGAACCTTTAGGTGAGCTGGTGAACCTTTAGGTGAGCTAGTAAACCATTGGTGAGCCAGTGAACCAGGTGAACTAGGGAACCATAGGTGAGCTAGGGAACCATAGGTGAGCTAGGGAACCATAGGTGAGCTAGGGAACCATAGGTGAGCTAGAGAACCATAGGTGAGATAGGGAACCATAGGTGAGATAGGGAACCATAGGTAAGCTGTAGTGAACCATAGGTGAGATAGGGAACCATAGGTAAGCTGTAGTGAACCATAGGTGAGCTGTAGTGAACCATAGGTGAACTGTACTGAACCATAGGTGAGCTGTAGTGAACCATAGGTGAGCTGTAGTGAACCATAGGTGAGCTGTAGTGAACCATAGGTGAGCTGTAGTGAACCATAGGTGAGCTGTAGTGAACCATAGGTGAGCTGTAGTGAACCATAGGTGAGCTGTAGTGAACCATAGGTGAGCCCATAGGTGAACTGTAGTGAACCATAGGTGAGCTGTAGTGAACCATAGGTGAGCCCATAGGTGAACTGTAGTGAACCATAGGTGAGCTGTAGTGAACCATAGGTGAGCTGTAGTGAACCATAGGTGAGCTGGTGAACCTTTAGGTGAGCTGGTGAACCTTTAGGTGAGCTGGTGAACCTTTAGGTGAGCTGGTGAACCTTTAGGTGAGCTGGTGAACCTTTAGGTGAGCTGGTGAACCTTTAGGTGAGCTGGTGAACCTTTAGGTGAGCTGGTGAACCTTTAGGTGAGCTGGTGAACCTTTAGGTGAGCTGGTGAACCTTTAGGTGAGCTGGTGAACCTTTAGGTGAGCTGGTGAACCTTTAGGTGAGCTGGTGAACCTTTAGGTGAGCTAGTGAATCATTGGTGAGCTAGTGAACCAGGTGAACTAGGGAACCATAGGTGAGCTAGTGAATCATTGGTGAGCTAGGGAACCATAGGTGAGCTAGGGAACCATAGGTGAGCTAGAGAACCATAGGTGAGATAGGGAACCATAGGTAAGCTGTAGTGAACCATAGGTGAGCTGTAGTGAACCATAGGTGAGCTGTAGTGAACCATAGGTGAGCTGTAGTGAACCATAGGTGAGCTGTAGTGAACCATAGGTGAGCTGTAGTGAACCATAGGTGAGCTGTAGTGAACCATAGGTGAGCTGTAGTGAACCATAGGTGAGCTGTAGTGAACCATAGGTGAGCTGGTGAACCTTTAGGTGAGCTGGTGAACCTTTAGGTGAGCTGGTGAACCTTTAGGTGAGCTGGTGAACCTTTAGGTGAGCTGGTGAACCTTCAGGTGAGCTGGTGAACCTTTAGGTGAGCTGGTGAACCTTTAGGTGAGCTGGTGAACCTTTAGGTGAGCTGGTGAACCTTTAGGTGAGCTGGTGAACCTTTAGGTGAGCTGGTGAACCTTTAGGTGAGCTGGTGAACCTTTAGGTGAGCTGGTGAACCTTTAGGTGAGCTGGTGAACCTTTAGGTGAGCTGGTGAACCTTTAGGTGAGCTGGTGAACCTCTATAGGTGAGCTGGTGAACCTCTATAGGTGAGCTGGTGAACCTCTATAGGTGAGCTGGTGAACCTTTAGGTGAGCTGGTGAACCTCTATATGAGCTGGTGAACCTCTATAGGTGAGCTGGTGAACCTCTATAGGTGAGCTGGTGAACCTCTATAGGTGAGCTGGTGAACCTCTATAGGTGAGCTGGTGAACCTCTATAGGTGAGCTGGTGAACCTTTAGGTGAGCTGGTGAACCTCTATAGGTGAGCTGGTGAACCTCTATAGGTGAGCTGGTGAACCTCTATAGGTGAGCTGGTGAACCTTTAGGTGAGCTAGTGAATCTATAGGTGAGCTGGTGAACCTTTAGGTGAGCTGGTGAACCTTTAGGTGAGCTGGTGAACCTCTATAGGTGAGCCTGGTGAACCTCTATAGGTGAGCCTGGTGAACCTCTAGGTAAGCTGGTGAACCTTTAGGTGACCTTTGGACCTTTATCTGAGCTAGTGAACCTTTAGGTGAGCTGATGAGCCTGTATGTGACTAGCCATTTCATCCTCAATCCATTTAACATTTGGAGCCGCATTTTTATAGAAATTAACTGATTTCCCCATGTTGGGCGCCATTCGGCCAGTGATCCAGTAAAGCTTGTGAATTGGTAATCTTTTGTTTTATCCTTCGTCCATATTAAATATGGAGTGCTATTTTCTTGTTTTCCCGCATTGGACGCCATTCGGCCTGTTTTCCATAAGACAATAGAGCTCGAGAAGCTATAGATGAGATGAAGAGCCTTTAGAAGACCTTCTAGGGTTTTCGTGAATTTTGGAAGACTATCTAAGGGTCTTCAATGGATAAAAGTCCTCATAAAGGTCTTCGTAAATGAAATACTTTCTAAACTTTATCCTCCAATAGAATACCCTCAACGAACCTTCTAAGATTCTACTAGGAGATGTTATATTTTGAAAACATTTTTGGTTTCCCACGTTGGGCGCCATTCAGCCAGCGGTCCATAAATCAGTAAAGCTTTTGAATTGATAATCTTTTGGTTTATCCTCAGTCCATATCAAGTATGGAGCAATAATTTCTTGATTCCCCGCATTGGGCGCCATTAAGCCAGTGTGATTATAAAGCAATATAACTTGTGAATTACTTGTATGTCAGCAGGTGAACCTTTAAAATAGAAGATTTTCTAAGGGTTTCCTAAATATTAAAAGGCTGTATAAGGGTCTTCCAAAGATAAAAAAAACTCATAAAGATCTTCCGTAAATGAAATACTTTCTAAAGATCATCCTCGAATAGAACAGCTTTTGTAAAGAGCTGGGTTTTCAGGGATCTGGAACCTACTGGAAGTCTTCTTAAATACAAGGTCCTTTCAAATCTTTTTTGAGATAAAGGTCTTCCTAAACACCTCCTAATTTTTTCCAAAGACAAAATAATCCTTCCAAGATACTTATGCCTACATCTCAATTTTCACTAATGCTAGAATTTTCTTCCTTTTCTTTTCAGGTACGTTTTCCAAAACTGCATACCCTCTTGATTGAATACTGGTATTGTAGCACTCTTTTTTATGAAATTCACTCACTATTCAGCCATAAATTATGTGCTCGGAATTTTGAACACAAAAAAAGTAATTAAAAAAAGAAGAATTTATAATTATAAGGCTTTTTTATTATTAGTTATACGACCTTACAAATTTCTTAGCCCATAAAAATTTTGAAGGCAATAAATTCTATTTGAAGTCTCCTCTACTCCATAAAAAACAAATTTAAACAAAATCTCGCCCTTAATCCTCTTTAACAGACATTTCGAGTTATTATTGTCAATAAAATAATGCTAGGCAATAAATGTTTGAGTTAATGATTTATGTACTCCTTGACGTGTAGAGGGACAGAACGGGGATGGGAAGTTTTAATTGGATGAAAAAAAAAAGCAATTTGAAAAATATCAGTCGATTTTGCCCGACATATGTCAATGTCCGTTTGTTTAAATGTATTTTGACTTACATTTTGATTGACCCTTTATGTGGGAGGTATCTGATATAGTAAACCGAACTATTCCCTTTCGTTTAAAACTGCCAAACATGGTCGAAATTCAATGAAAATTGCACATTTATTTAAATTTAATATCTCCGGTTGAGATATCAAGTTTCGAAAGAATATAAGTATAGTATAGAAGAATTGAAGAATCGATATCCATCATCTTCATACCAGATCCCCATTTTCGCCCCAAACCTAGCACTGATAAAAACATTAGGAATTGCCAAGTTTTCACAAGGGCTATTAAATATGGGGTGATAAATAGTGTTTTGTAAGATCTTCGATTCTGAGAAGTTTTGTAAAGGAGTAGGTCCTAGCTACAGATCCTTAGAAGGCCATCTGTTAATAAAAGTTATTCTATTCGAACAAGGTTTTTGGAAAGTATTGCACTCATAAAAAAAAACTTTTATAAAGTTTCTTTTTACCCTTGGAAGACCTTTATATAATCTTCTACTATTTGGGATCTTATATTCTAAAGGTTCACCAGATCACATAAAGGTTCACAAGTAAACTGGCTTACTGGCTGCCAACGCAGGCAACAAAGAAAATTCGCTTTATGGCTACATAGGCTAAATGGCGCCCAACGTGGGAAACTAAAGAATTCCCAAAGATATCATCGTATGTAGACTGAGGGCAAACAATAAGTTTATCAGCACGTCAGCATTACTGTTTTATGGCATATAGGCCAAATGGCGCCCAACGTGGGGAAACTAGTCAACTTCCATAAAAAAGTTGCCCCAAATTTTACATGGACTAGGCATAAACATAGCGTTTATCAGTTTTTTTTTTTTTGGCTTTATGGTTGCATAAGCTAAATGGCGCCCAACGTGAGAAACTAAAGAATTCTCATAAGAAAATATTACCGTATTTATTGTAGATACCCCAAGGCTGCACGATAAGTTTATCAGGTCTCCAACTTTACTGTTTTATAAAACGCAGGCCAAAATGGCTCTCACCGTGGGGAAATCAGTCAATTTCCATTTTGCCGACCGATGCATACCCCCTCAGCCAATGTTCCGGACGGCTGAAATCCTTATATCAACTCCTGAAACGAACTTGTTCCAAAGAGACGTAGGTTCTGAAACCATTGTTGTTGTTGTTGTTGTAGCAGGTTTTAACATGTTCCGTTGTTTGTTTTCTGACTAATCCGGTTCTTCCTCAATGTCCAGGTTTAGGAATTCTGCTACCTTTATGGGCTGTAGCCATAGATCCTCTGGACGGAGTTGGGTAGGTTTGGCTGGACAATTAAACAGGTGCAGCGTATTGTGGGGGGTCTGTATCGCACGCTGGGCAGGCGTTCAGCACATCTTCGTCAATTCATGCCCAATACGAATTGAGACGGCTGCACCATCCTGTACGTAGTTGGGCCAAAACTACCCTGGTTTGCCTAGGCAGCCGACGTTCTTCAGCTGCAATGGATGGAGGGGTGGGGTGGACTCCGAGTATGGCATTCATACTGTAAATATTAACTACCTCCGCGACTGCATCAGTATGAATGCTATTCAGACCCGCTCTTATATCGCTGGACCTCTCTCTCTAGATCATGCAGGTCCTTCCTGACACGCCTGGGTGGGGGAGTTCTATCCACCATATGGTGGTTAGGGTGACTCCCACGATAACATTATGATTATGCTGACGTAAGGGAAGAACCTTCGTCTCCTCATGTAAATAGTCTACAGGAGTCATGAGGAGGCACCCTGTTGCAGTTCTCAGGACGGCATTCTGACAGGTCTGAATACTTTTCCACTGCGTTTCACTCGTATTCGCCGACCACACTGGAACCGCATAGCTAACCACAGATGACCTATCGCTTTATAAGAGGTCAACAAGGTTTCCTTATCCGCACCCCAAGTGCTGCCGGCTAGCGCCTTGAGGACCTTGTTCCTACTTTTCATTTTATCGCAAATAGCTGTGGCTTACGCGGAAGACTTGAACATGCTATCGAATGTGATCCCAAGGTTTTTGGGATAGTTGGTGGTCGGAATTATGTGCCCCTCGACCTGCACATTCAGCTGTGTTCTCATCTCCGCAGTCCATGTGGTAAATAGTGTGGCCGTCGATTTGGTGGCGGATATTTTCATATTCCTCGCATGGAAGAAGGCGACACATATGTCATCAACTACAGAACCCGACGCCATGATCGTACAATCATCCGCATAAGTTACGATCTCGATGCCGTCTGGAGGGCGCGGAATTCCGGAAAGGTAGAGGTTAAACTTCTGAAACCGTTATTTCGATGAGTTACGATTTGGCCGTATTAAATTATATAACCCTCTCGTTCTATAAAAATATCCACGATTCTCTCTTTGTGCCTCGAACCTTAAAATCCCAACCCTGAGTGGGACTGGAACTATTTCGTTCCATAAGTATATCCCCTTGTTGGTCCTTTAAAATCCCATCCCTGGATGGGGTTGGAACAATTTCGTTCCATAAAAATATCACTCTGTTGACCCTTTCAAATCCCATCCCTGGATGAGGTTGAAACTATTTCGTTCCTTAAAAAATAACCCTTTGTTGGCCTTTTAAAATCCCATCCCTGGATGGAGTTGGAACTATTTCGTTCCATACAAATATCGCCTTGTTGGCCCTTAAAATCCCATCCCTGGATGGGGTTGAAACTATTTCGTTCCTTATAAAATATCACTTTGTTGGCCCTTTAAAATCCCATCCCTGGATGGGTTTGAAGCTATTTCGTTCCTTAAAAAATATGACTTTTGTTGGCCCTTTAAAATCCCAACCCTGGATGTGGTTGGAACTATTTCGTTCCATAAAAATATCTCTGTGGTGGCCCTTTAAATATCCCATCCCTGGATGGGATTGGAACTATTTTGTTCCATAAAAATATCACTTTGATGGCTCTTAAAAATCCCAACCCTGGATGGTGTTGGAACTATTTCGTTCCATAACAATATCGCTGTGGTGGCCCTTTAAAATCCCATCCCTGGATTCCTACTCAAAATAAAATGAATGCCCATTTCTTCTTGTATCTTTTTTTCTCTTCCCCCCCCCTTTCTATCTGATCATTGATCATTTCTGCGGAGGGAGGGTGATCGAAGTCAATTCTTCATCACAGGTAACAAAACGACTGTAAATTCACATAATGATGAATATCTGTCATAGAATGACCGACCGAATGACAGACCGACCAATAAATGATGGACCCTGCCACTGTTGATGATGATCATTATGATAATGATGATGATGCTGATCATTAAAAAAAGGGACCACCACCAAACATGGCAACATTGGAAAATGAATGGAATGATGACCAGCCAGCAGTGCCATGGCTATGACATGACATGTTAAGGATTTGCTGGAAGGGGAAGCCAAGACAGAGAGAGAGAGAGAGAGAGAGAGGCAGAGAGATAGAGGATATATTTATATCAATATGTGGTGGGACCACACCATGCGGTAAACATGGCAAAAGGCCTTAACATATTTACCATACATGTGTGTTTGTATGTGTGTGAACTCACACACACACACACACACTCACACATGGAGGTTCAGAATCGTAGATGTTGCGTTAAATACAAAAATGGAATAATTCGTTTAAATATCTCTGTTCCGACACACTTAAATTGTGGCAACAAAAATGCCACCATCGGAGCGATACCACCACAAGACAACAAAAACAAAACAGGGAAAATGAACACAGGAACACCAGGACAGACAATTAGGCAGGGAAAGGAGAAATAGAAGAAGATGGACGGACAGACAGATGGACGGACGGACAGGGAGACAGAGAGACATTACTTATGAACAAGTGATATAAGCAAATGATTCTTGGGACAAGTGCAGCCAAGGGTCTCGGTATGTGAGGTTGTGCGAGCGTGATGTTAATGTTTGCCTAGGATGCATGCCTCAACTATTTTGTACTTTTTCTTCTCCTTGGCTCGCAACAAACAGCTGCAATGGCAGTACTTAGGCCAATGGCATTCTAAATGGGAATAGGAATAGCCAAAACAACAACAATGCTGAGGACAAACAGCGTTGGTGGCCACTAACACTCGGCGGACACACACACACTCGTGGGCCATCCATAACCCAGCAGCTAGCCAGCCATCCATCCAGCTATCCGCCTAGCACTTATTCTAAGCAAGTGATTGACTAAGTGAGTGAGTGAATGAGCAAAGCGTTGATGCTCTCACCACCCAACACGAACGGCAGACCATGGATGGATGCATGTCTGTCTGAGTGCCTTGGCTTGCCTACATGTATCTTCCTCCTCCTCCTATCAACAGCCGTAAACAACAATAAAATAGATTTTCTTTAGATAATTTCCGTGTTTTTCTTTTCGCTTTTCTCTTTCGGGCTCATATCATTCATTGCATGCTTGTTCGCTTGCTCGCTGGCTGGCTAGCTGGTGTTTCCTGCGATTAACATTTGTCAAGTTAATGGGAATTTGTGGCCTACCATTTAAAGAAGAGCAACAACAGCTAGTCCATAAAATCCCATAAATGGCTAAATGGATGGGGTCATGTTTTTATCGCTGTTATAAATTAGTAAAATGAGCAGTTTATCCCTAATCACGGTGGCAAGCGTGATCATGTTAATCAAGCAGCATAAGCTACAAGTTGTGATCTCTGGAGATTATTGTGGCAAAGGTAAATGGGAATCTAAACACCAAACTCCGACTAGATGGCCAATAAACACTATGGTTTATGGGGGGAGATAATTTTGAATGGGGTGAGAAGTTTATTTTCCACGCCTTTTGATGATCGTGTTGGATGAAGGATGCATTTTTAAATTTACGGCAATGTTCTCAGTGTCCACCAATATTCAATTTTTCAAAAATTAAAGGAAAAATCCAGTGAATTATAAAAGTATAACTTAAAAAGAGCAAGTAAAAAAGCTGTAAGTTCTGCCGGGCCGATCTTTTAATTCCCTCCACCATTTGGTACAAATTTGGCAATTTCCAAAAAAAAAAAAAAATAAAATCCGTTAAAAATGCTATTCAAATCTCAAAAATACCGAATGCCTATACGACGACATGGACCTGCATAGGCAACTTTTGTCATAAGTTATTACAATATTTAAATGCGAAACTTGAAGAAAAATCTGTTTATAATGTAGCTAAAATCATCAAAATACCGAATATAGGGAGGTACCGTTATATGGGAGCTATACGAAGACGTGGACCTGCACAGACAATTTTCTGGCATGGGCTGAAGTATCCATTACGCACTTCACATGCGAAATTTGAAACAATCCCGGTAAATAATGTCGCTAAAATCATCAAAATACCGAATATCGGGGGTATCGTTATATGAGGGCTATACAAAGACGTGGACCCACATGGTCCATTTTCTGTTATGCTGCAGCATCTATTACGAACTTCAAATGCCAAATTTGAAACAATTCCGGTAAATAATGTCGCTAAAATCATCAAAATACCGAGTATCGGGGGGTACCGTTATATGGGGGCTATACGAAGACGTGGACCTACATGGCTCAGTTTTTGACTCAGGATGTAGTATCCATTTCGAACTTTAAATGCCAAATTTGAAACAATTCCAGTACATAATGTCGCCAAAATCATCAAAATAACGAATAATGGGGGTGGTACCGTTATATGGGGGCTATACGAAGACTTGGACCTACATGGCCCATTTTCTGTTTTATGCTGCAGTATCTATTACGAACTTCAAATGCCAAATTTGGAACGATTCCGTTAAAGAATGTCGCTAAAATCATCAAAATACCGAATATCGGGGGGTCCCGTTATATGGGGGCTATATGAAGACGTGGACCTGAACAGATGATTTTCCGTCTCAGGCTGTAGAATCTATTACGAACTTCAAATACCGAATTTGAAACAATTCCGGTGAATAATATCGCTAAAATCATCAAAATACCGAGTATCGGGGGGTACCGTTATATGGGGGATATATGAAGACGTGGACCTACATGGCTCAGTTTTTGACTTAGGATGTAGTATCCATTACGAACTTTAAATACCAAATTTGAAACAATTCCGGTAAACAATGTCGCTAAAATCATTAAAATACCGAATATCGGGAGGTACCGTTATATGGGGGCTATATGATAACTTGGACCTACATGGCCCATTTACGAACTTAACCTGCCTAATGGCAAAATATACATGTGTGCAAAATTTTGGCCTTCTATCTAAATTTGTTCGAAAGATAGCGTGATTACAAGAGGCAGACAGACGCACAACCACACAGACAGATGGACCTGGCTAAATCGTGCATGAGCATTTCGAGAAGTTACTAACGGAATGACAAAATTAATATACCCTCCATAGTATGGTGGAGGGTATAAAAAGACTCCTGTAACGGGGTTTTCAAAAGTTTACATCGTAGTGTAACCAAAAAAAAGGAGAGCGCAAGTTCCTTCACCCCTCTACCACATATTTTCCAAAATTTCGGATTAAGATTTCTGATAACAAAACGACGATTATTGTGCCCAAACATTTTAACCCTCAAGCGAGTCAACATAGCGGTCTTTTTTGGGTGTTTTTATACCCTACACCACAAGTTGGTCAGGGTATTATGTCTTTGTGCATTTGTTTGTAACAGCCAAAAGGATACAAGATCGACCCATAGTTTATTTTGAGGATCTGTATAGAATCACTTTCTGAGTTGATTTATGTATGTTCGTCCGTCCGTCTGTAAGATCATCCGTCTGTCCGTCTGTCCATGTATTTCTTTGTAAACAAAGTACATGTCGCATTTATTGTCCGATCCAGATGAAATTTTGCACAAATCATTTGTTTGGCCCTAGGACGAACCCTAGTGAAATTGGAGATAATCGGTCAAAATTTAGATACTGCTCCCATATAAATATTCGTCCGATTTGCCTTTTATTGTGCACCAAACGTGTAATATCAGTCCGAATAGTATGGAATTTTGCATGTACGATCAGATTGGACCTGAAAATAAGTATGCCAAATTTTATCGAAATCGGTTCAGATATAGCTACTGTTCCCATATATATAATGTTTATCCGATTTGTTATTTTTGTCCTCCGCAGCCGTGATATGCACTCTGCAACAACGATATTCGGGGAAATCTATCAAATACAGCTCAGATATACGTTTGCTAAATTTTATCGAGATCGGTTCAGATTTGGATATAGCTCCCATATATAACTTCGCCCAATTTTCCTTTTATTGTGCACCAAACGTTTAACGTTTAGCCCCAATAGGATGGAATTTGGCACTTACGATCAAATTGAGTCTAGAAACAAGTGTGTCAAATTTGGTGAAAATCGGTTCAGATATAGCTACAGCTCCCATATATATTGTTCATCCGATTTGTTGAATTTGTTGATATTCGGGGAAATATTTTAAAAAACAGCTCAAAAATACATTGCCGAATTTTATCGAGATCGGTTAATATTTGGCTACTTTAAGACTTTCTTCACTGTTTTTTTTTTCAAAAAATATTTCAAAACTCCCTTTAAATGACCACATAAAGAAGACAATATCCTAGAAAATTATTTCTCATAAAATTCTACTATAGGTCCCAGAACACATCAAATCTCTAAATCCCACCTAAACGCCAGAAATTCATCTATATTAAAAGCCCGATTTAGGGTTAAAGTCGTACTTTGTGTGAGTTTGTGTAAAAATCTTCTAGAAAGCATCATTGTAGAAGGATGACGTCAAAGACAAAAATATTCTTCATCAAATTTCACTTTAAGTCATCAACGAAAAGAAATCGGTATTTTTATTAGATATCAAAAAAAAAAAAAATCAAAAAACATGAAAATGCTTCCTAATTTTTTGATCAATTTTCCTTAATCAATTAAACCATACTTTGAGTGGGTTTATGCAAAAATCTCATACAAAGTGTCATTTTAGAAGGACGACGTCAAAGAGAAAAATATTCTTCATAAAATTTCCCCATAAGTCACCAAAGAAAAGAATTCAGTATTTGCACTGTATGCCAAAAAAATAATTGCATCAATTGTCAAAAAAAAAAAAACACGAAAATATTTCTTACTTTTTTATCCATTTTTCCTTAGACTTTTTTCGAGTTGACACTTGAAAGCGACATAAAATTTCGTTTTCGGTGAAATGCACCAAAAGAAGAAATATTCTACACAAAATTTCACTATAAATCTTAAAATATATCATATATATAGGTATAATAGTTTCTATGAAAATTACATTCGAAATCTATATATACGGTGAGATGAAAAAACTGCAACCAACTTCAGACTTCTGTCATTTCTAAGCCACTCGTCCGACAGCTGTTAAAATTATACCAGTGACAGCTCATTATAGTGTTTACAAGCGTACAAAAGCATTTTGGTGAAAATTTTCCAGAAAAAAAGTTATTCGTGATGGAATTCAAGCGTGATAGTTTGATTTCTTTATATTTGGCTGGACACACCACCAGTGACTATCGTTAAAGCACTCCAGCATTTAAAAGTGAATAAATCTTTTGTGTCTCGTACCATCGCTTGTTATCGTGATACTGGTAGCGTAACCCGATGTCAAGGAAGTGGACGGAAGAAAACAGCAACATCAGCAGAAGTGGTTCGAAAAGTAAAGAAGCGACTTGATCAAAACCCGCGTCACAGTGGCCGAAAAATGGCTTGTGAGCTGAACATATCGCAATATTCCATTCGTCAAATATTGAAAAATTAGCTCGCGGTAAAGCCATTAAAATTCCAAAAAGTGCAAAAACTTAGACTCAAAAGAGCTTAAGAGTTGCTTCGGCCAAAAGTGGTGAACTGCCGAATTTGGGTTTCTCCGATGAGAAAACATTCGTTGTCCCACAGTTTGCAAACAAACAAAATGATCGTGTTTACTTTCCAAATAGGTCAGCTTAAAATGTGCACCTTCGGCTGGCCACCAGAACTCAAGCGCTGGCCATGGTGATGGTGTGGGCCGCCACAACAGCCGATGGTCGCTCTTCGCTCTCGTATTAATCGACCGTAGCATCAGAATAAATGCCGAATATTATCGCAAAAATATTGTGAAGGGTGTATTAAAGCCTTGACCAGACCTTCAACATTCCAATAGGACTCAGCACCATCGCACTCAAAATCTCCGGATACCAATCCGTTGGACTATTGTGTCTGGAGTATTTGGGAAAGCAAGGTTGGCACTAAAAAATACCAAAGTGTCGATCACCTCAGGCAAGCGCTTCACCGGGAATGGGCCAAAATACCGCAGAGCAACATTCGGGCAGCGTGTGACAGTTTCATTGGCCGTTTGAATTCGAACAAATCTAAACTTATTCTAAATTTTGATGCTATTTCCGACATTTTTTGCTTTCATTTAATAAAATTAAAAAACAAAATCTAAAAACTATGGCGTTTAACTTTGTTGCAGTTTTTATACCCTGTGTATGTAGGTCCAGGTCTTCGTATAGGCCCTTATATATCATTACCTCCCTACATTCGATATTTTTACGATTTTAGGTACAATACTCACCAAAATTGTTTGAGATGTCATATTAAGAAGTTCGTAATGGATGCTACAGCCTATAACAGAAAATTGTCTATGCAGGTCCAGGTCTTCGTATAGCTCCGATTGATGATTTTAGCTACATTATTCACTGTTTATCCGTTATTTTTAAGATTTTAACAGTTTTTAACGGATTTTATTTTTTGAAATTTGCCAAATTCGTTCCAAATGTTTGAGGGTATTCAAAGTTCGGCCCGGCTGAATATACTGTTTTTTAACTTGTTCTTATCTCACCCTGTACTTCAAATATATTCTTTTGTTACGTGTGCTCTACTAAATATATGCATAGTGGTGTAGGGTATCATATAATTGGCCCCGTCCGACTTTTTCCTACTGGTCTAAAAATAATGAAAAATTATCCACGTTATCCAAATGCCTTTATTAAATTTATATAGCTCCCGTGATTATATTACCCCAAAACGTGCCAAAATATTTCCTCAAAGTTATTTGGATAATATCCAAATTATCCAGACCCACGGATAAAATTTTCAAAATTATCCGGGGTTTTCAAAAATGTTATTTTCTTTATCCCAGCTTCCATATTATCCCAAAAGTTTCAATTTATTATTTTTTTATTAATTTCGAATCCTTATCTCCTTGTCAATCTAGAACATTTATGATAAGCTTCTTGAAAAAAATCCCCTTTCTTTGCTTTATGAGCCTGGAAATGATCCAGCAAACATTGCCCTGGGTGGGTGCGCCTGCTTCTCGGATAAAGATGATTGATTATGGTTTAGTCAGTAGTGACAATCTTCTGGCAGATATATTCTGTCGCCGTCCTTTAACTAATTTACATTGCGATAAACGATTATGCAGGCTATTGTCTGGCTACCAAGTGGCCAGTCCAAGCCTGGTTTCGTGGCTGGTCCCTATGTTATTTCCCCCAGTTTGATTTATCGTTGTATTTGCTCTTGATCTCCCTCGTTGCCTTTCTGAAAGCATATACATTGCTGCTGCCTTTTGTTTGCAGGTTCTCTCCCTCATCTCTTTTTTTCTCCCCCGGTTAGGGTCTTGTTTACGCTTTTGATGTTTGACAGTGATGACACTAATGTTTGTTTTCGTATCAAAATTTAATAATAACAACAACAGCCGAAACCAACGACCCGACCACACAGTAAATAAATCCTTTTTGGAAACATTGTCTGGTGTTGTGACTCTCCGGCCCCCCTCTCTTTCTCTCTCTCTCTCTCTCTCTCACTCTTTATCTGTTCGAATATCCCTTCTGGTTTCAAAACATGATTATGACAATGATCGAGACAATGATGCTGTGGTTGTTGTTGCTGCAGCTTCTGCTCAAGATGTGAATGACAACAACAACAAGAACAAGGGATTTTCTTGTTGTATCTATAAATCTTACAAAAGCCATTTACTTGAGCCGCTTGTCTTTTTCTGCTTCTTAGGCTGGGTGATATTCTTCTGATATGTTGTTGTTGTTTTTGTTGTTCTAAAGATTTGTTGTTTTTCAATTCGGAATTCTTGCCATCCATCCATCCGTCCTTCCACCACAAAGAGTTTGGCTTCTTGGTGGCTTTTTAAATATTTGCTTAGGAGGGTTCCCTCTTGGATTCTGTTTTTTTTTTTTTTTTTTTTCATTTTTCTTCTTAGCTCTGAAATCCCTCAAAGCCAGCCATTGCCACATATTCCGTAAGCGTTTTGAGTTTAATTCTTAAAATTGTTTGTTTGTGCGTGCCATCGTCGTCGTCATTCTCATCGGACATTTGTTTATTTGCCTTGAGTTTTTCATTTCCAGCAAAGCAAAGTTGATTCCTGGACAACTGCTCTTGGCATTCTCAGATTCCCCTTGGAATCTCGGGATCTCTAAATGATTATTAACTCCATAAACAGGGAGCGAATGAGTGCGTGCATGTGGAGTTTGATTTTAACAGAAGGCCGGTCGGCCGACCGATCGATCGGCCTTCCCTACCACCACCACACTTCTTCTTTTTTTTTTTTTTGAATTCCCACTACTTCCATTCTCCACTCGTCGTTGGCGTCACAGCCAACAGACTACAGACCATGAGACCGGCAGACCACACACAATGCTGCTGATATTTTATCGTCGTCGTCTTTTAAATTTAATTTGTGATCATACGCGAGAGATGATGTTCATCATGATCACGATGATCATTTTAAGCATTTCACATTTAGTGGTAATTCATTTGTTCGTTGGGCTTCCCTTGTCCCCCGCCCCTGCCCTAGGTTCCTTGGCATTTCTCCTTCATTGGCTGGAATGGTTTTTCTCAGCTTATTTGTCTGTCCGTTCAGTTGCTGCATGTTCTTGCCTAGAATTAGCCATCGGAATTCAATGTGTGTTCTCCGAATACATGCCTGCATGCCCTCACATCTCGCCAACGCGGTATTTACATCACTCGCTTTCGCATGTGTGTTTGGTGCCTCAGATTTCACTTGAACACATTCTTCTTGGCCACAAAATATTCGCCGGGTTTTTTCTTCTTCCAAACGATTTTAATGAAACGGCAGAAGGTTTACTAATATGGGAAAATATGGGACGATTTCCCAGGGGAACAGATCTTTGGAGAGTCATTGATTCGAAGGAAAAAGATATTCAAATAATATAAGAGTTTTATCCAGGTTCCCAAACATCGTAGAAAAAAATTTCAATTTTTTTCAGAGAGGATTAGAAGCTTTATTCGTACTCTAAATATCCAATCCGCACCTGAAATTATAAGAATCTCGTTGGGAAAAGTAACAAATATAAAAACAACCCTAGCTTAGTAAAAATATCTCAATTTTTTCCCAATGGATGTTTTCACCCTAATTTTTTGGGACTTACCCGGGTTCTTGGTTATTTGACCCGAAAAATTGAAATCAAGACCCGTATCTACCAACACAATATTGCCAATATTTGATATTTGGAGCAACCCTAATTAATAAAAAATCTCAATTTTTTGAATTTTTTCCCAATGGATGTTTTCACCCTGAATGTTGTCCTGGGAGCGTAGCCGGGTTCCAGGATATTTGACCCAAAAATTCGAGTTCAAGACCTGGATCTACCAATAAAATAAAGATAATATAGGTATCACTTGATAGTTGAACTACCTATTCCCTGAGGCCCGCCACTCTATGACAGAGATCTCCAAGCTACTTTGCAGGAAAGTCCTCTAAATCCAGCAACTCTATGGCGGAGAAGCCTCCAAAGTCATGTATTATATACCAGAGACCTCTGAGAAAAAAGAGAAGACCCCCTGAGGTCTCTAAAGCCAGGTAGTCTATAACAGAGACCTTGGAGGCCAGCTAATCTGTAGGAGAGGCCTTTGTGGGTAGCTACTGTATAGGAAAAATCTCCGAGGCCAGCTACTCTATTTCAAAGTCTCTGAATCCAAGTCTTCTGAGACCACCTAATCTATAGCAGAGTCCTCTGAAGCCAAGTAGTCCAAAGCATGATTGCTATTTTATAACAGGGACAGCCGAGGCAAACTAGTCGAAAACAAAGGCATCCAAGGCCAGCTACTATATAACAGAGTCCTTCGAGACAATGTATTCTCTAGCAGATGCCTTGGAGGCTAGGTATTCTATAGCAGAGGCTTTCGACGCCAACTACCCCATAACGGAGGGCTCTAAAGTCAGGTAGTCTATAGCAGAGACCTTAGAGACCAGCTAATCTATAGAGAGGCCTCCATGACAAAGAACTCCAAAGGCATCTACTCTATATCAGAGACTCCTGAATCCAGGTCTATAGTAGAAGCCAGCTATCTATTGGAGAGACCTTCAAGGCAGGCTGCGTTATAAGAAAAGCCTCTGAAATCATAGCAGATGTGTTCAAAGCCAGCTTTTCTATAACCGAGGTTTTTTGAGGCAAGTTATTCTTTGGAAGAGGCCCTGCTACTCTCTAGAAGATGCCTCGGAAGACAGGTAGTCTCTAGCAGAAGCCTTCGAAGGCAGCTATTTTATAGAAGAGCTGTTAAGGCTATCAAATCTATAATAGAGGCCTTCAAGGACAGGTACTCTATAGCAAAAGACTCTGAAACCGACTACCCCATAAAAGAGATCTTCAGGGAAAGTTGCTCAATAACCGAGCTTCCGAGGTCAGCTACTCTACAGTATAGGCATTTGAGACCAGATATTAAAAGAGGCCCCTGAGGCCTGCAACTCTTTCGAAGATGCCCCCAGAACCCAGCTGGTCTATAGCAGAAGTCTATGAGGCCTGTTGCTTTATAGCAGAGCCTCTAAGGTTATCTATTCTATAGCAGAGGCCTCCAAAGCTACCTATTCTATAGCAAACGCATCTGAACCAAGCTACTCCATTGTAGAGATCTTCAAGGTCAGCTGCTCTTAACAGAGGTCTAATTGCTTTATAAAAAAAACCTCTGAGACCAGCCATTCTATAACAGAGACCTTCGAGATCATCTAGTCTCAGCGGAGGCCTCTGAGATCAACTATCCCATAACAGTGGTCTCCGAAGCCAGGTAGTCTATAGCAGAGACTTTGGAGACCAGCTACTCCGTATCCGTAAAGACCCCTTGATTCGCCAAATTCGCTTATAAAATTTTCTAATCATAGATTTCCTTTGTCTGACCGACTTTATAAACACTGACAAAAACAGCTATATATACCATATCTATGGCTCTCCCTGATCCAACAAATCTTCTTTAAAGACTCTCTGGAAATTCAGATAAAAGTTCTCTGTATCTATAGATGGCCTAACAATAATTCCTGTAAAGATTTCCCTATTAACCCAGCGAACCAAACTGTCCGACTTCAAACCGAAAGTCGAATAAAACTGCCGATTGCAATTAGATCCGACTTCGAACCGAAAGTTATATGGAAAATCCGAATCGAATTCACAAAGAGGTAAATGGGAAATTCGGGAGGGAAATTAGAGATCAGACCTTAAGCGGACGCGTCGGACGTCCGACTGGGAATAGACTCCGTAACTCTCCACCATTTCGTATGTAAAGCTATCTGACTTATCTCCAGCTCGCCTATAAATAGGCTCACCACCGGATCTTCTACCAATAGAAACCCTGGCCCACCAGCTGACTTTTAAAGACTCGTTTGGCAATTCTTATATAAACATAACATAGTCTGCCATATAGGCTCTTTAGAGAAACCCCGCCTTTCCAACTCATTTAAGTACCTCGACTCTTCAACCCCCGTCTAAAAATCCTTGTTCTCCCCACCTCTCTAAATTGTCTATGTATGAGCTCATAACACCTTTCTACATGGATTCCCTAGCTATCTCCTTCATCTTATCAATTAAATACTGAAAATTTTTACTCGAATTTCTATACCACCCCATAAACCACCTAAAATGTTCAGATTTTTTTTCGCATGACATGTTTAATATCTTCGAACCTATTATTAATTTCTACAACTGACTGGGTGAACTAGAAATGAAAAAAATCCAAACTCTGGCTGTGGTTGCCTGGATGGCTCTCTCACACATTGGCTTTGTAGGAGCCAGGCCAATATAAACCGCCTTCTACGATCTTCGTATTTTAATAACCATAAAATGTTTTTTTTTTAAGATTTTTTAATATTCAATAAAAAAACAGCCTCATAAAAAATATATGTAACCGCCAAGCCCCTGCACCCTGGGATCCCCTTGATCCCATGGTGTTCCACCGGGGCCACCCTCGTTGTGACAGCGCGTAAATGATATTTTGTGTTTGGTTTTATTGATTTGATTCGTTTCATCCATTTATTGCTAAAAAAAGAGAGCATCAGCAGCACCTATTGTTCTCAAAATCTAAAATGAAAATGAAACCTTCCAAAAACCAAGGCATTTAGTGCTCTAAGCTGTCAATCAAATCCATCAAAAAAAAGAAGACCCAAAAGGCAGATGAAGGAAAAAAGATGGAATATAAATTGAATTTTTAAATGCCCGTTGCATTTGAGAACACCCTGAAGCAGATTCATGAGACAAGCCAACAACTTAAGCCATGATTCGAGCCGAGTCACTCAGAATAAATGATCCAACTTGAGGAGAATGTTTGCATGGACGGACGGACGGAGGGACGGACTACACAGAGAAGTGTGCCCTCTCTCCATGACTGTGTGTGTTCTTCCCTGTTTTGTGGTTGCTTCCTAATTCTTTGATGGTGCCATCCATCCATCCAACCAACCATTGTTTGGCTAATCGTCTTTCAATCCGTTCGTCATTTCATTTGGCATTGCTTTGTTGGAAGTACAAAAGTACACACTTTTGTTGTTGTTTTACGTGTTGTACGTGTTGTCATGTCCTCCCTCTACCTCTTTGCCCTTCACCTGGCCAGCTAATATCCTCCTCTCACCAGTGTTGACCTTTGGCATTTTTACCTTGACTTGATGGCGGCCAGCCATCACATGTCGTTTCTATTAGCCCGGCCTGGTCATTTGTTAAAGACCCACACGAAGAGGGAGAAATAAGGACCAGCAGCCGATTTTGTGTGTGTGTATGTGTGTGCCTATGTGTTGATTTGTAATTGTCCTTAATGGCATGTTTGGTCGGTAGGTGGCAAGGCACTTTGGCTGAGAGCACATCAAAATAAAAGCAATGGGTGGCATTTTTCCACTCTCTACCTCTCTTTCCCTCACTCTAACTCTCTCTCTCTTTCTCTTTCCCTCTATAACAAAGTACTTCGAGAATATCTACCATTTAAAAAAGGCCCATCCAGGTTTATGGCGGAAGCCTTTAAAATGAGCTAATATATAGAGGAGGCCTCTGAGAGTCTATAGCTGGTAGTAGTAGGTAGTCTATAGCTGAGGCCTTTCAAGGCAGCTACTATATAGCAGAGCCTCTAAGGCTATAAAATCCATAGTAGAGGCCTCTAAGGCCAGGTACTCTATAGCAAAGTCCTCTGAAACCAGCTACTCCATATCAGAGCCTCTAAGGCTATCAACTACATGGCTTCAAAGGCAACTGTGAGAGAGATGCAGGCCTCAGGGACCTCTTCTAAAGAATATTTGGTCAAAGGTGTATGGCGGAAGCCTTTAAAATAAGCTAATATATAGTAGAGGCCTCTGAGAGTCTATAGCTGGTAGTAGTAGTAGGTAGTCTATAGCTGAGGCCTTTCAAGGCAGCTACTTTATAGCAGAGCCTCTAAGGCTATAAAATCTATAGTAGAGGCCTCTGAGGCCAGGTACTCTATAGCAAAGTCCTCTGAAACCAGCTACTCCATATCAGAGCCTCTAAGGCTATTAAATCTATAGTAGAGACCTCCGAGGCCAGCTACGCTAGAACTGAGGCCTTTGAGACCAAATATTCTTTAGAAGAGGTACCTGAGGCCTGCTTCTCTCTCACAGATGCCTTTGATGCCTGGCTAGTTTATAGCAGAAGGCTTGGAGGTCTTCAAGGTAAGCTACGATATAGCAAAGGCAGAGTTCTTCAAGATCAGCTGATTTATATATGAGGCCTCCGAGGGTAAATTGTCGATAACAGAAGCCCTTTAAATGAGCTAATATATAGTAGAGGCCCCTGAGAGTCAATACCTGGTAGTAGTAGTAGGTAGTTAGGCCTTTGTTAAAGCTGAGGCCTTTCAAGGCAGCTACTTTATAGCAGAGCCTCTAAGGCTATAAAATCTATAGTAGAGGCCTCTGAGGCCAGGTACTCTATAGCAAAGTCCTCTGAAACCAGCTACTCCATATCAGAGCCTCTAAGGCTATTAAATCTATGGTAGAGACCTCCGAGGCCAGCTACGCTAGAACTGAGGCCTTTGAGACCAAATATTCTTTAGAAGAGGTACCTGAGGCCTGCTTCTCTCTCACAGATGCCTTTGATGCCTGGCTAGTTTATAGCAGAAGGCTTGGAGGTCTTCAAGGTAAGCTACGATATAGCAAAGGCAGAGGTCTTCAAGATCAGCTTATTTATATATGAGGCCTCCGAGGGTAAATTGTCGATAACAAAGGTCTCTGAGGCCAGCTACTCCATAACAGAGACCATCGCGACCATCTACTCTTTAGCAGAGGGCAAATGACTCTGAAGTCAGGTAGTCTATAGCTTAATTCTTTGTTTTCTACCACATAAAACCTCTAGAAAACTGCTTAGCCCTTTAGATCAAATTCTACAAAAATTCATTCATGAAATAGATTCGTGGGTCCGTTCACCAACTTGTCTCCGAAAATAGACTTGTTGGGCCCGTCCGATCAGCTCGTCTATGGAAATAGACTCGTCTATTTCTCGTTTAGACCAGCGGACCAGCTCGTTTGGTGGCAATGCATTTTGGCTGAGAGCACATCAAAATAAAAACAGTGGGTGGCATTTCTTCTACTCTATCTCTCTCTCCCTCCCTCCCTCCCTCCCTCCCTCCCTCACTCCCTCACTCCAACTCTCCCTCTTTCCCTCTCCCTCTCTTTCCCTCTCCCTCTCTTTCCCTCTCCCTCTCTCTTTCCCTCTCACCCTCTCTTTCCCTCTCCCTCTCTCTTTCCCTCTCTCCCTCTCTTTCCCTTACTCTCTCTCCCTCTCTTTCCCTCTCTATGTCTGTGTACTTACCTTTCTTCTTGAAGTTGATCCTATCCTTCAATGCCTCTAGCCAGCCATCCATCCATCCGTCTAATCTTTCATTCTTAAAACTATTTGTTTTTAGGTCCTTGTAAAAATATTTAATGGGTTTTCATAATTTTCTGTTTCGTCTTCTTTTCTTTTTCCTCCTTTCCTTTCATTTTCAAGGACTAAAGCAACAGGAGAAAAAAAAATCATAAAAATCCTCCTCACCTTTTGTGGTTTAATCTAAATATGGCTATTGTTCCTATGGGAGATATAGATGGGAATTGTTATTGTTGTTGTGCCGGCAAGGATAATGCTCTGCAGCATCATCAGCTGGACATGTGTTGAAATGCGAAACGGGAAACACCATCTTTTGTGTGTGTGTCTGTTTCGAGTTTTGTTGTAGCATGAAAATCTTAAGGAATTTCCAGAGATTTCACTGTCAAGAATTTTGAAGATTTTTCCACTTGAGAGAGTAGAGATTGACGGCTGATACAGGGTGGTCCAAAAATATGTGTTATATGAAAATTATCAAGAAAAATTGATGTTGCGTTCAAGCTGGTCTGGGGGATATTTTTGGAGCTTTTTTCAAAGGGTGGTTACATCCTTTAAAAGGGATCCTTGTCGGTAAAAATATTCCTATAAATTATTTGTCATTAAATTTTGCACATTTTAGGGTTAAAGACAATTTTTATTGAAAGGCAGGAAAAATCCGGTAGATTATGAAAATAGAGCTAAAAATAGAAGTCACTTGAATCGGTATCGGTGTTTTGAACGTTTACATTGCAAAGTAACCTAAGTTGAGGTGCCGCCAACAAGTTAGTCAACCAAGGGTCCTTGTGGTCCCTTTTTCAAAAATGGTTAAAAATTGTCTTGAATGGTTAAAAAGCTAATCAAAATATTCTAAAAAATTATTTGTCATAAAAATCTACCGAAAAAACAGAAATCAATAAATGTTTAAAATACCTTTTAGGTTTAGTCGTACTTCGCCGGAAGTAAAAAAAATTGAACTAATTTTTTTTTTTCAAAATAGAAGCCACCTGTACCGGCGTTCTGATAGTTTATATCGCAATGAAACCTAAGTTGAGGAGAGGAAAATTTGCCCCGTCCTTTTTTTTTGGAATTTTCGAATTAAAGTTTTCCTACAATTCTTACATTTTAAGTATGTGGTGTCTTCCGCAATATTACTGAAAAAACTACGAGAATTATTTTGAAAAAAAAAAATTAACAATCAAGTGAGCCACCAAAGGGGTCTTTTTGGACCCTTTTTCAAAAAATCTTCAAAAAAGTCCGCAGCCGTAGCAAGTGAAAATTATTTGTCATAAAATTCTACTATGGGTCCCAGAATACATCAAAACTCTAAATCTTACCTAAAAACCAGGAATTCATAATTACTCAAAACACATTTTAGGGTTAAAACAGCCCGTCATATAAATTTATGTAAAATTCTCTTATGAAACATTATTTTAAAAGGATGGCGTCAAAGACAACAAGTAAAAAAGCAGTAAGTTCGGCCGGGCCGAACTTTGAATACCCTCCACCATTTGGTACGAATTAGGAAATTTTCAAAAAAAATTCTCTTATAAGCTTTAAAATACCTAATATCAGAAGGTGCCGCTATATAGGGGGATATACGATATTGTGGACCCATGTAGACAATTCTCTTTCAGGGGTTAAAGTGCTCACAAAGAACTCCTTGTGTAGATTTACAGTCAACTCCGTTGAAAAATGTGGCTAAAATTATTAAAATTTGGAATATTAGGGGGTACCTTTATATGGGGGCTAAACGATATCGTGGACCTCTATAGATAATTCTCTTTTAGGGGGTAATTTGCTCACAAAGAACTCCTTGTGTAGAATTTCAGACAGTATATTGAAGCCCCTAGTCTCATTGGACACATCCATTTCAGGAAATTTCGAGTCGATCTAGCGATGTCCATCCGTCTGTCTGTCTGGCTGATGCGCACGATAACTCTCGAAGGTCCGATTTGGCCCAAACTTGGAACATCTTAAAATTATTATCAAACTTAGATCGAGTTCGGAGATGGGCAATATAGGTCCACTCCTTCTGGTACCCCTAAAGTGTCAATATTTTCAAACAAAATAATTTACTACACAGAAAGAAAAAGGATAATTAGATTTTGCTCTAACTTTGCAAATCCAAAAACTTGCATCAGAACTAAGTCAGGTGCGCAAAAATAGACAATATCGGTTCACCCCATTAAGTACCTCACCCCCACAAAGGGTTAACAAATTTTGAATAATTATAACTCTTATAAATTGTGATATAAGTATCCAATTGTCTTCAAATATTACACATTACAATATTTTTATTAACCCAAGGTCTGGTGTGAATATCGGTCGTCTCCCTGTGGTACCCCCCCACAAAGGATCGAAATGTTGAACATCCATAAAGCTCAAAAAAAAGCGAAATTAACATCCAATTCCATTCAGACTTGGTACATCTGAATATTTCTATGAACAGCAGATTTGTTTTAAAAATGGTAGAGATCGGACCATTCCTTCTGGTATCTCCTCCACAAAGGGTCAATGTTTTGAATAACTAAAACGATTATAAAATCCGACATAAGCATCGGTTTCACTTTATGTGAAGATGGAATATATCGGTCCACTCCTTCTGGTACCTCCCCCACAAAGGGTCAAAATTTTGAATATTTGTGAAGCTGCTCATAAAACACGAAATTAATATCCGATTCCATTCAGACTTGGTACATCTCAATTTTTCCATCAACACAAGATATGTTATAAATATGGTAGAGACCTTGTACCTGGTACCTTTCCCACCATGGATTAAACTTTTTTTTAAAAAACAAAACTCTCTCTCTCTCTAACGCAAAATCTGTTGTGAAGATGATATATATCAGTGGATGGAGTAGATGATATAGTCCAAATCTGGCACGCTGTAATATTTATATCATATTTATTCAGGTCCGATACGAAATGGAAAATATTGACCGATTTCTTCGGAACCTACTCAATGCAGACTCAATTGTTTGAATACTCAAAACAGAAGTCAATATATATTTAAATAATCGAACATTAGTTAAGAGGATGACTTCTGTCGGGCAAAAACGACTGATACTTTTTTAACGTGTTTGAAACTTAGTTCGGTAAATTTACGTATTTTGAGTTCTTAGAAAATATAAACCCTTCATGCATATAATATTATCGACCTAAGTCCCTGTTTGGTATTGCCCTTATCCTTATTATACCCTCCACCTTGGAAAGGAGGGTATGTTAACTTTGTCATTCCCATAAAGTATATATATTCATAATCAGCATAAAATTCTAAGTCGATTTAACGATTTCCGTCTGTCTGTCCGTCTGTCTGTCTGTTGAACTCACGATACAGCCCACATTATTTGACGTAGAGCTCCAAAATTTAGCAGATCAATTTTTATTGTGTCTAGGATGGTTGGCTTTGAAAATGAGATATATCAGTCCACGTTCTGATATAGTCCCCATATAACGGTACCTCCCGATATTGGATATTTTGATGATTTATGCCAAATTTTTTCACGGATTTATCTGAAAATGGGTATTTGTAGGTCAAAAGGAGTCCCTGTGCGTGTGGCAAAACATTGTATGTATAGGTCCACGTTTTGGTATAGCCCCCATATAAAGGTACCTCCCGATATTCGGTATTTTCATTATTTTTGCCACATTTTTTCACGGATTTGGTCATAATGGGTTCCATCTCCGGTGGCGAAACATTGCATGTATGGGTTTACGATTTGGTATAGCCCCCATATAACGGTACCTCCCGATATTCGGCATTTTAATGGTTTTTGCCACATTTCTTCTAATGTTTCCTTTACCCTAAGGTGGATGGTATTAAAAGTTTGGCCCGGCCGAACTTAATGTTTTTTTACTTGTTTTCCTTATCCTCTCTTTTAATTTGGAAGTTTTCGGAAGTTTTGGTAATATTACCACCAACAAGATACCAAAATTCAAATTTTTATACGAACGAACGGACACCCCTAGACCCGAAAACACGACACGACCCGAAATGTCCTGAAACAGATTTGGTCTAATGAGACCTAGGGTCTAAAACCGTTATTTCAATTTGGCACGTTTCGGACGTATCAAATGTTATACATCCCCGTTACCATATGTGTGAGGGTATAAAAAAAGCACTTCACGTGTCTTCTATGTCCTGGTCTACTTTCATAATGTACTAGAGTTTTTCTGAATTCACGAAATTTTGTCCCACAGTGTTTTTCAATTTCCAGTATTTATTAATTTTCGAAAAAAATGGAATTATTGTTTATGTCACTTGAAATGAAATGTACGCTTGTTTATTTCTCTTTTTCGATTCTTTGTAAAGATCCAATTCAAAATTGAATTCGATTTATGGTTTGCCTGGAATAGGAGACAATTCAAATGTAAACAAAATCGTAAATTAAATTTCTATTGAAAATAAAGAAAAGGGTATTGAAGGAGGTCTAATTGAGAAAAGTAATGAAATTCATAGGAAATGAAGAGCGGAGCAATTAGAAATAAAAAAAATATAAACAAAAAAAATCTATTAAATTCTGAGTAGGCCTTAGAGATTGGGGAACAACTCTAGTATAGTAAAAACTCTTTGATTTTTTTCGAAAGGCCTTGGAGATTGAAGAACAACACTAGTTTAGTAAAAACTCTTCGATTTTTTCGATATTAGGCCTTAGAGATTGAGGAACAACTCTAGTTTAGTAAAAACTCTTCGATTTTTTCGAAATTAGGCCTTGGAGATTGGGAAACAACTCTAGTTTAGTAAAAACTCTTCAATTTTTTCGAAATTTTTTTCAGTGGTAGGTATTTTTACCCTGGTTCCCTAATTCTTGGGGGACGGACCCGGGGCCCCAGATTTTTGACCCGAAAGTCCGAGTTTAGGACCCGGCCTGGACACGGATTCACTTACCCGATATAGACAATATCGTATCGTTTGTAAGCTTATGAAAATACCTAATACCAACAAGTGGTCACATGAAAAACTCTCACAAAAAAATCTTCGATTTTTATCGAAATTTTTTCCAGGGGTAGGTGTTTTTACCCTGATTCCGAGTTTGAAAGCTTATGAAAATATCTATCCAACAAGTCACAGGTCACATGATGGAATAAGTGGTCATGGTTCGTCAAATTATTGATTTTTTGGACCCGGATTTTTTATAAAACCCCCAAAAAGTCAAAAAGGGTCCATTATGGGGGGTCAATAAAATTGATACCAAATTATAGCTGACACTCCTACCTTTCCAAAATGCTACAATTTTTGCCTACCTACCTTTTTCGGGTCCAGAGATATTCTCTTCCGAAACATGACCACTTACTCCCTCATGTGACCACTTGTTGGATAGGTATTTTCATAAGCTTTCAAACTCAAACTCGGAATCAGGGTAAAAATACCTACCTCTGGCAAAAAAATTTGGAAAAAATCGAAGAGTTTTTTTTTTCTAAACTAAAGTTAAGCCGAGATTGGAAGCATATTTACATCGAGTTTCAATGAAATCGAAAAAGAAATCAAAATTCACAACGGTCTTAGTTTCTAAAGAGATCGAAAGGTATTTAAGTATGTAAGCGGCTCAAAACTGCTGGTTTTTGGGGGGCGTTACTTTGCAGCGCTAATTAGGTTAACAGCCGAAATGGTTACATCGGGTTTGGCAGGAATGTTTGGGAAACACAAAATAAATTGTAACAGTCTCTCTCTTCTCCATCTTTTTCAAAATCTAATTTGTAGTCATTTTTTTTTTTTTTTCAATATTTTCTTTTATTTTTTTTACCCAGAAATCACTCTTCCAGGGTGTTCAAAAAACAATAGAAATTATTTTTAAAAACAATTTCTTTACATTTTGTGTTTCATGGTTGTTTGTGTTTTGTCTCTGCCTTTCAAAACCGCAAAAATAACTAAAAGAAGAAACAAAAGAAATATTTTCAAAAAATGATAAATATATACACCTCATTGTACTTGTTCACATTTTAATACGCTCTCACGCCCCTAAGCAATACTCCCACGCTTAGAAAATTAATTACGCCGAAAAAATCGCAAATTAAATTTCCAAATGGAGTCGATATTGAACATTAAAACAAGACATCTAAAATAGATAGGCATAGAAATTAGACTCTCTCGACCATGGAAATAGACTCTCTGGCCCTCTCGAGACCAACTCGTCTATGGAAATAGACTCCCTGGCCCCAGTGACCAACTCGTCTACGGAAATAGACTCCCTGGCCCCAGTGACCAACTCGTCTATGGAAATAGACTCCCTGGCCCCAGTGACCAACTCGTCTATGGAAATAGACTCCCTGGCTCCAGTGACCAACTCGTCTATGGAAATAGACTCCCTGTCCCATGGGACCGGCTCGTCTATGGAAATAGACTCCCTGTCCCATGGGACCGGCTCGTCTATGGAAATAGACTCCCTGTCCCATGGGACCGGCTCGTCTATGGGAATAGACTCCCTGTCCCATGGGACCGGCTCGTCTATGGGAATAGACTCCCTGTCCCATGGAACCGGCTCGTCTATGGAAATAGACTCCCTGTCCCATGGGACCGGCTCGTCTATGGAAATAGACTCCCTGTCCCATGGGACCGGCTCTTCTATGGAAATAGACTCCCTGTCCCATGGGACCAGCTCGTCTATACAAATAGACACCCTGTCCCATGGGACCAGCTCGTCTGTGGAAATATACTGCCTGGCTATAAATCGATCCCTCTCTTGAGAATTTGGGAGCCGGAGAATCTGCAAACACTAGTTTGGGGTCAGGGTGTCTGAGTATCACCTCGTCTATAGACACTCGATGGGCTACAAGCTCTGGCCACCAGCTCGTCTATAGAGACTCCCTGGGCCACCAGCTCGTCTATAGAGACTCCCTGGGCCACCAGCTCGTCTATAGAGACTCCCTGGGCCACCAGCTCGTCTATAGAGACTCCCTGGGCCACCAGCTCGTCTATAGAGACTCCCTGGGCCACCAGCTCGTCTATAGAGACTCCCTGGGCCACCAGCTCGTCTATAGAGACTCCCTGGGCCACCAGCTCGGGACTCTATGGCAGGTAGAGACTCTCTGGGCCACCAGCTCGTCTATAGAGACTCTCTGGGCCACCAGCTCGTCTATAGAGACTCTCTGGGCCACCAGCTCGTCTATAGAGACTCTCTGGGCCACCAGCTCGTCTATAGAGACTCCCTGGGCCACCAGCTCGTCTATAGAGACTCCCTGGGCTACCAGCTCGTCTATAGAGACTCCCTGGGCCAACAGCTCGTCTATAGAAATAGACTTCCTGAGCCACCAGCTCGACAATAGAGATTCATGACCTCAACTATTAAGTCTTTCTGGCCTTCTCCTCCACCTCTCTCATTAAGAATTTTCTGGCCTTGCAGCTCATCTATCAACATCCCCAGGATTGCTCATCAAAAATCTTCAAAGTTTTCGATCTCGTCTTGCAGTGCTGTGGCCTCACCTACTCTTCCTGTCCCACAAGTTTGACTGTATGGTCCTCCAGCTCGCCCCTAAAGATCAGTTCACCTATATATGGACCTTGATGGTCCAGTTTGCCTATAAAGGCTCCCTGGCACTCCCCTTTTTTATGCAGTAGCCCTTTGCTTCCATTCCGAAATCTTTTTGTTTTTCGTTACTTCTTTTTAATAGAATTTTATCGGAACGTCGGCTCTTACACCGAATCATTTGTTTTACGATAATTGTTCTTGGATTAACGGCGACGACGACGATCGACGTGTGGAGGGAGGCTTTGATTCGGTTATGGTTAATAAATTGATTTTGATTATTATGGGTCATTAAAGGGGGCATTTAATGGCCGCAACATAAGGCCAACGGAACAAAGCCATTGCGGCCAGCCAAGAATGATTCAGATTCTGTCTTTTGTCTGCTGCTGATGTTGCGTTTGTTTTTTATATTTTTTTTTTATTTTTTTAAATTTTTGTTCTTTTCAAATAAATGTCTACGCCCACTTGTTAACATGGCCATAACCACCATCGGACCGCATTGAAGGCATTTAGTTTTGGTTTTGTATTCCACTTTGGCTCTTTGGGTTTTATTAACATTCATTAGAGGCGGTTTTGATAATGAATTTGGTGGGGATTATCTGTTATTGTTGTTGTTGCTGTGGAAGTGTTGTTGTGGAAACCACACATAACGAGCCATGTGAGAATGCATCGCAAATGCATGCATATGCCAAGAATCACTGCAAGTGGGCAGAGGAGTGCAGCGAAGTTCATATATACTTCCGTAATGAGTCGCCTTAGCCTCATGTCCTCCTCAGCCTCATGTATGACTGCATGGACGCCTTGTGCTCTTCTTAATGCTTGATTAGTATTGTTGTGGTTGGTTGGCACACTGGCCGGCCGGTTGGTCGCTCGATTAGTTGTTTACACTTACGATCACGGTGGTCTTCTCCAACATCTCACCTTTTGCTGCCTCAAGCCAGTCAAGGGTGTTAAGAACAAACAAATTGATTTCAAATAAAACACATTTAAACATGAACAAGCTTAATTCCCCGGGTAAACATTGGAATTAATTTTTTTTTTGGTGGGGGTAGAGGTAGGGACGTCTGGTCATTTGGAGAGTGAGGTAACTGAGAGATGCAACAATTGAAATAAAGAAATGAAAAAGACCACACAAAGTCAGCAAATAGTGAGGCTAATGAATTGGTGATTTCTACTTCAGGAGGATGCGATGAGAGCTACAGTGGAGCGAGGGAAGCTTAAGAATTTTTGTAAAATTGGAGTTTCGAGCCACCAAGAATATATCACCTTGGCTCGCCTGAAGTTTCACTTTGAAGAGACTACAAAGATCCAATTCGGGGCGTCTATTACGTCCTTCTAACCTAAGGATTTCTGGCGGTCTTACAAAAAACCCTCCCTGGAATTCCATGAAAACTATCTCCTGGTCTTCTTTAAGATTTTTCGTTTTTCCTCCATAAATACTTCCCTCTTATTGTTTACAAAAGACTTCTTTTATTCGTCGACAGATATCCTCCTTAAGGTGACCCTTTAGGTCTCCAATCTGGTTCATCTGACCGTCTAAAATATTTCCTTCTGCGTGTCTTAAAGACTTCCTTCAGAATATCTCTTAAAACCCCCATTTAGTAGTCTAAAAATTCTTCCTCTTGTCGTCCTTATAGTCCCCTTCCGGGTCCTCTATATAAACCCTACGTTGGTCCTTTACAAAGACTTTGATCGCATATAAGGACAACCTCAAACTCGAGACTTTGGTCATCTGTATGTACTTTTCTGATAATCTCTTCTTTCTGGTATAAAGACCCCTTCGGGTCGTCTGCAAAAACTCCTTTCCGGTCGTTTGCAGATAAACCTTGTTTCTTCTTCTTGTCGATTAGGATCCTCTTTTGGTCCTAAATAAAGGCCCGATTTTGGTGGTACTAAACACTCTTAAACTCCTTTCTGGTTGCGCAAAAAGTCTTCTTCAGGTCCTCTCCTCTCTGGTGCTCAATAAATGCTCCACGTTGGTGGTCTCAAAGATTCCGTTCTGGTCGTCTTTAAAGGCTTCCTTTTGATTGTCTATTAAGAAGCCCTTCAGGTCGTCAATAAAAACTCTCTTCAGGTTGCCAATAAGCTTGATTTTGGTAGCCCATAAAGGCTCCCCTCTGGTGGGCTCAAAAACTCCCCGTCGACTACCCTTTGATGGTTTTACAAAACCCTCTTCTGTTTGTCTTTAAAGACTTCGTTTAGGTTGTCTCAAAACTTGATTATAGTAGTCTACGAAGAGTCCTCTCTGGTCTCTTTAAAGGTTTCTTTCAGATTCTCTTTTAAGACTTATCTTATCTGATCCTCATTAAAGGCTCCCTCATGGTTGTTTCAAAGACTTTCTTCTGGTCTTCTCAAAAACTATTTTCAAGACGCCTCTCTTCTGGTCGTCCAAGAATTCAATAACAGATCCATGCTGGTCATCTTAAACCCTACATTCTGGTCGTATGCACGAGTTTTGGTTGTCTGCAAGGACTCTCTTCTGGTCGCCTATAAATACATCCTTCTTGCTGTCCATAAACACTCCTTTTTGGTAGTTTATGAAAGCTCCCTTCTAGTGGTGTCTCTTGATCGTCTTACAAACCCTATTCTGGCCGTGTTTAAAGACTCCGTTTAGGTCATCGATAATCTTGGTCATAGTAGTCTATGAAGAATCCCTGCTGGTCTATTTAATGATTTCCTTCAGGTTCTCTTTTAAGACTCTCATTTGATCCCCATTAAAGGCTCTATGCTGATTGTCCTAAAAACATCCTTCTGGTCTTCTTAAGAACTGCCTTGAAAATGCCTATTAAGACTCTCTTCTGGAGGTCCAAAAAGGATTTTTCTGGTCTTCTTAAAGACTCCCTTCTATTCGTCTATAAAGACTAGTTTCTATTCGTCTATAAAGACTCCCTTCAGGTAGTCTTCAAAATTCGGTTATAGCCGTCTATAAAGACTTCCAGGGTCGTCCATAAAAATTGCCCTCGGATCGTCTATAAGGACTTTCTTGGGGTCGTCTATGAAGACTTTCTGCAGACCGTCTATACAGACTACCTTTCGGATTAGCTATAAAGACTCCATTCAGGACTTTCTTCTGGTCGTCTATAAAGACTTGCTTCAGGACGTCTATAAAGACTCCCTTCGGATCGCCTATAAAAACTCTCTTCGGGTTGCCTATAAAGACTCCGTTTGGGTAGTCTATAAAGACTTCCTTCGGGTTTTCTAAATACTCGTCTACAAATACTCCATTCTGCATGAATTAAAGACTGCCCTCAGGACCATCTGGTAGTCCAGAAAGACTTCTTTTGGTCGACGAACCTCCAGGTCATCCATAAAGACTCCTTCAGGTCCTCCATAAAGACTCCCTCCTAGTCGTGCATAAAGAAGTCCCTTCGGATCGTCTTAAAGGATCTATAAGGTCGTCTATAAATATTATAACCTGGCCGTCTTAAAAGACTCCCCCCCTCCAAAAGTTTCCTTTTAGTTGCCTTAAAGAATACCTTTAGGACGTCTGTTACTACTCCCTTCTGGTAGTCCAAATAGGCTTCTTCTGGCTGTCTCAAAGGCTCAAGTCCCCTATGAAACCACTCTGGTTCTTTATAATAGGGCCCTTCAAATCCTCTATTGGGATCCTCTGGTCCTCAATAACGCTTCCCTTCCGGTGATCAAACTAGACACCATTCTGGTGTTCTCTATAGACTCATTTCAAGAGACTGCTTTTGGTTTCCCTATAAAGCCCTCCTTTGGTATTTTATAGACTCCCTTCTGGCCATCCCAAAGACTCCTTTCAGGTGATTTTAAAGACGTCCTCCTGGTACTCTACAAAGACCCTCCCTTGGTCCTCTACAAAGACTTTCCCTAGTTCTTCTATAAAAAATTCTACCTTCTAGTCGTCTAATTTTCAATTTAACCCACTGTTCCTGCTCCTCTCTCCTGCTTAATGTCACTCCATTGCTACTGCCGGTGCTGCTTAGGATTTCGGTTATGCCATCCCAAGAATTTCTCAACAAGAAGTAGTAAAAGAAGAAAAAGAACGTGTTTGCACTTTTAACGCATTTTAACACTTTCATAACACTCGAAGGTAGTTGAAGTTCACTCTCCTCATCATCAGCATGCCATTCGTGTTGCTTCCTTTTTTTGTTTTTATTTTTGTTCTCCAAGTGAAGTGTTAAAAATCACACTGTCATAAAAACATTTTCTCTTCATAATCATCATCGGTTATGTGTGCTTAGAGTTCATAAATTAAGGAGTACTTGTTAGTTAAGAGGTGGAGGGGAAGGGGTGCAGCAATGAAATGAATGAGTAATCGTTGTACAGTCGTAATAAAGGAAAAAAAGAATAAAAGAGGTAAAAGGTCAGTCAGAGTTGGTCTGGAGGGCCTGCGAGTCTATTCTGGCGGGCCAGCGAGTCTATTTCCATAGACGAGTTGGTCTGGCAGGCCAACGAGTCTATTTCCATAGACGAGCTGGTCTGACCGGCCAACGAGTCTATTTCCATAGACGAGCTGGTCTGACCGGCCAACGAGTCTATTTCCATAGACGAGCTGGTCTGGCCGGCCAACGAGTCTATTTCCATAGACGAGCTGGTCTGGCCGGCCAACGAGTCTATTTCCATAGACGAGTTGGTCTCGAAAGGCCAGGGAGTCTGTTTCCCTAGACGAGTTGGTCTAACGGGCCAGCGACTCTATTTCCATAGACGAGTTAGTCTGGAGGGCCAGCGAGTCTATATCCATAGACAAGGTGGTCTTGAGGTCAGGGAATCTTTTCCCATAGACGAGCTGGGTGGAAAGACCGGGCAATCTATTTCCTGGTCGGACGGGTAGCAAATTTTTATCCACAGGCGATCTGGTCGCAAGAACCAGGGAGTCTATTTTCATAGTCTATATGGACCGATAAGTCTGTGTAGACCAACAGAAACCAAAGGAAAACCAACAGAAAACCGAACCTTCGGTCCGTGGAAGAAGCTGTGGAAGAAGAACTTTTGTCTGTAGAATACCTAGGAATAGGCATCGCTTGGGGAAACATTCATCTTCCGAATATATCATGCCTATAGAAGACCTTCTGAAAATCTTCTGTCTATAGGATACCATAAACTGAATGAGATCTTCTGGTATGAATGAGACCTTCTGGGGGTCCTTTGCTTAAAAAGGTCTTCAGATGGTATTTTATCGTCAAAGAAAAACGCTCTGAAGGTCTTGTTTTGTTAAACGTTTGGGAAACTCCTCCTTCTGCACAATTTTTATCTGAAGGTCCTTTGAGGAGATCCCATAATTTGAGGAAACTTTGAAAGGCTTCCATGAAGAGATAGCACCCAAACAAAAATTGCTGATTTCCCAAATAGAAGTCCTTTCTTATGTCCATTCATAGAATCCTGCATATCCTTCACATTCCCCTACAAACAGATTTCTATCTTCAAACGCCTAAAAAATAATAACATATGTATGTAAATCCCTCTCCCGAAATAGGGGTAGGGAAATTGTAATCAATAATCTAACACCTCCCTCTCCACATACGAGTACATATTGGCCGGCTGACGCAACTGCCCACCCGCATAAGTAAATACCATTACCTCACTCACTCACCAACCAACCAACTAGGCCAGTTGTCATCATAAAGAACATATGTTGGAACCTCACACACGGCTCGCTCTTCCCAATGGACTCTGCCCTGCCTGCCATAAATATGAAAAATAATGGCCTTACTTAGGGCAACTACTGTGCGGTTTTAGCTATGAATCGTAACAAATGCGTATCGGCCAGAAGGAAGAAAAACAACAACAAGTAATTGTGGCAGGGCAACCGGGGATATCCTACATTCGTAATTCTGTGTACGTGTGTATGTGTGTGTGAAGTCTCTCAAATGTTGTGTTGTGTGTGGCAGGCAACAGCAGGAAGAATGATTGGCCACACAACACCATGAAGACCACCAACAACAGAACGTACGTTCGGTTCGGCATCCTCGTACGACGACACTGTCTAATATCACTGTCAACCAGAAAAGTACAAGGGGCCATAACTAAATGTCCATACATTGTATGGACGAGGAGATGGTCCCGTGTGTATGTGTGTGCGTCCTTCAAGTGTTGCCTTTTTCGGGATTCTTCAACATTTTCGTTCTGCCTCATCACAGAAAAGGGCAAACGAATTGGGAAATGTAGGGAAAAATGTTTATGGCTGGGATGGCTCATCATATCGCGCTCGCTTGCCATATAGAATTGACACAGCGTGACAAACAAATGAAATTGGAATGCTGATGTTTGATGGCCACCATCAGCGTTGCAGATGAGCTTCACCGCTCCTTCTTCGGCTGTATGACGAACGTGTAGGGACACCAATAGAGTGGACATTTAGATATTTTGAATGCGATACGCTCACTTGTGTGTGCGATATGTAAAAGAGGACCCTTTGCTGATGGATGTCGGATGGATTGTCAATGGTTTAATTGGAAACTGAGTGAGGATAATAAAAATTGAGGGTGAAAAAATGTAGAGAGTGAGAATACCAGTCGAAGATGTTCGGTAGAGATAATTTCGTTAAATAAAAATCTTCATAAGGGTCTACTAACTGCAAAATTCTCCCGGAGGTCTGTTATGGACAGAGAATCTACCAAAGTTCTTTTGATAGAAGCATCTGAAGTTTTTTTTTTTTTTTTTTGAAAAACTTCTGTAGAAGGGGTTTTACCGAATAATTTCTATGGAAATAGAGGACGTTTTTCGACCAGTTCATCTATGGCCTTTCGACCAGCTCGTCTATGGAAATATACGTCCTAGTCTTTTGGCCAACTGGTCTATGGATATATACGTCCTGGTCTTTTGGCCAACTGGTCTATGGATATAGACGTCCTGGTCTTTCACCAGCCCGTCTGTGGATATAGACTCCCTGGCCTTTCGACCAGCTCGTCTGTGGATATAGACTCCCTGGCCTTTCGACCAGCTCGTCTGTGGATATAGACTCCCTGGCCTTTCGACCAGCTCGTCTGTGGATATAGACTCCCTGGCCTTTCGACCAGCTCGTCTGTGGATATAGACTCCCTGGCCTTTCGACCAGCTCGTCTATGGAAATAGACTCCTGGCCAGCCAGACCAACTCCTCTATGGAAATAGGCCCGCTGGCCAGCCAGACCAACTCGTCTTTGGAAATAGAATCGTTGGCCAGCCAGACCACCTCGTCTATGGAAATAGACTCCCTGGCCTTTCGACCAGCTCGTCTATGGAAATAGACTCGTTGGCCGGCCAGACCAGCTCGTCTGTGGAAATAGACTCGTTGGCCGGCCAGACCAGCTCGTCTATGGAAATAGACTCGTTGGCCGGCCAGACCAGCTCGTCTATGGAAATAGACTCGTTGGCCGGCCAGACCAGCTCGTCTATGGAAATAGACTCGTTGGCCGGCCAGACCAGCTCGTCTATGGAAATAGACTCGTTGGCCGGCCAGACCAGCTCGTCTATGGAAATAGACTCGTTGGCCCTCCAGAGGCCAGCTCGTCTATGGAAATAGACTCGTTGGCCCTCCAGAGGCCAGCTCGTCTATGGAAATAGACTCGTTGGCCCTCCAGAGGCCAGCTCGTCTATGGAAATAGACTCGTTGGCCCTCCAGAGGCCAGCTCGTCTATGGAAATAGACTCGTTGGCCCTCCAGAGGCCAGCTCGTCTATGGAAATAGACTCGTTGGCCGGCCAGACCAGCTCGTCTATGGAAATAGACTCGTTGGCCGGCCAGACCAGCTCGTCTATGGAAATAGACTCGTTGGCCGGCCAGACCAGCTCGTCTATGGAAATAGACTCGTTGGCCGGCCAGACCAGCTCGTCTATGGAAATAGACTCGTTGGCCGGCCAGACCAGCTCGTCTATGGAAATAGACTCGTTGGCCGGCCAGACCAGCTCGTCTATGGAAATAGACTCGTTGGCCGGCCAGACCAGCTCGTCTATGGAAATAGACTCGTTGGCCGGCCAGACCAGCTCGTCTATGGAAATAGACTCGTTGGCCGGCCAGACCAGCTCGTCTATGGAAGTAGACTCGTTGGCCGGCCAGACCAGCTCGTCTATGGAAATAGACTCCCTGGCCCGTCTCGACCAGCTCGTCTATGGAAATAGACTCCCTGGCCCGTCTCGACCAGCTCGTCTATGGAAATAGACTCCCTGGCCCGTCTCGACCAGCTCGTCTATGGAAATAGACTCCCTGGCCCACCAGCTCGTCTATAGAGACTGCCTGGCCCACCAGCTCGTCTATAGAGACTGCCTGGCCCACCAGCTCGTCTATAGAGACTGCCTGGCCCACCAGCTCGTCTATAGAGACTCCCTGGCCCACCAGCTCGTCTATAGAGAATCCTCGGCCCACCAGCTCGTCTATAAAGACTCCCTGGCCCTCCAGCTCGTCTATAGAGACTCCCTGGCCCACCAGCTCGTCTATAGAGACTCCCTGGGCCACCAGCTCGTCTATAGAGACTCCCTGGCCACCAGCTCGTCTATAGAGACTCCCTGGCCCACCAGCTCGTCTATAGAGACTCCCTGGCCCACCAGCTCGTCTATAGAGACTCCCTGGCCCACCAGCTCGTCTATAGAGACTCCCTGGCCACCAGCTCGTCTATAGAGACTCCCTGGCCCACCAGCTCGTCTATAGAGACTCCCTGGCCCACCAGCTCGTCTATAGAGACTCCCTGGCCCACCAGCTCGTCTATACTATAGAGACTCCCTGGCCACCAGCTCGTCTATAGAGACTCCCTGGCCCACCAGCTCGTCTATAGAGACTCCCTGGCCCACCAGCTCGTCTATAGAGACTCCCTGGCCCACCAGCTCGTCTATAGAGACTCCCTGGCCCACCAGCTCGTCTATAGAGACTCCCTGGCCCACCAGCTCGTCTATAGAGACTCCCTGGCCCACCAGCTCGTCTATAGAGACTCCCTGGCCCACCAGCTCGTCTATAGAGACTCCCTGGCCCACCAGCTCGTCTATAGAGACTCCCTGGCCCACCAGCTCGTCTATAGAGACTCCCTGGCCCACCAGCTCGTCTATAGAGACTCCCTGGCCCACCAGCTCGTCTATAGAGACTCCCTGGCCCACCAGCTCGTCTATAGAGACTCCCTGGCCCACCAGCTCGTCTATAGAGACTCCCTGGCCCACCAGCTCGTCTATAGAGACTCCCTGGCCCACCAGCTCGTCTATAGAGACTCCCTGGCCCACCAGCTCGTCTATAGAGAATCCTCGGCCCTCCAGCTCGTCTATAAAAACTCCCTGGCCCTCCAGCTCGTCTATAAAGACTCCCTGGCCCTGCAGCTCGTCTATAAAGACTCCCTGGCCCTGCAGCTCGTCTATAAAGACTCCCTGGCCCTCCGGCTCGTCCATCATTTTCTATCTTTAGAATACCTCCTGACATTCCTTTTTCTATTTCGTCATAGTTTCCCAACTGTCAATCATTACTTTTTTATTTCGATGTTTCATTTTCATTTTTCTTTGGAATCGACACAAATTTTATTGTTCTTCATGGCATTCCACGACGTTATCGAAATAATGATGATGATGACGACGATGACCAGGGCAATAATGATTATGACATTAAGCCGAGTTACAAGGAAAAGGTATATCGCTTATGAAAATTTAATGACACTCTGACACTATGGCTATCATTTAATGCGCCCTCGTCTTTCCAGGTGACAGCTGTGGCAGAAGAGAAACATGACCGGACAATTAGCTTGTCTTTTTCTCTGTTTCCATTTTTATGGTTAATGTTTATAAACCTTCGCAACAATTTGTATTACAAGAATGTGTTCTTGAAAGTCAGGAGGAAAAAAGAACATTTAGTTCGTTTGCTTTTTTTCCTGGAGGTCCATTCCCTTTCCATTCATTACATCCATGTCGTCGATTCGTTACAATTCTTCTGTTTCCTGAGGGTTACAAGGAAGAAAATGTCTGTAAGTCATGGTGGTCTTTGGCTCTCCCTCTCTCTCTCTCTCGCTGCCACCTGTTAGTCATTTTTATTGCTGGTGGTCTATCTCTCTCTTTTGACACTTGTAGGTCTCTCCATATGCTCTCATCCGTCTTTCGTCATAGGTTGTAAGGCAAATAGTTTTTGTTGTTGTTTTTTTTTTTTTGTAATACCTCCATGCCTGTTACTTAGCAGTATTATTGAGAACGGCATTGTCGTTTCTTAATAACCTTTCATGTTCTTTCATTACACATGACATTTAATTTGTTTGATTGTCCTCTCCTCTCCGCCCCTCATTTTGAAGCTATTGTTATTGTTTTCATTTGAGGTTAAATATTGGGCTATTTATTTGCATTAGCTATGGTTTGTAGTTATTTTTAGTTGTTCATTTATTTTTATTAAAAGGAATCTTAAAAAAAGCAATTAAGGAAACCAAAAATAATACATTTTTTCTCTTTTTCTCTTTGTTACAGGTAAGGCATAATCGTCATATCCTTTGATAACATATGGGTGTAAGTATGGTTTTATTAAAAACTAAGAGAACAGTGGTTGCAGGTATGTTGACCTCTCTTAAAAAAACATTTAATAAAAAACGGCCTGAGGTGTTTCTTAAAGATATAAAATATAATTTTTTGGTATAATATCCCCGAAGAATAGGTACTTTGTGGAAGTGGAGTAATTTTGCAATAGAGAATCTCTGAAGGACATTCTCTTTAAATTTATAAAGAAGACCCTTTTGTTTGCACATGGCAGAAGTCTCACCTTCTCTTTAAGGGCGTTCTATATCCGTTCAGATAATATTGGTCCTCCAAATTCAATTGTTTTTTCACAATTGTAGAAGCCCCCTTGTAAAGCTAACAAGTAAAAAGTCATTAAGTTCGGCCAGACCGAATTTCAAATACCCTCCACCATTGGGTAAAGAAAGCATTTTTATGCACAAGTATCTGGATTCGAATGTGTTTCACTTTAAACTACAAGCTCCAGTAAGATCGCTGGAAGAATGTTTGGGCCGTTATATGGGGTCCGTTATATGGGGGCCTATCGAGCCTTAAATACCAAATTTTACATAATTTCGTGGATACATGTGACTAGGACCCATATCGACAATATTTTGACGTCGGTTTTAGAACCCCTTATGAAGTACAAATACCAAATTTCACACAAAATCTATTAGAAAATGTGGCTTAAATCGTCAAAATACCGAATATCCGACGGAACCGTTATATGTGCGCTATACGAAAACGTGGACCTTGATATTCAATGTTCTGCCACCAGAGCTAGAACGCATAATGAACTACAAATACCAACTTATTAGACAAATCCATATAAAAATGTGGGTAAAACCAACAAAATACCGAATATTGGGAGGTACCGGCATTCGGCGGCTATACGAAAACGTGGACCTTTATATACAATATTCCGCCACTGGAGCTAGAACCCATTACGAACTACAAATACCAATTTTTAGACAAATCTGTGGAAAAATGTGGCTAAAACCACCTTAAAAATATTGAATATCGGGAGGTACCCTTATATTAGGGCTATACGAAAACGTGGGCTTATAAAATTTTCTGCCACCGGAGCTAGAACATATAACGAACTACAAATATAATTTTTTAGACAAATTTGTGGAAATATGTACCTAAAACTATCAAAATACCGAATATTGGGAGGTACCAAAACCTGTACCTATGGGTGAGATGAAAAAACTGCAATCAACTTCAGACTGCTGTCATTTCTTAGGCACTCGTCCGACAGCTGTTAAAATTATTCCCGTGAGAGCTAATTATATTGTTTAACAGCGTTCAAAAGCATTTTGGTGAGAATTTTCCAGAAAATGAGTTATTCGCGATGGAACTCAAGCGTGATTGGGCGATTTCTTTATATTTGGCTAAAGAACCACAAGTGGCTATCGTTGGAGCACTCCAGCATTTAAATTTGAATAAATCTTTTGTGCCACGTACCATCGCTCGTTATCGTGATACTGGTAGCGTAGCCCGACGTCAAGGAAGTGGACGGAAGAAAACAGCAACATCAGCAGATATGGTTCGAAAAGTAAAGAAGCGACTTGATCGCAACCCGCGTTGCAATGGCCGAAAAATGGCTCGTGGCCGAATGGCTGAACATATCGCAATATTCCATTCGACAAATATTGAAAAATGAGCTCAGGGTAAAGCCATTGAAATTCCAAAAAGTGCAAGAACTTACACCGCAACAGAAAAAGAAAGAAAATAGACCCAAAAGAGCTGAAGAGTTGCTTCGATTGGCCGAAAGTGGTGAACTGCTGAATTTGGGTTTTTCCGATGAGAAAACATTCGCTGTCCAGCAGTTTGTAAACAAACAAAATGATCGTGTCTACTTGCCAAAGAGGTCAGCTGAAAATGTGCACCTTCGGTTGGCCGCCAGAACTCACGCAAACATTTTGGCAGCAGACCTTGGTGATTTTCCACGCTTCATTTCCAGTGCACAATGGCCACCAAAATCTCCGGATACCAATCCGTTGGACCATTGTGCCTGGAATATTTTGGAAAACAGGGTTGGCACTAAAAAGCACCAAAGGGGCCAATATACCGCATAGCTGCGTGTGACGGTTTTATTGGCCGTTTGAAGGCCATAATTCGTGCCAAAGGTGACCAATTCAAAAAAAATCGCTTTGATCCTTTAAAAAGTATGGCTTAAAAATACATATTTTATGACCCTGTTGGTCCTTAAGATAGTCGTGGATAATAGTCTTCATAGATCCACGTTAATAAACCTGTCGTCCGTTAAAAGAGTTCTTTATAAAATCCATGCTATTGGCTTTGATAGGCATATGAAAAATCTTCCTTAAAAATCCGAGCTTGTTGTTAGGTTGGTAATTTAAAAAATATACTTAAAAATCGATATTTGCGGCTCTGTGGATCCTTTGAAAAAATATTCCTTAAAAATTCACATTTGCGGCTCTGCTCTCTCTTAACAAAAATCCGATATTATGGCTATATTGCTCTCTCGAAAAAAATGCTAAAAGTCTAAGTTTGTGACTCTGTCAGACCTTGAAAAAAATCTCCTCTAAGGATATAATCTTCATAAAAACATCAAGGTTTTGTGGTTCTGTTGGACCTTTTTTTCCTTTCCAAAATTTAGAGCTGTTATCCGAGGTTTTTGGCTCTGTTGCCTCTTAAATATGAATAAATCAATTTTTTTTGTAACAAATCTTAAATACCAATAAGCAAATATCTTTTCAAATCTGTGATCTGAATATCCGCACCACCACTCTCCCCCACCCCTCTCTTGCAATATTTCGACATTTTTAGTACTTATTTTGACATTTCAGGGCCCCTAGATATCATTTACATGGTGATAAAACATTGACTGCCTACAAAGTTCCGCCACCCCCCTCCTCCCCCCTTTAATACCGTCAACATGACAAACTGTGATAAATCTTTCACTCGATATTGAATTTGTGTGGTGTAATGAAAGTTTTTTTTTTTGTTATTGTCATTACTTCACGGTTTTATCATCAATACCAATGTGAGTGGTAGGGCGGGAGGGGAGGAGGTTGGTTTCCGACCATCAAGGACACGACCATACTCCGGAAAAGGGGTCATGATGATAATACACCACTTAAATGTGTTCTTGCTACTTTGTGGCTTGATATCTGTGCTATTTTTTTCTCATTTTTTTTTTGTTTTAATTTTTTTGAATTACTTTACAGAGTACGCGTTTGGTTGTTCGTTCATTTGCTTTTTTAGATCAAGGAAATGCTTATTAATCTTGAAATTGAAAATAACCTTTAAATATAAACGCAAGCACACTCACACACACACACACACAAACGCAGATAATCACATGTATACAATTACATACATACAGTACAATGCTGACTACGACATCGGCGATGATGGTGATGGCGATGCGATGATGATGGCATGCAAGTAATAAAATAACACTCTATATGGAAATGCCCATATTGTGTGTTCAGTCAGCTAGGCGGCCAGCCAGTCAGCCATTCGTTGATTATGAGATTAATGAGTTTTATCACTTACAAACTAAAAAATGCAAAAACTACAACAACAAAATGCAACAATATTTACAACATCACAGCCGAACATGCCTCCCAGTGATGTACCCAGTAGGAAATGGCAGTAGGGAATCTCTAGTCAATTTATGATACATTTTTATCGGCCTGGTCATGCAGCGAACTAGTGAGTCAGTGTTTTATAAAAGGTCCGTCATATGGAGACATTAAAGACTAGTAAAAAAATTACATTCCAAGTAACCATAGCGGAGGAGAGGGCAAGTTTCCCCCCTACTTCCATATTTTTTTTTATACCCTACACCACAAGGTGGTCAGGGTATTATGTCTTTGTGCATTTGTTTGTAACAGGCAAAAGGAAACGAGATAGACCCATAGTTCCTTTTGATCATCTGCATAAAATCACATTCTGAGTCGATTTATGCATGTTCGCCCGTCCGTCTGTCCATGTATTTTTGTGAACAAAGTACACTTCGCATTTATTACCCTATCCAGATGAAATTTTGCACAAATCATTTGTTTGGCCCAAGGACGAATCCTATTGAAATTGGAGATAATCGGAAAAAAATTAGATATAGCTCCCATATATATCTTCGTCCGATTTGACTTTTATTGTGCACCAAACGTGTAATATCAGCCCGAATAGTACGGAATTTGGCACATACAACCAAATTAGGCCTGAAAATAAGTATGCTAAATTTGATCGAAATCGGTTCAGATATAGCTATAGCTCCCATATATATTGTACATCCGATTTGTTATTTTTGTCCTCCGCAGCCGTAATATGCACTCTGTAAGAACAATATTTAGGAAAATCTATCAAATACAGATCAGAAATGCGTTTGCTAAATTTTATCGAGATCGGTTCGGATTTTGAATATATCTCCCATATATAACTTCGTCCGATTTATCTTTTATTGTGCACCATACGTCTAATATTTGCCCAAATGGGGTGAAATTTGGCACTTACGACCGAAATGAGTCTAGAAGCTAGTATGTCAAATTTGGTGAAGATCGGTTCAGATATAGCTATATCTCCCATATATATTGTTCATCCGATTTGTTATATTTTTTTTACCCAAAGCCGTAATATGCACTCCGTAACAACAATATTCAGGGAAATATATGAAATACAGCTCAGAAAAATTTTTGCCAAATTTTATCAAGATCGGTTCAGATCGGCCCCGCCCGACTTTAAGACTTTCTTTACTGTTTTTTTTTTTTTTTGAATTTTTCGAATTAGGATTTCTTGAAATCCTTACATTTTAGTGTCTTCCGCAATATTACTGATAACAATTCGAGGATTATTTTCGTTAAATATTTTAACCCTCAAATGAGCCAAGAAATGTATCATTTTGGTCCTTTTTCCAAGAAATGGTGAAAAACTACCTTTAGGCGAAATCGTAGCAAGTCGAAATATTCCACAAAATTATTTGTCATAAAATTCTACTATGGGTCTTGGAAGACCTTAAAGGTCTAAATCTTACCTAAGCACCAGAAATTCATATATATTAAAAACACATTTTAGGGTTAAGGTATTACTTTGTGTGAGTTTGGGCATAAATCTCCAACAAATCATCATTTTAGACGGATGATGTCAAAGACAAAAATGTTCTTCTTCAAATTTCACTATAAGTCACCAAAGAAGAATATTCTCTATTTTCATTATATATCGAAAACATATTTGTAACGATTTATAACCAAAATCACAATTTAGGGTTAAAGCCGTACATCATCTGAATTTATGCAAAATTCTCCAACAAAGCATCGTTTAAGAAGGTTGACGTCAAAGACAAAAATTTTCCTCATCAAATTTTACTATAAGTCATCAAAGAAGAGAAATCGTTATTTTCAATATACAGGGTGAGATAAAAAAAACAACTGTAACAAAGTCAAACGCAATAATTTTTACATTTTTTTTTAAATTTTATTGAATGGAAGCAAAAAATGTCGGAAATAGCATCAAATTTTAGAATAAGCTCAGCTCATACTCACACTTATATTCCACTACTTAATCAGTTTTGCCTTTGCTATTTCATTTACATTTCGCTTTTTTAATTAAATTTAAAATTTTTTATTAAAATTTTAGACTTTTCAATGCCAAATGGCGTTTAGTCAAAAGTCGACCTAAATATCCCTAGGTTGAATTGAGCATTTAACGTATTGGTAGGGGTAACTAGATCGAAAAACGGAAATAGCATTCACATGCCAACCAAAGAGAGATGAGCACACAAACCAATTAGCGAGGAAAAAATTGAATATAGAAGTGGTGATCCCGTACTTTTTAAACTGGTAAAACAAGTAAGAGAGAAGTGTTGCATTTTCTTGAGAGAACTGCTTTGCCTAGAAAGTATGTGGATGGAAAACTAGTAAAAACGTCAAAATTAGATGGCAATCCTTCAAAATCAACATTGCAGCCAATCGACAACAATGCTCGTATTTTTTACACGGCCAAATCCCTTTAGTAAAAGTTGTAAAAAAGAACGCCATATTTGTGTGGACTCTATATTTTGTCGGAAAGTTTTACTAGGTTTGCGCGTATGGGTACTGTTTTCAGGTTCTGAAACACAACTAAATTTAGTGATAGTGTGATTAGGGTGAAGAAAAATTTTAAATGATTTTTGTTTTTTTTTCGGAGCGTCAAACGAGGTTGGCCTTTTAGGACTTGGAACTGACAGTATCGTAACTTCCAAAAGTCGTATGGTATATTCATCTTCATTATAATAATATATCACAAAATAATGACATGATATCGCAACATATGATTTTTGTCCATTTTGTGGTTATTCCTATTTTCCATTCCTTTCTGGGACAATTGAAATGTGAGGGTTATTTTAGAAAATTCCCCCTTTTGTTAGATTTACCTTTAAAAAGGTAGGCGAACATATCCAAAATATTGACCATGTTTCAGAAATAGCAGACAAAAGAGGTGCTTGGTGATACTTTTCCACAAGCGCATTCCTACAGGGTACCTTCATATAAAGAGAGAGGCATGAAATTTCCAATGAGAAATGTAAAGCTAAATTCAAATTACAAAATTACATACAACCCTACATAGATATCAACATTACAACGTACTGTCCGTTCGACCATTTCGTTGCAAGAAGAAGAAACGTCAACAACAACGACAACAGCATTTGTGTAGCAGCAGCAGCAAAAATATCACCTCAATGTAAAAACATTGTAAAATGAAATACTCATTGCGCATCACATTCACACACACACACACACACACACAGCAACATCAGTCAATCTCTCCTTCCTCAATGTTTGTTGTTCATTGTTGCTGCTGTTGTTGTTGCTGCTGTTATCATTCACAGCTCTCGTCGACCTCTGTTATGAAACATGGCACAAAAGGAGGAAGGGAAAATTAATAATGGAAATCCATGAGAATCAATGATTCAAAACGGGTGCTCCCCCAGAAACAATGAGAGCAAGTGTGAGAGAATTTACAAGGAGATTGTACTTTTGTTTTGCATTGACATGGGAGGAAAGAGACAGAGCACCAATAATTTTGCATAAGTGAATGTAAAAATGTGGGAGCATAAGATATGGTATTTTATGTGGGTTGAAGCTCCCTCTCTCTCTGTCTCTGTGTGTTTGGCTCTCATTATTAATTTCTCATTCGCGCTCCCATTTGTAAATACACACATTACGATTTCGCCACACTTTGTGTTGTTTGTTACACATTATTCAAAAAGCATGTGAATGTAAATAACAGTCGTTGCGGCAGCAGCAGAAAAACAGCTTTCAACAGTCCAACAACAACAACAAACTGCCGCTTTACACTCTGATATTCAATAATAGCGAACAACAGCAACAACAAAAAGCAATTTTGTGAAACAAGGAAACACCAAACTCTGACAAGATAACCGTCAGTTAGCAATAGCAAAAAAATAAAAAAAAAAACAACAATCACCTCAAGTCATCATCATCATCACCGCCGTCACCAGCAACAACAACAACAACATCATTACAAACTATGAGCAATAAACGAATGTACAAACGAACGAAAAGTCAGTCGTTCGTTCGTCTAGTGAAGGCAGCCGCAAAAGCCCCCCAAAACAATAACAAACACAATATGGATAGAGTAGAGTAGTACATATTGTAGTAGTAAAACGAAAGCCAAACTAGTTGTCATGTGCACGAGTACTACTTACGTAGTGAGTAGGCAATAGGGTTGCCAAATATTCAGTGGGAATTCCGTTTTCAGGGTCAGCGGAGATTAGAGGACGATTAGAGCAATTATCATGGAATGTTTTGAAGGACACATTCAGTGGAGGGGAGGGTTATGAAGGGGCTTTTACCAAACTTTAAGTACACTCGACATTAATCGAAAAATGTTTCGCAATAAATCGGGAATGCATTAATGCTATGATATATCTATGTATAAAAGTGACTTTCCTTCATATAGCCACTAAAAAGTATCGATTATGCGTTGTTGGATGCGTAGGACTTCCTTAAATTCTATTTGCGAACATAAATTTAACGCCAGTAGATTAAAAATTATTTTTTAAACCAACCACCTCCTGGAAGAGCTTTTGGCAACAGATATCACTTTTATACAGTCCAGAAGGGTTAATGTTAAAAAAAAACAGTTGTTTTAACATATGTTCTGTTCCAGAACTGCAAGAGTGTTACACTTTTTCTTACGACATCTGATTTTTTCCTTTTTAATAACGAAAAAATTGCAGAGCTAGTAAAGGGTGTTTCTCTAAGAGTTTCCTGATTTGAAATTTAAATAAACAAGTCAAATAGTATCAGTCGGTTCTGCCGACAGATTAATACCCCCAGCCTTGAGTTATGATTATTCACACTGTTGACCCTTTATGGGGGAGGTTCAGAAGCAGGCCAGTTCTTATCTGACCCAAGACTGACCAAAATATTACAACGTGCCAAATTTCCTACTTCCTATAATTTATATAAGATATTTGCACATTTTTGGAAAATATGGAAATATACGTGAGGTAACAGATATAGCGGACTGAAATATTCCATTTTCATACTTCATCTAGCACAGATAAAAATATTGGTATGTGCAACATTTGAAGGAAATCCAACATTCATATCCAATTTTATGCGAAGTCATAAGTTTCGATAAATGACATATTGATATCAGATTTCTGGATAATATTTAGATATAGCAAGTTGCAAAGAGTTATGACAGATATAAATATTGGAAATTGTGACCCTTTGTGGGTGAGGTACCAGAAGTTGTTGACAGATATATATCATTTTCATAACAGATCTTGCGTTCGCAAAATATTAGGATGTGTGAAATTTGAAGAGAGTTGGGTGCTTATCTCACTTTCTTTGAGTGTTTTGTTGTGGGTGTAATACCAGAAGAAATGGTCCGATCTGTACCATCTTTAAAGAGATTTTTGTGTTGATGGAAATATTGAAATGTGCCAAGTCTGAATGGAATCGGATATTAATTTCGATGTTTAATGAGGTTCATGGATACTCAAAAATTTTACCCTCTGTGGTGGAGGTATCAGAAGGAGTGGACTGATATATCACATCTTCACACCAGACCATGGGTTAATAAAAATATTGTGATGTGTGTTATTTGAAGAGAACCAGATGCTTATTTCGGATTTTATGATCGTTGTGGGTATTCAAAACTTCGACCCATTGTGGGAGAGTTACCAGAAGGAATGTTCCGACCTCCAACATCTTTATAACAAATCTTGTGTTGATGGAAATATTGAGATGTGCCAAGTCTGAATGGAATCGGATGTTAATTTTGGTTTTTTGTGAGCTTCATAGACATTCAAAATCTTGACCCTTTTTTGGAGAGGTACCAGAAGGAGTGGACCTATATATTCCATTTTCATACCATGCCCTTGGCTTAATAGAAATATTGTAATGTGTGTTTTTCGAAGGTAATCAGATTCTTACATCACATTTTATTAAAGTTATAATTATTCCAAATGTTTATCCTTTGTGGGGGAGGTACTTGATTAAGTGGACTGATATTGTAAATTTTCCCACCGGACTTAGCACTGATGCAAATATTAGGATTTGCAAAGTTGGAGCAAAATCTAATTACCCTTTCTCTTTCGGTGCAGTATATTATTTTGTTTGAAAATATTGACATTTTGTGGTCCTATATTGCCCATCTCCGAACTCGATTTAAGTTTGACAATAATATTACGATGTACAAAGTTTGGACCAAATCGGATACTCCCTTCGAGGCTTATCGTGCGCACCAGCCAGCTAGACAAACGGACGGACATCGCTAGATCGTCTCCAAATGTCCTGAAACAGAATTGGTCCAAAGATACCTAGGGTCTAAAACCGCTATTTCGATAAGGCACGTTTTGGCCGTATCAAATGATATATATCCCCTCCCTAGTCATATGGCTGAGGGTATAAAAATGTCTCCGTAAAATTTTGTGAAAATCGATTCAAAATTGGATATGCCTCCCATATTTTAGTTCCCCCTGAAGCCAAATTATAACTGCTCTAAAGCCAAATGTTGATAGGTGGCATGATCTACTTCACTTCACTAATTTTGTTACTAAATATGTATAGTTCTACTAAATATGTATCATATAGTCGGCCCCCCCGACTTTTGACTTTTCCTTACTGGGGTTTCAAATAAAATTTTCTTTCATATCTGAAATATTTACGTACGACGAGTGGCATATTTTACAAAAGTTATAAATAATCGTTGATTTTCGGTGTTCCTAGGCACACAAAACATATATATGGAACATCTTAGGAAGACGAATAACGTTTTATTTTAAGCCCCAGAATAACCGGCTGAAAAACCGGTAGTACATCTTTTTAATTTCCCTCTGGATAGGAGGGGAAAAATGAATTGCTACTTGTCTGCATCAGGCTAATGTAGAAATGGATGATTCCACGATTCAACTTCTTTAATATTTTTAGTTTTAAAATCTGAAGGTGGGAATAAGTCATCGGCTGGCTTCTTCGTAGAGAAACAAAGGAGTTTTAGGTTAACTTAGTTCGATTTTGGCCCTAGGGTCCTTTGTTCATTTCCGAAGAAGCCAGCCGATGACTTAAGCCAGTCAAATAAGGGCTTTATATATTGCCACCCTAATACTTTTCAAATAATAAAAAAAAACACATTTATAACATAGTAGAATTGTTTACAATTTATTAAAAATTATTAATTTGACATCTCATTGTCAAAATTTGTATTTATAAACCCATTGTATACACAGAAATCAGAGATGGAAACTTGTTTTTTTTTTATTCAGTGAAATTTGACAAATTTGAAATGGATAGTTTTATTTGAAATTAGTTTAATTTTACCATGATTTATAGTTCTGATTAATTCAAACTGCCACATATATTTAATTGACAACTAATATTGCCTATAGCGCCAAGGCCAATATTCGCCCTTAAAATCATTTCGACAATAATAATTGCAATTCCGCCTCGCCATGGCAACCCTGTGTCTCACATGAAATGCTCTTGGTACGAAATGTCTCACCATGAGATTCGAGCAAAGGTATTTGCCTACGTGAGCACATGTGTGTTTGTGAGTATGGATGGTATCGGTGAGTTTCATTGAGTTTCTGTGCGAGAGTGTTTGTGCTGATGTATGTGGCTGTTTGCTTGGCCGTTTTTGATGGTCTTTGCTTTGCTTTGCCTGCCTGCTTGCTTGCTTGCTGGTTGGTTGTTGTTGCTGCCATACACTCATTTGTGATTTCGTTAACATAACGTGTGATATTTGTTCCGTCTCCTACATTTAGTTTGTTATTGACTATCGGCGTGAACGCATCGTGCGCTCGTTGTTAACCATAACGTAATTGTAACGTGAACTCAACCAAACCAAAAGAAGAAAAAAGCAGACGGATTGGAAATAAACGTTTGTCTTGCAATCGTGGTTGTCGTATCGTCAGAGCCAGCCGTTCACCAATAAAACAGAAAAAAAAATAAAAGCAATTCAAAATAAATTTTCTTTTTTTGTGAAATTTTTTCGTTTTCAACATCGTCGTCGTCGGTAGGCTGTTTGTTGTTTCCATTTTTTCTAAATGTTGTTTTGATAACAAATTCAATAAAAAGAAATACAAATTGTTAAAAAAAAGTAAGTGAATTAAGAAAAATCGCTGAAAGGAGAAGAAATTGAAAAACCAGAAATAATTGTGAGCAAAAGTTGTAAAACTAAATGGAAAAAAATTTTTGAATTAGAAAAATAACAAAAATACTTAACTGTGACCAAAAATTAAAAAAAGAGGAATTTACCAATTATTAAACAGAAAACAAAAAAAATTGTTGTGAAAATTTTTTAAAACCTTCAAGTGCAAATTTTAAACAGTTTTTATTGTTAGCCAAAAAAATATAAAAATATTGAAATCATTTAAGAAATAAATATAAGTTGGTGTAATGAATTGTTAAAGAAATTTTTGAATAATATAGAAAAAAAAATAAATTGTTGTTGGAAAAAAGTGTTTCAAACCTCCCCCACCTCTCTCTACACACAAAACCGTTAAAATTCAAAAAGATACACAAAAAATGTTTGACCCTTTTGTGAAAATCAAGAAAAAGCCCAATAATACTAGCACCACCAACAACAACAATAATAATAATGCCAACAACAACACCGTTAACGGCAACAATAATTTAATAGTGCAAAGTTTAGAAGATAATTTCTTACCGAATTTAAATGACATCTCATCGGTGGATGCCGAATTGGATGATGATTGTTTTTGCCTTACACCGCCAGCCACCACACCCACAACGCCTACCCAACAACAACAACAACATAGCAGCAGTACAGCAACACCAGCACTAAGTGCTGCCTTGGCCCAACCTTCAACGTCCTCGGCGGCCGCCGCTGCTGCAGCTGCTTCAGCAAGCTATTCCGCAACAACGTCACCTGCTGCCTCGCCACTCAAGGATTTGACCTCTAGCAGTGCCACAAGCACCACCTGCAGTCGTTTACAGCAGCTAATTGCTGCACCGCCCATCATACAAACACCCCATTTGAGACAGCAGCAGCAATTATTATCTCCACCCACACCACCGCCCTCAACGCCACCAACACCTGCCTTGTTGCAACAACAACTGCAAAATAATTGTTCCCAACTACCCAGCACCTCCTCAGCCTCCTCCTCCTCCAAAACCGTTGCAACGCCATTACTGTCGCCAAACGCGGTACCGCAGCAACAGCCGACGTCGGTGTTGCAACAACATTTGGGCCATACCAACGCCAGCTCGCATGCTGCCGAGCAAGCAATAGTAGCTGCGGCCGCTGCTGCTATTGGCGGCTCACCTTCAAGACCCAACCTGCAAACCTTGGCCCAACATTTGGCCTCACCGCCCCAAAATCACCTGAATCAGTCATCTGCCAACGTTTCTGTCTCTGCGCCCACCTCACCTTTGTTGCAGGAAATTTTCAATTCAAATAATTTACAAAATGTATTAACCAGACAAAGTTCCTCAGCCAGCAACTCGAGTACAAATACAACAAATAGTAGTTCTACAACAACAACGTCGTCATCATCATCAGCAGCCTCCTCTCCATCATCTTCATCGTCCTCGGCCAATTCTACCCTAAGAAGTTTGGTTGCAAATCCTCCCGCATCGCTGATAACATCAAGTACAACTTTGAATAGTATTATTGCCAATCGTTTGAATTCCCCACCGAACGCAATCACAGGATCGTCGACGTCCTCGTCATCATCATCGCTGGCCTCAACATCAGGATCCTCCTCAACATCTACAAGTAATACCAGCTCTTCGTCGTCGTCCAACTCCTCCTCCTCCTCGTTTCAGCAGCAACATTCCGCTTTGACAAATTCAATAACGCATCGTATACATCAATCCATACGCCGGCATTTAAATCAGCAGAGTAATAGTTTAGCCACAAATTCCCAGCAACATAACGGCCACAATCAGCAACAACAACGGCTCTTGCAACATTCACAATACCAACAACAACAATATTCACAAAATCACCTGCAACAAGAACAGAGGCAACATCACTCATCGAGACATTCACACCAGCAGCAGCAGCATCATCATCACCACCATCAGCAACAACAATTGCCACAGTTCTCCGCTTCCGGTTCATTGGCAAATTCTTCTTCCGGTTCCGCATCGTCTGCCTCTTCTTCTTCTTCGTCGTCTTCATCGTCATCAAATTCCAATTCAAATTCACCCGTGTGTGTAGTATTATTGGTCAAATGTCCAAATTCAAAGGAATATTGTAATGCATTACAAGCCCACCAAAATCACAATCTAATACCTCCTGCAACATTACAACAATTACAACAACAACACCAGCATTGCTGTGATAATAAAAGGTAAATTAAAAAAAGTAATTATTTAATAAAAAAAAAACAATAAAGATCGAGTTGTAAATAGTCACCAAAAGGGATAACTGTTTCTCTCAATTGAACTTCCCAGCCCAGGCCAGTGTTTAGGGATATGTAAGTCGACTTTGGACTAAATGCGTTCTGTGATAAATTACTACAATTATAAGATTTTTATCGTGATGTGTAGAAGAAATAGATAAATAATTCAAATAAATAAATGTCTAGAAGTCACATGTGATGTTTGATGTTTAGATCATAAATACAAAGGATAAAATATTATTCTTTCCCAAAGGGACTTCCCATCAGAGGCCACTGTTTAGGGATACGTGAGTCGACTTTTGATCAATCGTTTTTTGGGCATTTCTCTGCTCTCAATTAGATGTCCTAAATCAAGTCAATGTTTAGAGATATGTAGGTCGACTTTTGGCAAATTTTCTTTTGTCATTGTAAAGTCCAAAAAAAACGTTTGGCATTGAAAAGCTTAAATTCAACTTTTCATGATCGATTTATTTTTCTTCGTTAAATTTTCCGACTTATACCACTTTAAGGAATACGTCAAACGACTTTCGATTAATGAACTTTTGGCGTTAAAAAGTGTAAATGTTGAAGTCGGCCCTTGGTTTTGGCAGAAATCGCAAGCTTAACCTTTCGTTATCGGTTTGAAATTACCGATTTTTGGTCTAAAAATCTAAATCAACTTTGGTTTGAAGTGTCAACATTTCAAAATATTTTTTATACAATATTTTTGGTCTGTTTATGTTCGACATTTGGAAGTGAATTCGAAAAAAAATTAATTTTAATTAATTTGAAAATACTCTACGAATTGATGTTTTTCTTTTAAATTCACTTTCTTGTCGTCATAAAAAACGGGCCTTTAATCTACATAAAAGTTATCAAAAACCGACATCGTTTGGAAAACCAAGATCAACAATGATTTTTAACTAATTGGACAGAAGCGAAAGATCGAAAGGTCGATTTTTTCCTGGAAGCAAAAGTTGAAAATCTAAAAGACCGCGGATTTTGTTGAAGATGAAATCAGTTGAAATTTTGCTCACAAGGGGATACGTTTTCCTTTTCATAATTGGATTTCTTAACTCAATCCGCTCTTCTGTTGTGAGAAATTCTGACATGTTTTTTTTTTTTTTTTTTTGTTTCAATTCACAATTTCACAATTCCAAAAATGGATTTCTCCTAGTTTTCAACACGAGTATCCTGAAAAAAAACGATAAATCTAAAAGACTGCGACCTAATGGTTTGTTGAAGAAGAATATGGAAATATTCTGTGAAAGGTACCAACTTAACTCGTTCCTTTGGTTCCAGACTTAACTTCATTCTCCTTTGTGATTCCTTCAAACCTTTGTTGTGAGTGAAGAAAATACACTTCATTCATTCGCCAAAAATATTTTTCTCGCATCATTTCTTTTGGTTTTACTTCCTACTTCATTCCCATTTGTGATTCTTGTAAACGTGTTTGTCTTAAGTAAAGAAAAAAAATTATTTTTGCATCTGTTTAAATTAAATTTCATATCAACGAGTGATTTTACTTAGATGACCGACGTAACAAAAAGTAACTGGTTCATAGTTCCTCTCAGTGAACTAGATTGACAAAATTCGCTGAGTGCACTGAATTTGCCCAACTCTGCTCAGTGAACTAGATTGACCAATTCCTATTTATTCAGTTATCAAGAACCACTTTCTTGCATTCGTTCTTAGATTCTAGATTTACTTCATTTTCTTTTAAGATTCTTGCAATATTTTTAGTTTTTAGTAAAGAAAATAATTTTTCTTTTATTAATCTTCACATTAACGATCAATTTTATTTTAATAAAAGTCGTAACAAAAAGGAACTAGTTTATAGATCCTCTCAGTGAACTAGATTGCCCAACTGCGCTCAGTGAACTAGATTGCCCAACTCCGCTGAGTGAATTAGAATGCTGAACTCTAGTTTATTTATTTGTCAGAAACCATTCCCTTGCATATCTCATGTCCTCTTTTCTTAATAAAATCAAAAAGTTAATTCCTTTTAACGAATTTAATATCGATACTTTCCAAAATGAATAAATATTTTTCCTCTCCCAATACGATTTCATAAAACCACTGTTCTGTTAAAGAAATCGGGTTAACTGTTGCTCCCCTTATTGGATTTTATTTTACTCTCCCAATTGCCAAAACGAGGAATTTCTCCCTGAGTTTCTTAACTGGACAAAACTCTCAAAACTCAACTCTCTTCCTCTCTACTCACTGAGAATAAACCATAGCAGTTTCCAACTACTCTTATTACAATTTACAATAACACGAATGAACGACCAACGTTCGCCGTACAAACTATGACAGCAGCAGCAACAACTTGTCGGTGGACACACGATTTCACGAGCACATGGTTGTTGGCTGACTGGCTGACTGGTTGGTTTGTTGCTACATGCCTTCATCGTCTTCCTTTTTGCAAATGTTGCCACCAACCGCAGCCAACATCATTCGGTACTTGTTTTAGTTTATCTGCTGTCGATGGCATGGCAGGCTGCTGCCTGGGTGTGTTGGAGTATATTTCTGCTTCTTCATCTCGTTGCTTCGTTTGGTTTTTTTTTTTCTTATTTTGCCTAAATAAAGGTGACACACTTTTTCCTTTTCGTTCGTTGTTGTTGTTGTTTTCTTCAATTTGTTACTTTTCCTTCTGCTCTTGCAACAGAAACAAAAAAAAAAACGACAACAACACCATGCCGTTCGTTCTCTTGACTCTCCAAGCAAAATGCCTTTGTTTCCTGCTACCAAATGGATGGCGGCGGCGGCGTTGTGCTGATGATGTTTAGTTGCTGCCGCGCGCGTATTTAGATTAATTTGTTGAATAGATTTTTTCCTTCAATTGTATATCTCCAAGTGAGTGTGTGTGTGTGTGTGTAACGCATGAAAGTGTGCACAAATTTAATAACATTTTGTATCCTTTTTCCCAACGACTACTACTACTACTGCTGCTGCCGCTGCTGTTCTGTGACCTCTTTTGTTACCATTTTTTCACTCTGTGCTTTCTTTTTGATGTTTTGAGGTTGTGAGGTCATAGTTATCTTGTATATGTCAATCTCTCTTGCCGTATATATGTGTATGCAAGTTTTCTAATTAGAATTTTTTGGGTTTACTTCCTAGCATAACATTTAGCCTTAATGGTTGATTGTTTCGAAGGAAGTTAACGAAAAAAAAGAAAGAGAAATGAGGACAACCAAACCAAATAAAAAAAAAACCAACAACTAGGCGTCACATCATCATCAACATCTGCATGGTGTGCCTTGTTTATGTTTTATGTGTCAACATAAGGCGTGTATTATTGGTATTACTTACTTACATAAGGACGTGTGGCGGCGCATGACCAATTTTGGTCATTACAAACATTGGGTAAAGGAATTGGGCGATTTTACTAAATTTAAATGAAAATTAGTATAAAAAATTGATATTGAAGTAGAAAAAGAGGGTTTTCACCTCGAGTGCTGGAAACTTTCAAAGCAAATGAGGTGAAAAATGGGAAATTGAATTTTCTTATACATTTTTTTTAGAAAATAAAAAATCTCTATAAAATATTTGCTAGTGATTTTCGTTTCTAAATGGAATTTAGTTTCTCAACAAAGTTGATCTATAAATGTGTGAATTTTGAAAGGAGTTTGGAAATTTAAATTTTCTTTTATTTACATTTATTTGTAATTTTGTAAATTTAAACTTGTAATTTTGACCATAGCATATAAACGTCATTTAATTGTTTTTGTTACATATTTGAAAATAATCCAAAACAATAATGTCGTTTCATCGTTTCATACCTTTAATGTTGCTGCACGTCAAATTGGCCAAAAATATTTCATTGAGGCGTAATTTTAGACATCATGTCATGTGAACCTCCCTTCAAATTGTTCTGTAACCATGTTTGCTGGAATTTAGAATTCCATATAACTTATTTCACAATTGTTACATGTGATCCCCTCTTGATATTGCTCTTTGACACTTGTATCACCAATTTATAACAATAAAAAAATATAAGTGATAGCGATCCTTTAATGGTGACGTACGACATTAGTTCAGGAGCTATGTGAAACATCTCAATTGTTGTTTAGACTACATGCACAAATGTATTACCATAACTTTAGTCACGGCAATATCTATTTGTTTCGTTAATGTTGACGTACGACAAATTGACCACCAATTTACTGCAAATAAACTACATACAGCAAAACCGCCATGAATATAAGTCTACGACACATTTATATATGCTTTATAGAACAGCAATCCTGGCCTATGCTAAATAATTAATAAGAACTCCTTTAATTTTCCCGTATGACATTCAATTTTATTTTATGTGAACATTCCTTACTTGTGCTTTACGATACGATACCACTAATTCTTTACAATAACTGTACGGTAGTGCCACAAAAATACTTGTTGCTTCTTCAACTAGTTGTTCCTTAAATGTGGACGTACGACTCATATTTACCACATACCTTTAGACATTATTTTTTATCAAACCGCCATTAATATTAACCTACGGCACATTTATGGATACTTTAAAAAAAAACGATATTGACTATATGTTCCTTTTATTTTGCCGTATGGCATTTGATTTTATTTTAGTGCTCTTCGATACGATTAATCCGTTATAATAATGGTACGATAGAGTCACAGCAATACTTGGTGATTCTGCAATGAGGACGTGCGTCAACCTGTAGTGACAAACTATACTTTTTTGGGGGTTTCAATGTTAATAATAGTTAGTTTTCTCTAAATTGTCACCATTACATGTGAAGGACACTTAATGTTGAACTTCTAATTTGAAAGTGTTATACAGTTCTCATTAATCCTTTAATTATGCCCTGTGGCGTTAATATCTCAAATGTAGATTTTCTAATTTTAAAACCGTTACATCGGCTCAGTTGTGTGTGAAGTTCTCTTTACTCCTATAATAATGTCCTGCGGCATTAATATCACACTTATAGAGGTTCTAATTCGAAACCGTTAAATCTATTCATTTTTTGTAGTTCTCTTTACTCCTTTAATAATGCCCTGTGGCATTAATACCACAAATGTAGATCTTCTAATTTTAAAACCGTTACATCGCCCCAGCTTTGTGTGTAGTTTTCTTTACTCCTTCAATAAGGCTCTACGGCATTAATATCACAAATGTAGATCTTCTAATTTGGAATCCGTTACATCTACTCAGTTTTGTGTAGTTCTCTTTACTCCTTTAATAATGCCCTATGGCATTAATATCACACATGTGTGAACCTCCCTTATTTCAACTGCCATATGTAACGTGTTTGACCAATTATTTTGCCAGAATTTGCAAAATTACTGAATTTTATAAAAAAAAAGTCAGTTTTAAATTCCATTTTATGTTATATTATTTGAAATTGTCGCCCTTTTTCACAAAATTAAAATCCAAAGTTACTATCTCACCACAACAACACACACATAAATCATATGGTTGCTTTCTTGTTATCACTGAGGCAGACAGACTGATGCCCTTGATATGTGAAATAAGTTTGTTATTGGAAAATGAATCACATAAAACTCACTAAAAAATTGAAAATAATTCTTCTTATCATTTTCAAAATCTTTGAAAAGAAATACACTTTTTTGCATTTTCCTGATAAGCAACTGGAATATTTTCAATAAAAAATTTCCATTTTTTCCATAAAAATCACGTAGTAAACGTAGCATATGATCTTCGGCAGAACGAAAAAAAACCTCGAAAACTGTTTTTATTTCAAATAAGATATGAATTCAAGTGAAGAGCACGAAATGATTTTGAAAAAAAAAAAAACATGGGTGATTGTCAGCACAAGTGAACCTCACCAAAATTGAATAAAACTAAGGCAAGCCGTAAAAAGGGTGATGGTCAAGATTCATATTTATTCTTTGTTGGGCCAGCAAAAAGCCAGCACCACAAAACTAAGGAAATGAAAGCCAAAAGAAAGTGGCCATAATATTTTTTTCTTTTTCATTTCTATTTTTCTTCTTCTTCTTGATTTTCATAAGCAAAGTCTAGCACATGGCCATGGCAAAACAGAAAAAGACAGAAACCACAATAACAACAACACCAGCAAAAAAATAAATTCAAACAAAAAAAGTAGATTATGAGATCATATAAAAAAAGAATACGCCAAACAAAAGATAAGAAAAATTCCATTTTCATTATTAATTTTCCAAGAACATACTTTACATATTCATATGGAGGGAGATCTAATGACAAACATGACAATTTGTCAAATTCAGCCTTCAACCTAATTACCTAGGTTGTATGACTTTGTGTCCTGGAAAAAAAATCATATTTTCCTTCTAGTTATTGGGAGCAACGAATCCATTTCCAATGTTTACTTACTGCCTTGGCCGAATCCCGCCCACCCATTCACCTTAATTTATACAAACACTTGATAATAATAACAATCAATTGGAAGGGGAAGGGAAGGTGGTTTATGGCCATAATTGACCCATTTCACTATTAAAAAAATCATACCATGCTTCTTTTATTTCTGTTTTCATTATTAACTTTTTTTCTTCTCTGTTATTAATACAACATGAAAATGAGCACAATGTCCCCCTTTTATTTTACTACAGTGTAGTGCAGTGTTGTTGTTGTTGTTGTACTTGTTATTCGTTAACCAATTTTTTCATATCCAAACAATTGTTGAATATATGGGTTACGATGTCATTGAGTGTGAGAGAGAGAGAGGTAGCCAGTGAAGGGCGAAAGTAACATTGATAGAATTGGGATAAGGGAGAGAGACAGAATTGGGATAAGCGAGAGAGACAAGAATTTGATTTGAGGAAATTAAAAAAAAAAAAATATTGGAAGCAGCTGGCAACACTTTAGCCTAGAATTGGATTGGTCATTGAAAGCTAACCCCAATTGTTCTCTTTACTCCTTCGATAATGCCCTATGGCATTAATATCATACATGTGTGAACTTCCCTTATTTTAATTGCCACACGTTACTTTTTCGACTTATTCCTTTATGTAATCCTTCAATAATGCCCTATGGCATTAATATCATACATGTGTGAACATCCCTTATTATAATTACCGTACGTTACTTGTTTGACTAAATTCCTTTATTTACTCCTTCAATAATGCCCTACGGCATAATGTGTGTGATCCTCCCTTATTGTTAGAGCCTTACATTACTTGTTCGCCTAATTCCTTTTATAGAATTCGACAAAATTACTAAATTTTTTACAAAAAAAGGCAGTTTTAATTTCCGTTGTATGTTTTTGGAGTAATCCATGGCAGAATTAAGATGGTAAAGCCAAGCCATGCTGAGTGCGATGGTGTCGAGTCCTGTTGGAATGTTCAAGGTTTGAGTGCCAAAGGCTTTAATACACCCTCCAGACAATTTTCGCGATAATATTTGGCATTTTTTCTAATGCCATGGTCGATTAATACGAACGGAGAGCGACCATCGGCTGTTATGGCGGCCCATACCATCATCATAGCCGGCGCTTGAGTTATTGTGGCCAACCGAAGGTGCACATTTTCAGCTGACCTCATTGGCAAGTACACACGATCATTTTGCTTGTTTACAAACTGCTGGACAACGAATGTTTTCTCATCGGAGAAAACCAAATTCGACAGTTTAGCACTTTCGGCCAAGCAACTCTTAAGCTCTTTTGAGTCTATTTTCTTTCTGTTGCGGTGTAAGTTCTTGCACTTTTTGTAATTACAATGGCTTTACCCCGAGCTCATTTTTCAATATTTGCCATTTTTCGGCCACTGCGACGTGGGTTTCGATCGATTGAGACATGAAAATACCACAAAGACCAAACCCATCAAATTATTTAACTCTCACTTTTCTATTTTCAAGAAAATCCCTCAAAATAATAACTTTATCATTTTCCTTTCAATATTCTTGTTAAAAAAGTTAATTCTCCCACCCCCTTCCACATAAAATATATAACAATTATGTCATAAATATTGTCTCGAGTATTGTTCGGGGGAGAAATGTAAAATATATAATTGTCAAACCACAAAATATATTGTTTGGTGTTTGTTGTATATCTGCCGTCGCCGCTGCTGCTACCTACCTTATTTTTCTTCTCTTCAAATAAACTGCTTGTGTATGACAAACATAATTGAACTTAATCATAATAAAAAAACAAAAACAACAACGAAATAATAACAATAAAAAAAACAGTAAAAAATGCGGTCATGGTTAAAGAAGTACTTCTTTTATTAAATTCAATTAAACACATACACCCCACATAACCAAAAAAAAAAACACAAATTCAGTGGCACATTTTTGTTGTTACTGTGTTTTGGGCTTATTTTTTAGTGATATCGTTATCAAACAATTGCTATTATCACATGGGAAACCCATTAAAATATGTTTCAAGAAAAACGGAATGGTCAAATTGGGTAACTCTACTCCTTACACCTTCAATATGGAAGTGCGTCATTAAGTGATTGTATGGAGTTTTCTCTTGAATTTGTTTAAAAAAAGATTTGTTTTTTACTAAATTAAACAGAAAAAAATTAGTTAATTTGGTGGTACTTCTCCTTTACGATGGAGGTGTGTCATATTTGCCAGCATTATGATGTATGGACTTTTTTTTACTAAAGAAATAGTAATTCGTTATTGCAAAATTGTTATTATCACATGGGAAAGAATGTAAAAGAATGAAGCCGGTCTAATTGGGAAAACTCACTCCTTCCGCCTTTAATATTGAAGTGCGACATAATGTAAATGTATGGAGAAAAACTTTTGGAATTGTTCAAAAATAGTTTTTAAAACAAAAAATATCTAATTTGTTTTAACAATCCTTTTACGAAAATTTTTGACAGAATTTTGGTGTTTATGACTATAATTGACTATAATTCTTTAAATGATTTATTATTTCATTTAAATCATGATTTCACACCGTTAATATTACTGCACGGCTAATTGACCAAAAATATTTTCACGTGTGTACATCCCTAACAACTAATTTTGTTAATATTTCTTAAAAATAAGTTAATGGCAAAATTTCTTTCATTGTGGGTAATTTTAGAAACCATACCATGTGAACCTCCTTTAACATTGCCATGCTACCATGCTTACTTTAATTTAAAACAATTTAGGATACCTGCACAAATTCAGTATCATCACTGAGGTCGTGTCATCTAGTCGTTCCTTTAATGTGGACGTTCGACAAATTTGCCACTTAAAGTAAATATTCATTTAAATCAAAAAGTAATTTAAGCTTACGATACGTTTATAAATACTTTGAGTCAACAATAATAAATATGAACTTCTTTTACTTTGCCGTATGGCATTCAAATTTACTATGTGTGAACACACCTTGTTAGTGCCTTACGATACGATCACTAATTCCTTAGAATAACGGTACTAGTGCCAAAGCAATCTTGGTTGATTCTGCAATGAACACGTGCGGCAACCGGATGTGGCAAATTGTAAAATAACCTTTATGTATTAGTGAATTCATAACAATTAAAATAATATATAAACACATTATTAAGTGATGAAGTTTCTTTAATGGTGCCCTGCGACATTAATATTTAACGTATGTGGAACGTTTTTACTTCTGTTTAGTCTTTTAGTAATATTGTAAATATTATTTACTTTAAACCGCCATTAAAATTAGTCTACGACACATTTATTGATATCTTAAAACAACAATATTGGCCTGTGCTCACTGATTGATAGGAACTCCTTTAATTTCGTCGTATGGCATTAAATTTTAGTCTATGTGAACCTCCCTTTTTAGTGCATTGCCATACGACCACTAATTCATTGCAATAACGGTACTAATAATGCAGCAATACCGGTTGCTCCTACAATGAGCACGTGTGGCAACCCCTTGTGACAAATGATACATTTACGGGTTTTTAAGGTTATAAAAATTATTTTCCTCTAAATTGGAAAACTGAATGTGCCATATAATAAGTAATCGTAATATTTTACTTTATTTCCAATATTTCCCTTTCTCAATGATGATGATCCAATCTAGAATATTTGTATAACATTTTTGAGTTTACGATTGGCCTCTCTGTGACCTACATGAAATCATCATATACACAATGACCTGAAAACAAATTCTCATATAACTAAAAATTTACCATCAAGGCAAGGCGTGATTAGTGTATTTAACAGTCAGTCAGCCAGCCAGGCCGGCGGTCATTTAGTCATTCGGTCCTCTTGAATTCAATTTCAATTCAATCAAGTCAAAAAGATAATATCATTGAACGTCGTTAACATTAATACATATATCACCGTTAGACGGAAGTTGATTTTCAATAAACAAAAAACGAAAAAAATTGAAAGCACGCACACATACACACACACTCAGAGACACAAAACCTACATCACATCATCATTCAAACTCAATGTAAATATATCTACACAAAGTAGGAAACTGATGAATTTGCACTTGAATACAGAGAAAAATGAAAAAAAAAACAACAACAACAACGTTTGTACGAATGACGACAAAGTGACTGACTGAAAAATCTATAAAATGCCACAATAGTAAATGTGTTATTCTTTCGTCACACATACACACAGACATAGCTACATAGAAAACTATTTTTTTTTTCTGAACATTTTTAGATCAAAGGTTAATTAATTTTCAAGTATGCATGCCTTTTGTATTGTACTTTGGAAAATGAAATCGTTCCGTCATCTACAATTAGATAGATAGACAGACGGATAAATATACAGGAAAAACTAAACGACATGATCATTTCGTTATGATGATGAGGTTGATGAGAACGCACATGTGATGTGGTGTGATATTGATGGTGATGATGATTTGGTTTGGTTTGAGTAGGAAGAGGATGGGGGATTTTGCGGCAAAACTCAAGGAGGGAAATTTTTGCGTTTAAGGTTTTTTTTTAGTTTTCATCGACATTATCATAAAATAAATCATGATGACGTCTGAGGCGGCAGAATTTCGTTCATGTATATGTATGTATGTATACACGCACACTCACTTGATATGATTATTGAGGTCATTTATCAAGGAACTCTACTCTTTTGACAACATTCATTTCATTGGATGTTGTTGCTGCTGTTGTTTTTTTTTTCTTTTTTTTGTGCTTCTGCCTTCTAGTCTAGTTATTGGATATATATTTTCATATGGACATCAGGTTTTATTGGGTGCCTTCTTGAGGCTGGGTTTTCTTGTTGGTTACTGCCGCCTATAAACCATAAAAATTACCAACATAAACTTTTTCTTACATGCCCGGCCATACGCATAAGTTTGGACCAATTTTTGTCATACACACACACGGTCAGACGCACACATTTGCCCCTGGTTTCAAAACTTCCCAGTAAACAATTTTTGCCGAATTCGGTCCGATTTCTGTCAGAATCTCTGAAAAAATGTCCGATTCTGATTCCGAATTCCTTCCGATTTCGGTACGAAAGTTGTATGGACGTGGTCACCGAATTCGGAAAGATTTTCTGAAAAAAATCTGAAAAAAATCTGAAAAAATATTAGATTTTCTGGACGAATTCGGTCCGAATTCGGTGAAAATTCTTGAAAAAATAGGAGAAAAAATTAGATTTTCGGAAAAGATTCGGAGGACAACTCCGAATTTCTGAAAGAAATCGGGCAGAATTCGTCTGGAAATTCGGCGGAATATTCAGATTTTCTGAAAGAAATCGGTCAGAATTCGAAAGAAAATTCGGAATAAAATTCAGATTTTCTGAAAAAAAAAAAAAACGCTCAGAATTCGGGAGAAAGTTCCGATTTTCTGAAAGAAATCGTTCAGAATTCGGAAGAAATATCGAAAAAAATCGTCACACCACTTAAAAATGAAAAAAAAACACATATTTATTTAAAAAACAAACAATTTATTTCGGGTTTCGTAAAAATGTAGTTTAAATATTACATCTATAATACATTTACATTATAAATATTATTTTTATTAGGAACATAACATACAGTAGCACGTTTCTGTTTCAACTGCTAAACAAGAACTAAAAATAAAAAGCAGTGCACACAGAAAACCGGTATGTAGTTGTTTTTGCAATTTTTTTCCATCATATTTTTTTGGGAACGAAAGAGAAAGAGGCTGATTCACAACAACAACAAAACGCACATTTTTACAACGGAAAATCTAACAGTTCACAATAACAATAACAAATAGCATTTTTGCTTTGCGCTTTGTTGTTGTTGAGATCTTGAAATCACAACAACAACTACTATGGGAGAGAATGTGTCAAACCACCACCATCCGTTTACATGTGGGAGAGAATATGCCAGAGCAATAGACAATCTACTCTCTCCGTTTGTACATTTTTCGAGTTTTTTTCGCTTAAAAACACAGGAAAATGTGCAGAAATTCTAAAAAAAAACGTTTAGAAAATCGGACCAATTTCTATCAGAAATTTCTGAAAAAAACGTCAGAAATTTCGGAAAAAAATCTAAAATCAGAGCAGTCGGAAAAAATTGTTTATGGGGTTATCTTGTTCGTCCCCAAAAAAAAAGAAACAAAAACAGAAATACACAAAACCAATGGGCAACAAGAACAACTTACAAAGGCACGAACGCACGCACTCATGTAGCAACAAACAGGCACGCACCCAGCATGGTTGAAATTGAAACGCCAACTTTGGCGTCATCGTCAGCATTAACATAAAACACTGCGACGTCAACGTTGGCGCTAGGCGGCACCTAAACAATACTAAACATACAAAGCTCTCTTGCCTGCTCTCAGTCAGTTATTAGACTTACATATGAGTAAGTACCTTGGCGTTGACGCCGTCGTTGTTTAAACATACTCGGCTGCGGGCTTGATGTTTAATTGTTATGGGCAGCACTGTAACTGCAACGCCATGGTGTGCTGCCACTACAACTACTGCTGCTACGCCTATGTGTGTGCCTTGTTCATTCGTTACGTTACATTACGACAGAAATTGTGAACTGAAATAAAAGTAGACCATGACCTACAAAAATCCAATAACATCCGAAAATATTATTACAATAAATGAAATACATTTTGTAGTGGATGTTTTTTTTGTTTCATTTTCATTTTTTTTTGTTTAATAACAACGACATTCATACATGCACAACACTCTCTTGAGTGTTTGTTTCATTGTACAAGCACACGAACGAACAAACGAACGTGTACGTAACAGCAGCAACAATGACATATTACCGTTTCGTATCAAAAATTTAAAGGTTACAATACCGTATACATAGGCCCCATGCACGTACATATTTGTAACACACTACAAATCAACACCTGTGAACCCAGCTAATAATAATAATTATTATTATAAGCTAAATGTAAAAAACCTTATAGTTTTCATTTTTTTTTCATATTTTTTATTATTTTTTTCCACCTGAAAAGGTCATCATCACCACACAACGCATAGATCAATAAAATTTTTGCCATATTCTAATTTATGTGAACAATATTTTAATATTCTTAATTGAATTATTAACCTTCAGTAATAGTAGTTGTATAGGTAGTATTTCTAAACCGGAAATATATTCTACCTAGAGTGTTGGTGACCTACGTTTTGTATGACTTTGAACATTTTTTTCTGTAGAGGGTCAATGATAAGCGGAAATAAATACAGAAAAAATCATTTTGTTGTTAAGTTTCTAAATCGGAAAAATATCCACATATGTATCTAGGTCATTCAAATAAGCATAAGTTCTAGATAATTAAAAACAAACATTGATCTGACAAAATTTTCAATGTTTTTTTTTTTTCAGAATTGTTGTCCAAATGTTATTACTAGAAAAATTGATTTTCAATCTTTTTTATTGTCATACATCTCAATCGGAAATTTAGATGTATCTAGGCCATTCAAACATAAATTCTAGAAAATAAAAATTATTTTTCTGTTTTGCTCTTCACCACTACATTGTTTTTCAATCTTTTTATTGCTATCTGTTTGTCTATCTTCATTTCTTTCGAAATTATTTCACATGTGAACTCTCCTAAAATTCATCTATAACTTGTTTGCGATTAATTAAAGCAATAATGCTGCTTTGATTCTCAATCAATCATTTTTTCACCTTAAATATAACCGTAAGACATTTGTTTAGATTTGAATGTCACTTTAATATCACAATATGTCAACTCTTCTAAAATTTTTCTATAACTTATTTGTTTTTAATTCAAGGATTGATCCTCTTTTATTCTAAAGCAATTATTTTCTTTTCGCACCTTAAATATAACCGTAAGGTATTTGTTTAATTTTTCATGCTTGTTTCATATCACAACATATGAACTCTCCTAAATTAGAGCATTGATACTGATTTGATTCCTAAACAATTATTTTTGCCCCTTAAATATAACCGTAAGACATTCGTGCAAATTTTCATGCTTGTTTTATATCACAACACGTGAACTCTCCTAAATTTTTTCTATGTCTTGTTTGTAATTAATTTGAGCTTTAATACTACTTTGATTCTCAATCAAATCTTTTTGCATCTTAAGTATAACCGTAAGGCATTTGTCCAAATTTTTGTGCTGGGATTATATCACAACGTGTGAACTCTCCTAAAATTGTTCTATTATTTGTTCATGATTAATTATAGCATTGATACTGATTTGAGTCCTAAGCAATTCAAGTTGCACCTTAAATATTACCGTATGGCATATTTTCAAATGTTCATTCTTGTTTTATATCACAACATGTGAACTATTCTTACATTATTTTGTTACTCTTTTGTGATTGATACATTGATTCTTAAGCAATTGTGGTTGCACCTTAAATTTTACCGTAAGACATTTGCTTAAATTTACATGCTGTTTTTATATCACAGCGTGTGAACTCTCGTAAAATTGTTCTATATTAATTGTTCATGATAATTTAGAGCATTTGCACCTTCAATATAACCGTAAGGCAACTGTCAAATGTTCATGCTGATTTTATATCACAACATGTGAACTCTCCTAAAATTTTTCCATAGCTTTTTCGTGATTAATTAGAGCATTGATACTACAATTATTTTTATACCTTTAATATAACCGTAAGACTTTTGTCTGTCATAAATGACCTTATTATACTTATACTTGGCAGCACTTGTACTAACACTATCTCTTATCATTAATTTCAACGTACGAAAACTATACAGATATTATGTTGATTAAAAAAAATTGTTTGAGAGTGTTGGACACTGATTTTGAATATTAACGCTGATCTATAAATATATTGGTACACATTTCATCCGAAATATTGGTGAATGGTGCTAATATTTCGCAGTGTGAAAATCCCTTGTAAGTCCTCTTAGATCAGAGAAATGATTAATACAATTTTATAACAAATTTCACATCGTATTGGTGTGAAATAATAAAGCTCATGTTGTGAACTCCCCTTGTAGAGAGTGATTCGGGGCATTGAGTTTGCCATATGGGCAACGCTCTCTTCAACACCTCAAATATTGTCGTACGCCATTTATATACAATGCATGTGAACATCCTACATTGTTTTACCGTTTGTACATCGATACTTACAACACGTTTAGACTACCAAATCCACTCGATTAGAAGGTATCGATAAGATGGGTATCTAAATTTGGCAGCATTGTCAGTAATTACGATGTATGTCCTTTTCGTATGTCCCAGTAAACTTGGTAGCACTATTTGAGTGTTCACAATATGTGAGGGTTCACACACCTCAATCTACCTTTCAACTGACATATTTGTGTGAAAATATTCAAATTTATCAGCACAATGTTGGGGTAATTCTATACCATGTTCATACTCGGCAATTTTTCGATGTATAACCGTAGTGTTTATTATCAGGATTTTCAAAAGGGACTTTTTTTACGATAACTTATTATTTTCCATAAACAATGGGATCTCCCTTCACACTATTTTTTCATGAGACTCAAAGAAAGTCACAACATTACTTTCATTAGATCTAAAATAGATATGATTGCTTTCATTAATTTCTTATCGATGCCCATTTTTTCCTGATCATCATTGAGATAAATTCCCACAAATCTCTCCAAAACAATGGCAAAAAAAAACAAATAACATGTCCTCTCCCCAAATACGATCACTTTTATTATTTGGGAAAGTAAAAAAAAAACACAAACGTAGAGCATTTTTTCTTTTCTTTTCAACAAAAAAAAAGAAAGTTTTTTTATACATTAAATATCGTTGCAGTATTTTAAATAATTCCCCATTTTCACTGGTTTACAATAATAATGTGGATGATGGATGGATGGATGGCCAAATGAAAGGGGATTGGATTTCAATGGCGGGCTGACTCTCTTTTGGACAGACGACATGGCACCTCTGGTTTAAATGATCATGCTGTGGCCAAAGATGATGATGATGTTGTTGTTGTTGATGTGAATAAAGGTTGTGGGTGTTGTTAGCAGTGTTTTGTGTATTGTTCATAACAACAACTACTACTGTCATGAAGTTTTCACCAAACAAAACTTTCAATATAACGATGTTAACACCATCTTTTTTTTTTGGGCACAAGATTAAGGGTTATATTTGCCTTTCTTTTTTTTGGAACTTGAGATATTAAAGGGCGTTTTTCCGATATTAAATGTTTTAGAAATTTATATTTTCAGTGATTTTGTCTAAAAATAAAATAATTCCCTTCATTTGGATTCCTTTCTGTATTTTAATCAATTTGGCAGCATTGTTTTGCTGTTTTTTCCTTGTATGAACTGAGCATGATTGCAATTTACTCCAACACACGATATGCACTCTCACAATTTGACAACAGCCACAGAGTTGATCAAACTTTTAGTTTTCATTTAAAAAAAAAGGAGGGGGAAAACTGTTGGAAATTTTCACTTTTCCTTTTCAAATAATTTCCATTAATGTTTCCAATTAAAGTATTTCGTTTGCAACAACTACTAAAACGATATTAGTTTTCTTTTTTCTCCCTCTTCTTCTTCTTCTTCTTTGCTGGTTGGATATTAGTTTTTGGAAAAGAGAAAGGTATTTTGAAAGTTGAAAAGTTGTATTATGTAATTTAGCTTTGCGTGGTGGTTGTTTTTTTGGTGTCGGCGGTGTTGATGATTACGGAAATGACATGTCATGTAACACACAAACTTTGTCCCCAATTTCTCTCGTTTTATTTTTATACCCTACAACACTATGTGTTGGGGGTATTATAAGTTTGATTGGCCCAAAAATTATGTAACACCTCGAAATATTGGTTTCCCACATAGGAAAGTATATATGGATCTTCCTAGCTCGCCGAGCTGAGTCGATCTAGCTATGTATGTCCGTCCGTCCGTCTGTCCGTCTGTCCGTCTGTCCGTCTGTCCATGTTAATTTGTAATCACTCTACAGGTCGCAATTATGGCCCGATCTTCACGAAATTTAGATTGGAGGTGGGACTGGGGTCAGAATAGAACCCTATTTCTTTTGGAGATGATCGTCAAATGTTTAGGGGTTGAAATGGACCAAATACTGAAAAAATTTCGGATTTTGCAGTAGCTATACAGATCGCAATTATAGACCAATCGACGCGGAATTTCGCATGTAGCTAGAGTTTAGGGCGGGGAAGAAGCCTACCAATTTGGGTGGTCATCGGATAATATTTAGCGGGTAAAATAGACCATATATTTTGTGTTGAAAAAATTCAAAATTTTTCATTAAACCGCGAATGTTTTAAATTCCGGCGAAATCACAAAGCCATGACAAGGTTACTTCTGATCTTCACATTGATGTTAACATCCAACAAATCGGATATATAGCAAAATATGTGCGATATATATGTTTATCAAAGAAGATATGCTTGAAAAATCTCTTATATGTCGAGAACGGCTGAACTGATTTCGACAGTTCTCATTAATTCAGAATGGCCTCTTGGCAGGAAAGGAAAAACGTCTAAAAAAATCGCATAAAAATATCTGTCTAAAGATGAAAATATTGATTTTGTAAAATGTTCTCATATTTTTTCAATTTTGTCATATTTTTGGCATATTTTCATTTTGAATTAAACATTTGGTAATATTTCTACAGCCAACAAAACTAAGTAGTTAGGATATCATATACAGATCGCATTTATGACCCGATCCTTACGAAATTTTGCATGGAGATAAGATGAGGGTCAGAATAGAAGCCTACTCTTTTTGGAGATGATCGCCATATATTTAGGGGTTGAAATGGACCAAAAAACTGCAAAATTGTCTGCAGGTCGTAATTATCGCCCGATCCTCACGCACATTTGAATGGGGGTTACCGGACATTACAAAAGCCAAGCAGTTTTGGATGGCCATCCAAAAATATTCAATGTGTGAAATAGTTTGCCAACTTTTGTAGACAAAATACGAAAATGTCCATTCCAGTGACTTTTTGGAGAATTCACAAATACAGGAAAGACGCACTTCTGACTATTTCGTTATCGCTGATTTCGTTGAAGAATATATTCAAGTGTCTGTATCTCATATAGATGCGATTCAGTCAAAAACAAATAATAAATGTTAATCTTTTGCCACTTCTAAGAGATTATAGGTCTTTGGGAAATATTGGTTCCAGATCTAGGAAGACCATTTACGTGCAACATCTACCAATAAATTGGAAATGAGCAAATTAGTTTAAGTTGCTGTTATTCGAAAATTAGAGAACGAAACCTGATGGTTTTCTTTTATTATTTGTCACAATATCTTGTGGAATTCTTTCGAGTATCTCGCCTATATAAACTGTATCTTTTATTATAGTGTTGTAGGGTATTCAACGGTCGGCCCCGCTCGACTGTAGCCTTTGCTTACTTGTTTTTTTTTTTTTTGTTATTGTTTTAAAAGCGGTCAACCGCAAAATTTTGAAAAAAATACAAATTAAAATCGTTTGGTGTTGTTGTTGGCTACAACTTTCGTAGCGTTGCACCCAATTTAACACTTGAAACCAGTTAAAGTACTCACTCAAACATGCTTTGAAAATTTACATAATCTTGCGTGAAAACCTAACACCACCGGCACACCATCACCACTTAATGGTTTGATGGGGCAAAGCTAAAACCTTCAAAAGCTCAAAAAGGTTTATATCTCACAATCGGAAGGTTAAATAATTTGTGGATGGTGGTTTCTCCTAATGAAAGTTTTTTTGTTTTCTGTTTATCGATTTGTCTACAACCACCACCCCCCAACGGAAGAGAAAACAGCTCCTTAACTTATTTGAAATAATTACAAAAAAAAGTGTAAGATTACGTAAATATTTGAATTTCATATAAGAAACCGCCAAGAAAGCCGCAGCAAAACAAAAAACGGTTTAAATATGATAAATTACCACCTTTCTCTGTGTGTAAGCTTAAAAAAAAGAAACGAAAGAAAGCAAGTAACTCAATGTGTGCTGTGCGCATAAGAGCCCCACTCAGTGGATCGTTGTTGGCGTGTGAACTCGTGCCCATAATCGCTGGGCATTAGAAATTTTGTGTGGGTGTTTTTTTTTTAACATTTCACATGAACCCCCCAATTACATACGCTTTGTAACAATAAATGGTTTTATTAACAGGGATTTAATGGTTTTTTGGACAAATCTATATTTTTCTATTCTCAAGTTTCCTAAAATAACATTTCATATGCGGTTAAAAATGGACAACAATTTCAGACCTAATTAAGATTTAATTGTACTGTACGTTTTTACGTTACGCCTGCAATAATCAAAAAGAAAATCCACTTTTAGGTGTTCAGGCCACACATCGAATCAATAGAAGTTGAGAGAAATAAAATTTCCTAAGCAAAACTGTAATCAATTTTGTTGCGAAAGGCAGAACATCTTAAATAGTGACGTACGGCATCGTTCTGTCACAAAAAAAATGTAATGCGTTTTGGTTGTTGAATTTATTTTACATCATTCCTTCATTTCTACATGTGAACATCCCTAGTATATTACATAGATAACATATTTAAGAATGATTCAGGCTTTAATGGTGACGTATTCATTATAAATTTTCTTTAATATTGACGTGCAACACTAAGTTCTCATAGATGTGAACCTCCCTTGTTATGATGCATATATTAGGATAGGGATGTATATGTTTGAAACTGAATGGCACCATCTATAAAATGTGAATGAAATTTGGCAGCATTGTTTCAGCTGATTAGCGATTCCTTCACAATAGGGGTTCACAGAATTCGATTTTCCAGCAAATTTAAGAATTGAATCATTCTCAGCACATTCGTTGGCACTATGTTCTCATAGATGTGAAACTCCCTTGTTATAATACATGTATTAGAATAGGGATGTGTATATTCGCAACTGAATGGCATCATCTATAAAATGTACATAAAATTTGGCAGCATTGTCCCAGCTGATTAGCGTTTCCTTGATATAAGGGTTCACATTCTTTAATTTTCCTGTCAATTTCCTTAAGTTACCCCAAAAATTTGTAACAATTGTTGCAAATTGTTACTTGAAAAAGTTCTGCAAAAGAGAGCGATTTTAGAGAGAAATTAACAGTTTTTTACTGGGAGCCTGCAATTTTTAAGCGGGAAAAATTCTTTTTGCAATCACTTGCAACTTCTCTTCGTCCTCTTTGAGTATCTGGTAAATTGGTTTTATGCAAGACAAGTTCTTCCCACTTGGAAATCTCCTTCTACCATTTTGAGTATTTTTTGATTAATTTTTTTTTTCAAGAAATAAAAGATTTTTATTTTGGTATTCGTATGCAAGTTGCAATTCGGATTTTTTTTTTGCCTTTTTTATAGAAAAATTGTTTTTTTTTGGACAAATCAGCTGTTTGTAATTTTTGCGGGGATACCGTCTGTTTACTTTTTATTGTTTTTTTGCAAAAGAGAGAGAAACTACTTCAGAAAAAAGTAACTGGACGATTCCTGCAAGAAAAGTAACCAGGCAGACCTCTTTTGTACTTATCATTAAATTTCAAGCCGGCAGGACGTTATTGTCTGTCTACACGTAAAATTAAAAATATATATTTTTAATTTAGTGTGAGATCTAGAACAGATCAAACAGAAATGAAAAATAAGTCAAAATACCGTTATTTTTGAGTAAAAATATCAACATTTGACAGCACTTCTTTCATTATCTGTTAATCCTATGTAACAAGGGTTCACATGCTTCTAATATTTTGAACAGGGGTTCACATGTCTCCACATAATTTACCCAAATGTTTTAGTAGCATGGCCAAACCTCAAACTAGCTTGCCATATGTACCAAACAGAGAAAATTGGGATTTTCTATATACATATTTATGCATAAAATTATTAAAAAAAATGTATAAAATTAATAAAAAAATATTATATTTTTTTTAATTTTGCAAAAAAAAAAAAAAAAAAAAAAACAACGACAATTTACTATTTGGTCAAACCATCGTAATGTTGGAACCCCCTTTATCCCGAAGATAAATATTAAATTACCCCGAGGATAAATATTTTTTGATTAATTCCTAAAGTTATGATCCCAAATATCAAAACTAAAGTTAAAATAAGTCGAAATACTGTTACAAGCTCTCCTTGAGTAAAAATATTAAAATTTGGCAGCATTTTTTCGATTATCTGTTTTCCCTTTGTAACAGGGGTTCACATACTTGTAATCTTTTGAACAAGGGTTCACATGCCTCAAAATAATTCAGCCAATTGATTAAGTTACATGATCAAACTCGAATATGATGAACAGCCAATATTTAGCAAAATTTTAACAGGCCAATAAATAAATTTATACTAATTTTAATTTTATTCTAAAAAAAAGACAAACATTGCAATTAACTATATGGTGATACAACTTTTTTAAACAATTATAATAATAGTAATGCTTGAACCCACCCAATATCTACTTTTCCATTGATTTCACATTATTGTTCATGTCATGATCTATTTATGATCCACTCAACAACGATTTCCTCATTTTCAAACAATCTATTTTAGACCATTAATCTTTGCCCGTTTTTAGCGCTTTGTGTGAAGTTTGTTTTTGTTTGTCTGTCCGGCTGGCTGACTGGCTGGTTGGTTGCATGGTTTCTAAACAAGTTTTGAAATCACGTTTTCTCTTATCAGGCAAACACCATGCATAGCAGCGCACAATGCATTCATTACACTTCAAATGAGCAGCGGCAGCAGCAGCAGCGGTGTCAATGCATTTAATCTCTTGCTCTCATTTTAAGCTCACTCTCTCTCCCTCTATTTCTTTCAAATAATGTTATTTAACAGGGGCCAGATTTGTTGGGGTTTCTCTCAAACTTTTGTTTTTATTTGGTTGCATTTTTTTCAAATCGTTGTTGTTATTTTTGTTTTTATTTGCCATTCTCTCACTCTCTCTGTGTCTCACAAAACTTCACATGTGTTTTACCATGGTGTTGGATGGCTTGTTGTTAGTCATTTCGTAGTGGTATATTATTATTGTTTTCTTTGGGGCTTTCTCGCTACTTTCTAAACAAAAACAAACGTCAAAACCCCATTCCCTCAATTGGCCATAAAAAAACGACCACCACAAACAACAACAACGTGGTATATATGGAAAAGAAATTAAATAAAATAAAACTACAGTAACAACAACAACAACGGCGCGATCATTTCGTACGTACGTTCAAATGTACTCTTTCCATTCATGTTTGTTGTGTGAACCAAAAAAAAAAATAAAAAAAGAAAGACAACACTTTGATAGTAGATGGATGATCGTACGGACGGACGGCGGACAGACAGACAGACTTTGGTGAAAGACATTTCTTCTTTGTGTGTTTGACTTTTCTTTCTTATTTTAATGTAACCTCTTATTCATTTATATTGTGCTTTTCTCTGCCGATCTGCCGCGAGTGTCGTTAAGATGTGCTGTTTTTTTTTTTTGCTTTGGTGTTATAGACCAAACGACACTTAAGATTAACACAGATCGATATTAAAGTGAAATGTATTTAATATTGCAAAGAAAAAGCAGCGAGAGCAAATTTCACATTTTTTTTTTTTTTTTTTTTTTTTTGATTCTTTGTTGAGAGATGACCTCTTTGACTTCTTTTGGGGCTATTTTGGTTTGACAAATAAAAAGTTGTTCAAAATGTTTTGGGTAACCCTTTTTTTGCTTGAGTGGGATGTTAATTTGGTGTGTGGCCAGTGTACTTTATCATTGAGGTAATGAGTTTCTCTTGAGAGAGAAGGGTTCACATGCTAGGGATTTTTAGGCGTGTTTTCTGATATCCTTGAAGTAGAGTACACACTAGCAAACATTGCATGATAGTATTGCATTTTATGCGGATTTTGTTATGGAAAATATCTTACACGGTTCTAGGGTTATAAATTATTTGTTCACGTCTTCGTCTAGCCCCCATAAAACGGTACCTTCCGATATTCAATATTTTGATGATTCTAGCGACATCATTCACCCGAAATGTTTCAAATTTCGTATTCGAAGCTTGTAGTGGGTACTACAGCTTATGCCTAAAAATGTCGTATGCTCGTGCACGTCTTCGTATAGCCCCCATATAACAGTACCTCCCGATATTCGGTATTTTGATGATTTTAGCAACACTATCTGCCGGAATTGTTTCAAACTTCGTATTCGAAGTTTGTAATGGGTACTACAGCCTATTACAAAAAATGACTTATGCAGGTCCATGTCTTCGTATAGCCCCCATATTACGGTACCTCCCGATATTCGGTATTTTGATGATTTTAGCGACATTATTCGCCGGAATTGTTTCAAATTTCGTAATCGAAGTTTGTAATGGGTACTACAGCCCATTACAAAAAATTACTTATGCAGGTCCATGTCTTCGTATAGCCCCCGTATCATCATTTAAATGGTATTTTTGACATTTTTTAAGATCCTTCCAAATAGGGGAGGGTGTTAAAATTTCATATTCAGCGATCGTAGTTGTCATAATGGCAAGAAAAGTCAAATAATATATTTAAAAAGAAAAAAAAATTTCTCATTTTTTTTTTAGAATCAGAATCCAGATCCCGAAATTTTTAAAATGAGGTTCTAAATAAAGGAGCAAACTACTCTGAGGAATGTAGAACTATACATTTAAATTTATACATAGACAAAATACATTAAAGTGTTGAATAATTCACACACTACAATGGTTTAACACATTTATTTTTCTATTCTCTTAAGTGTAGTACACACTATAAAACCTTACTTTTTATAATATACGTTTAATTAAAATTTGGAGCACAATTTTTCAAAAGCCCTTTAAAACCGCTAATTCCTTGTATATAAACATGATATGATTTAGCATCAACACTGATGGGTTTCCTCTCTATGGGCCTTTAAGGAGTAAATTTAAAATTCCAATCCGATTCAAAAATTAAATAATAAAATAATTATAATTATCTCCCAACAATGTTTTTGTGAAGAAAATATGTTTTTAGTTAATTGCCAAAATACGATCCTGAAACGAAAAATTAAAGATGTAAATTTCACCCTTAAAATTCCCAAAAACTCCTCAAACCGTTTTCAATGCAAGACAATTTATGTTGAATTTTCTTGTGGGTGGAATAACATTTCACTTGGAAAGTTCGAAAAAAACAAGCATATCTCATACCGGAAGTTAATTTCAAGCATGGTAAAAAAATTTCACATGTCAAATTATCATCATCATCATCGTTCCCAACGCCGTCATCATCATCATCATCCTTTCCATAGTCAGCCAAGCGAGCAGGGAAAATGATTTAAAGCAAGACAGACAGACGAAAAAAAAGAAGCGGCAAGACACGCTAAGCGCAAGAAAAATGATTTCATTTATACGCTACTGCATAGGCCAATGCACAGAAAAGCCAATTGGTTGCTTGGTCTGCATGCAATTGCAATTTCTCTTGGATGTCGCCAAACACTCTCATTGGGCTTCACTTCGTTTTCGCCGCTTCTTTTTGTTTTTTTTTTCAGTTCAACTCCTTTGGCAAAATATATTTGGGTGAAATTTTACTATGATTTTTTTTCGGTTGCCTTTGGTGAAAATAATATTTTTTTTCTGCAGATGACTTTTCTTTTTTTGTTTTCCTTTGCATTCGGTGGATAATCAAATAACAACAAAATAAATGCATTATTTTCTTATTTTCATTTCAATTTTCTATGACTTTGCATAGTTGCATGGAAATGTTTCGGCATCTATACCACACTATATGCCGTATTTCTTGTTATGGGGAGGATCACATGATAAGTTTGGTTTGGCTTTAAATCCAATAGGTGAACCGTATGATTTATCTTATGTTTAAAGGGAAAACTCTTTCGTTTTCGTTTTTTTGCTTTTACATTTAAATGCAACTATTATGCGATTTTCTTCAGCATGAATTCAAATTTTATTTCACTTTTTGTTGTTGTTGTAATGAAAGTTAAATGGAATGATTGTTTTCATGCACACATGTATATGTTTTTTTGTTTGGTTTCTTTTTCATTTTTCGAAAAATTTCCCCCATCCATTTAAACTTTCGAATTAATTTTGTTATTATGTAACAAAGCGAAGCCACAATACTGGATTTTCGTAGTAGTTGTTGTTGACAGTAGTTTTTGTTTTTTGTATTGTTAACAATATGGCATGGCATGGCTGGTGGGGGCACATCCATCCACTGTTTTTTTTTTTTGGTGTGGTGCTTAACATTAATTTTATTTTGTTTAACGTTATTATTTTATATTTATTTTTTTTTACATTCATGTTGTTTGATTACCGCAAAGACAATATATTAACTTCAACACAAAAATTTGAAATGATTTCGTGATTTAAGCCATATATGCTTACCGTTCCAGCTTGATATTATGTTTATACATTTTGATTATCAGTGTAAATTCCATTCATGACAATGAAGAAGACGGAGTTAATGATGAGAGTTGATAGGGGATTGCTGTGTGTGATCGTCTTCGACTTCGTGGGTAATCTTGTCATGCACCATACCTCAACAAGGTGGTGTTTTGGTGATACTTTCAGATGAAAATATCTTTAGTTTTTTTTTTCTTTTTTTGATTGTTTTCACTTTTGCTTTCAATTCAAACCAAAAAAGGTGAAAAACGTTTCGCTTTTGCGTAATAATTGAAGCTATGTTTCATTATTTCTTTTTTTCTCAAGTTTTGTGAAAGTCAAAATGAAATTAAACCAATGTTGGAGGTGAAATACATGTGATTATAGGAAAATTGTGTGAAAATTACTTTTTCCATTCGCAAATGTCATTAACATTTGGAGGGAGATAAGACAAGTTTTTAATACCATTAAATAAAAATAAAAAAATATTTTGTATTGCATTATTTCTACCATTATTTCGTCTAATAATAAAAGTCAGAATTTCCTTAAAACGCCGTTAAAAATAACAATACTTCAAATAAAACACATAATTTAGTAAATGTAAACACGACCCCACTTATAATATATGGACAATAGGACATCCCACATGAGTATAAGGACTGTTCACAGTTAGAAATTTATAAATATTCAAAGCAGAAATAAAAAAATTAAAATTGCTAATTATCAACTCAATTAATACAATTTGCAGACACTAATGCTCTGTTCGTAATATTTGAGATCAGGAAACTGGATGTCATTCACCCTCTCTTAGTTGTTATTTCATAAATTATCTTTGCTATATAATTAATGAAAACCAGACGAAAACAGTTCTAATGTATAATGTATGCTATCATTTCGTAGTACATTTACCAATGTTATCACAAAATGAAGAAGACTTCTAATAATATCACTCAATAATTCCAATTAAAAAATGGCAGACACTAATACTCTGTTCATAATAGTTGAGAACGGGAGCAAGTATGATTTACACTCTCTTTGTTTCTATTACATCTTTTGTTATCTTGTTATTATTCGCAAGTGGAGTTTCTCTCTCCATGTAATTACTTAGAACAAGACGAAAACTGTTCTAACACTGCCTTTACACGGTGACATTTTTTAACCATGCCATTTTTTGTTGGTAAAAGGTGTAGAGAGACAAGGATAGAAGAAAAAATGGCACGATACGCCACCGCACAGGGTTACATACCATTTTCTTTGCATCTCTCTTTTTGCTTCTTCCGAATTTTTTATGATTTTGACATTTCATATCGTTTCTTTTTTTGTAATTTTTGATGCGTTTCTTTTATTGTGATGTGATGTTTTCAGTGATTGAATTGTATAGTGAATTATATGAAAATTAATTGGAAGTGTTAAAAAGTAAAAAAAGGAAGTTAAAATAAAAGTTAATAATGCAATATTTAACACCTCAATAACTTTTTCCATCATTTCTTCTTTAGATTCACACATTTAATTTTAAATCACTTCTTTATAAATATCTGTTACAAACAATTAGCTCTATACGAAATACTAAATAAAATAAAATGTCAGAAAAAATGCCAAGCACTATTATCGTAAAATGCCACCGTGTAAAGGCGCGAAGATTTACGCAGAAATTTTAAAAGAGAATTGATAAAAATGCCAGCTAAAAATTGCACCGTGTAAAGGCAGTGTAAGGTACTATGTATGTTATCATTTCGTAGTGCATTTGTCAGTGCCATCAAAGAAGAAGAAGACTCGCAAAAAGAATACTGCTACTACAATTTGCAAAATTAATATATCATTTTAGTTAGTCCCTTACATTTGCTCTAAAGTTGCGTCATTAGTGTGACATTTTCGCATATTGACATAATATGGAACAGTTTTTTTTTTATGGAAATAATGCAATGTAATTATTTAGAACAAGACGAAAACAGTTATATTTTGTTATGTATGTTATCATTTCGTAGTGTACTTATCAGTGCAATAAAAGAAGAAGACTCGAATCATAAATACTGCTACAAGAATTGCAAAAAAATAATCTATCCCTTTAATCTGCATTAATGTTGGAATCATTGGTTTGCCGCTTTCACATAATGTTTAATATTTTTTTATGAAAATAATGCAATTGTTTCATAAATTCGTTGCCGATATATGCATAATTTGCAATTTATATTTGTCTATTGTTAGTTTCTTAATTTTATTAATATATCGGAATTTTAACGCTGTATTGGAAAGGGGAAAAATCTCTAAGAAACTCTTGTATGCAATACTTGTTTTGAGAATAATAAATCTAATCTTTTAATTCAACATTTCTTTTTATATGTTTATAATAACTGCCGCCATTGCCATACTACAACAACCGGCAGCTGCTACTGTAATTTATTAGAAAAAAAAAAACAAATCTTTGTTAACACTTTTATCCAGTTCATCCTCTGTTATATATATTTACAAAAAACTCCCTCATACAAAGATGGGAAACGTGCCATACCAAAAACACTTTCTTGTGGTAAATATGCCGCCAACATTGTTATTACAATAGAACAAAACGTCTCTCTCGCTCTCGGTTGGTGGGATGTTGAAAAGAAATGTTGTGCGTGCCATCATGTTTTTGTTGTTGCCATTATATTTTTATTCTTTCTTGGTCCACCTTGGCTTGGTCACACTTTAATACGATTCAAGCAAGTCACACTGTTGTTGTTGTTACTTTAATTTTCTTTTTGTTTGCTACTTTATTTATTGGCCTCTAGAGATGACTTTCTTTGTGATGAATACTCACTCTACTCAATTTGGTGAACAACACCTTTCGTTTTGCAAATATTTTTGCTATTTCGATGTGTGTGTGTTTTTATGGTTTGCGTTATATGATTCTAAATTTCAACATTGTTGCTAGATCTTTAATTTCATTTCCCTTTACTTTTTTGCAGTTCTACTTTAAATATTTTTTTTCTAATTTTCTCTTACATTCCAATGCCAAAAAAAATTCTGAAGGTTGTAACCCAGTAAGAAATGAGGTACTCTTAACTTTAAGGTTTCAGTAAAATTCAATAAAAAAATTAATTATATTTTCTCATAAAATGGAAAATAAATAAAAAAGTGTAGTTGAAAGATGGGACTTTAATATCTGTTTAAATTATACTATTTACAAATTTAAAAAATGTATTTATTTTATTTTTTATGTCCTATTACCTATTTTAATGTTTCATTACAACGACAATTTACGTTACTACTCCTCGACTAACTGTAGCAAATTTCACAAGAAATAACTTAACTTAGCAACACTGTTACGCCTTATCCTTCTATGCCGCTATCCCTTATTCAGGAATATTCTGTTTATAGTAAAAATCGAGTTTTGACTGTATCAATAAATAAATTTAATACCGTAGAAGAAAATTAGGGGTTTCATCATAAATAGAATTATCACATCTGACATCCCTATTTTGTATCAGCTGTTAGTAGTTTACTTCATCCCTGATATCAATTCACTTGAAGTGTAACTTTTCTTACTTTTCTTTACAGCCATTTTAGATTTAATTTTTAAGGTGTTTTATTTAATTTTTTTGATTATATGTGTATATATAAATCAAATATTTTCTAGTGCAAGTTGGGTATTAAACTACTTGCAAATTGATTGTATTTATATGGGGCTATCAATTCAATTGAGTGTCACTTTCATCTTTAGAAGGGCAAAAGTAAGAAGAAGCAAACATATGTTGTGAATTGTTTGTTTTTGATCAGTTTAATGATCGTGGAAAGGGATCACCCATCCATCCCCTGTAAGTTTCCTTAGAACTATTCAATAAAATTGTTTGATTCATCGAATAAACTTTTAATATTTACTAAAAAAATCACTAGAATTACTACTCTAAGGATTGCAACAGCAGCTAGATAGTAAAAAATAAACCTGGTGCCCGATGGGAGACTTACTTTTGCTGGTTAGTTACTCTGTAAAACTAAGGAAATATATCCTTATTCTAAAGACAAAAGTAATATGCATTAATAAAACTTATTTATCAGATGAAAAATGCGTAAATAAATCCCCAATGAGTTGGAAACACAGGGGAGTGTGTTATATGACAATAAACTATTAAATGGAAACAAACTGTAGGAAGCTTGCATTGTTTTGGGTATTTACAAAGTAATGACCAAGGACATCTGCCCTTTTCGATCGACAACAACTAAAGCGACAATTTTGCCTTAAAATTATGTACACATTTGTAACCTCCATCAAAATACCAGCTGGAGTTTGTTCTCCTCCTAAATAGAATGGACAAACACACAAGATAAATGTTATTAATTTAAGCCAAAAAAGAAAAGAAAAATTATGGCTATGTCCACCAAGTTTGTTCACCTTGTGGCAATTAACCAAAGAAATGAAATTCAAGAGCAACAACAATCAAACCTTGACAATACCTTGAATGTCATCCTTCTTTGCACCTTTGGCATCTCTTAATGATTAGCAAACGAAAACCACCACCACCATCGTCATTATTGCAATGGGTACTTAAAACATTTCAACAATGTTCCTTTGAATGTCATCCTACACTCACTGTATTCTTCTTTGATAAACTGCACACGGAAGCAAAAGAAAATCGTTGTAACGTTATTTTGTTGGTTGGTGTGCCGTGAAATGTAGTAGGAGAACGGATGCTTAGAATAGTGACAAAAAAGGACCTTTCACGCTTTCTGCTTGTTGTTGTTGAAAATGTGCACCATGCTTTTGTGTGTGTGTGTGTGTGAGGTTGTCAGCAGAGATTTGCCACAATGGTTGGCTGTTTGTCTATTTTGGTTCTTTTCCTTCATGGTGGCAGTGTTGGTGTTTTGAAATTTTATAACACCTTGATGTGTTTTTGTTTTCACTGCTTTGTAATTGTAAAATTTACCTTGATTCTTTATTGTTAGTATTGTCTACATGTGTGTGCGTGTCCTTCCTCAAATCGTTACAATCTGCTCCTTGACAATATATGTGGCTGTCCAAATTTTCCTCGTCATGGATTTTATTGTAAATCCATGGCTGCTGCTGCTGGCGTTCAATTCATTCTTCACATTACATCTGCTTTTTCCTTGGCCATTGTTTGGAAAAGTGGCACGACCTCCATGTCTATTAAGATTTCTTTGTTTTACCATTTGAAGAAATCCCTAAAAAGATTCTGGAAAATATTTTCATGAAAGGGCAACTGTTGCAGTTCTCCGTCGCTTCCTGTTTGGCTTCGTCAATTTGGGAATGCTGAGTTTTGAAAAGATATTGATTTTAGTTTACCAAAGACTAGCATAGCATCAAGACGTCAACTCAAGAGAAATTTAACGAAACAAAATAAAATTAACTCAAACTTCTTTGCTCTCACAGTTGTCTGCCATTTCGTTAACTTGTAACTTTTGTACAACAAAACCATCATCTTGTAATAATAACTGTTAATTTTTTTGCCAAGCAAAATAGAAGCCCTGTTGTTGATCTCTTACAAATTTGCTTAACAACACCCACGTTCATCATTGTTAACTAAACTCGCCACTAGACCGCACTGAGTGTTTGTGTTTCGTTTTTATAAAATTGATATATTCCAGTTTTTTTTTGTTTGTTTGTTAAGTTTTTGTTTAATTTGTTTTGTGTCGAATGTTTGCGTAATTGTTTGTAATTGTTTTTAAACATTTGCCAACAATTAAAGTGCTTTTAAACAAAGTTTTTGCACCTTGTTCGGCGGCCTTCTTTTAAATTTGGTGTGTTCGATTATTTTCCTCAAACTGGATAATAATTCGCTTTTATTGAAATTATTAAGTTTAATGTCTTCACCACCGCCCGCTTCGTCATTTTCCTCGTCGTCGTCGTCATCATCGTCGCCCTCATCATCGTCGCTATCGGATTATTCTCCCACAACTTCTAGTCCTGAATTAAATTCACATTCTTCGACCTCAGCTGGGGTGTCTGGTGGTTCATCATCGGCAATTAAAGTCGAATTTGATCGCAACATCATGGATTTGGTATATCAGCCGAGGTGAGATGTTCAAAAGAGGGCCTTAAATTGTTCGTTTGTGCAAAAATAGTGCAAAAAAAAACTAAAACCTATAACCACTGTTCTTAGTTATTATGGATCTTGAGGAACTTTTATCAAATTTTATTAGATTTATATATTTTGCTTATTTTTTAAATTTTTTCTAATTCCATTTTATTTTTTATTTAATTCCAGATTGCCGGTGAACGAATGTCAGGCAAGTCAAACTGCTAGAGTGACATCGAACCTAAACGCATCCAGTAGTACAATGGCGGTCAGTCGTGTACCCTCACCGCCCTTACCGGAAGTTAATACCCCGGTTGCAGAAAACTGGTGTTACACACAGGTAAACTCAATTCTGCTTTACGAAAAGAAAATCTCAAATTACTAAGATATTTGAAACTGGGATTTTGTCTAAATCTAATCCCTGAATTGAAATTCGAGATTATCTGTTTTGCCCTTAAATTTCATTCCATTGTTCCTAATCCATTTCTTTGTTTTGTTTGCTTGCAGGTGAAAGTGGTTAAATTTAGCTATATGTGGACCATAAATAATTTTAGTTTTTGTCGCGAGGAAATGGGTGAAGTCTTAAAGTCCTCCACATTTTCCGCCGGTGCTAATGATAAACTGAAATGGTAATTATCATTACTTTTTTTCTTTTTTAATCTCCCACAAAGAAGATTACGATTTTAATCTCACATTTTCTTTTGGTTTCATCTTTCAGGTGTTTACGTGTCAATCCAAAAGGTCTAGATGAAGAAAGTAAAGATTATTTATCCCTATATTTATTATTAGTTTCCTGCAATAAATCAGAAGTTAGAGCCAAATTTAAATTTTCCATATTAAATGCTAAAAGAGAAGAAACCAAAGCCATGGAATCACAGAGGTATGTATTGTGGAATTGTAAAACTGAGCTATATAATTGTAATAACCATATAGTCTATTTTTTTAAAGATTTTATGGGAATACACAGAGAAAATAGTTTGGGATTTAAAAATCTTTTAGGAGACACCAAAGTAGTCGTGGACTAAATGCCATAATTGAAAGATTTTACCGCGATTCAAAAAGAAAACAGTTTGGACAGTTATAGATCCTTTACGAAACGCAGGAATAGTCGGGGACTTTTTAAGAAAGGCTGAAGGTATAAAACTCTTGGTTTTTTCCCAAAAGGGAGCAAGACTCTTAAAAGGTTTCATTGGGATCCAAAGAGAAAATAGTTTGGACATTTAAAGATTTTTAGGAGACACCAAACTAGTTGTGGGTTTTATACCATTCTTTAAAGATTTTACCGGGATTCAAAGAGAAAGCAGTCTGGACAGTTTTAGATCCTTTAGGAAACGTCAAAGTGGTCTTGGACTTTTTATGAAAAGCTGAGAATATAAATCATTTGGTTTTCTTTAGAACTTTTTTGGAGAAGCAAAAGGGACCAAGTTTCCGAAATATGTTTTAATCCCAAAAATATGTTTACGGAACCAAAGGGAAGCAGGGCTCTTAAATATGTTTCAATTTTAGAGATCCCATAAATGTAAAATTTATTTTCAAAGTATCCTAGTGGGAGTTGTCATGAATTCACTTCAAATGATTAGAAGTCCCCAAAGAATAATAATCTTGAATTTGTTTAAATTTCCTATTGATACCCTTAACTAATAAGAAGATGTATAAATTTTAAATGATATTGGAAAAATAGTAGATTTTAAAATTTATTAAAGAGAGAGAAAGTCCAAACCTCGCCAAAGAACATCGACGACAATTCTTTTCAACTTTCCAAATAATTTTAGGGATAATTTAAGGACAATCATCTTGAATTTTTAGGCCTGTTAAAGGTAGTAAGGTCCTATATAGGGCAAGAGTTGCAGAGTTAAATTTTTACAATGAGGACTTAAGGGACTTAAGACTTATGATCCCTGTTCTAAGAGGTCCAAATAGGGCAAAAATTGTAAATATGAAATTTTTCAACTAGGGTTTGAGGGACTAGTATTTTGTTTATCTATTTATATTTTTATTTAACTTTAATTTAATTGTTACACTTTATTAATTCAATTTTTTATTTCACTCTTTTATTGCAGAGCATACCGTTTTGTACAAGGCAAAGATTGGGGTTTCAAAAAATTCATACGACGAGATTTCCTATTGGATGAGGCCAATGGCCTATTGCCTGAAGATAAATTGACAATATTCTGTGAAGTTAGTGTAGTGGCCGACAGTGTTAATATTTCCGGCCAATCAAATATTGTACAATTCAAAGTGCCCGAATGTAAGCTAAGTGAAGATTTGGGTAATCTCTTTGACAATGAGAAATTCAGTGATGTAACGTTAGCCGTGGGTGGCCGTGAATTCCAAGCACATAAAGCAATATTGGCAGGTAATTATTGAAAATCACAATATCTATTTTTTTAAATTAAATATTAATTTTTCTTTTTTCTCTTCCTGATTCTACAGCACGCAGTGATGTCTTTGCTGCCATGTTTGAGCATGAAATGGAGGAGCGTAAATTGAATCGTGTCGCCATAACTGATGTTGATCATGAAGTTTTAAAAGAAATGTTACGTTTTATTTATACTGGCAAGGCGCCAAACTTAGATAAAATGGCCGATGATCTCTTAGCAGCAGCTGATAAGGTTTGTCTCATACACACATACATTCTTATGTTATTTTCTTCATTGTACTAATTGTTATTGTTTTTTTTTTCTTTTTTGGTTTGCAGTACGCTTTGGAAAAGCTGAAAGTGATGTGTGAGGAAGCGCTGTGCGTTAATCTCTCCGTTGAAACAGCCGCTGAAACATTAATATTAGCCGATCTCCATAGTGCGGATCAATTAAAAGCACAAACAATAGATTTTATTAATACGTAAGTATCTACGTCTTTTTTTTGTTTCAAATATTTGTGTTGTGGACATTTATAAATGTTTGCACTAATTTGTGAATGTTGTTTTTTATGTTCAACATCTGTTGGGAAGACATTTATCGCTTGCCATATATGTCATCTCATAATTAATGTTTTGCTATGACATTTTCATGATGACAGCGGGAAAGCAGTTTAAAATATATTTTAACAAATTATATTTCCTTATGTTAGAAGCAAATTTTTCAGAGATGATGAACCTTATCGAACCAAACTCGATTCGAAAATATGAAATGAAAGAAGTACTGATTTAGGGAAAATTCCAAATCCATTTTTTACGCCTTTTGGGTAGAAATATTAGGGCTTAAACTGGCAATTTTAAAAATAAGTTTTATTGGAATATCAGAGTTCAAAATTTTAAGTACATATTTGGCGCATTGGAGGAGGGATTTCCATAGGGTTTCAAAAACAATGTCTTGAGGAAATATTCGGTCCCAAAAAAAATTAATTTAAAATTCATTTCTAAGGGAAATATCCATGAACTTTAAGAACATATTTTCAAATAAATATAGCTAAACGTTGATTTTTTTACTTCAAAATTATATATTACGGAAAAAAATCGAGGCATAAAACTTAGACTAGCAAAAAGTAGTAGTAAATCAGATTTTTTTAAATTTTCTGTTTTCGTTTTTCTGAACCGGGTTTTTAATTTATTTTTCCTGCTTTTTCTAATTTTTAGTCATGCCACCGATGTTATGGAAACCCAGGGATGGCAAAACATGATCACAACACATTCACATCTAATTGCCGAGGCATTTCGTGCGCTTGCAACACAACAAATCCCACCGATTGGACCACCCAGGAAACGTGTAAAAATGAGCTGAAATTTCAATAGTAGTAGAAGACAACAACAAAGGCAGCATCAGCAACAACAACAGCAACAATTGCAATTGCAACAAAAACAACACATTATAGATAATCAAGAAAAACAACAACAAGATAAATATAATAATAATAATAGAGATAATAATGAAAACTATAATTATTACATCAACAACAACAACTACTATAATTACAACAACAAAAACAGCAGCAACAACAAAAACAACTATTATTATAATTATTTCTATTATTATAACATAAAATGCAAAACAACAACAAATTTGAAACAACCAACAACAACAACAAAAACAACCTTACATTGTACGATTATGATAATAAAATATTTTTTTAAAAATTTCATCAACTATAACAAAATGAAAATTAAAATAAATTTAGCTGATATTTTCAATAGTACTACGACTACTACTACCAAATCCCTTATTAGCAACAACAACAACCACAATAGTAATAACAAAAACAATAGCAAACATTTGCCATTTGGTATTCCAACAAATGTCTTCAATTCAAGCAACATCACCACCAACACAACTCATAACTATTATAACTACTACTACAACAAGAACAAGAACAACAAAAACAGCTGTTTTATAGGTCTACAACATTTACTCCTAAACTATTTGCAATTCCTGAAATTACAACTTGTTCAGCAGTATTTATTCTTCTGTGAATTTTTGTGACTATTTATTTTAAGGTCTATATAAAAGAAACAAGAAAAACAAAACACAAAACACATTATTGTATTATTATAATTAAATTACTAAATTAGAAATTTATCAATGTCGTCGTCTTGATGTTTAATATTCTATTAAAAAAAAAAACAAAAAGAATACAAACAAACAAACGAAAACCAAATGCTGAACAAGTTGTAGTTTTGAGAGAAAAGCTGGAAAATAATTCCCCAACAAAACCGAAAAGAAGATCATAGTATGCAAATTAAGAAAAAGCAAAAATCCCCAAACAATATTTGATGTAGTAGATCATTGCAAGAACCAAGCAAAACAAAAATAAATTTCAAATCAATGCAAAAAATTCCTCAACTCAAATGTAGAAAAATCGGTTTGTAAGAATACAAATTTTGTTTTAATTTTCTAGAAGACAATGCATACCTATTGTAGACATGAAAACGAACTATATTCTCTATATCCATCTCCCCACCACCACCTAAATATCTATTACCTAATTTTTGTAAATCCAAAATCCTTTGTAAATGTACATTTTTTTCTTAATCGTTGTTGCTTATCTTGGTAGACATTATTTGGTTGAAAACAAATATTTGTTTGCTTCCTTCTTTTTTATGATTTTAATTGGCCTATCTTTTTTGTGTGTTTGAATACAATTTGGTCCAATCACCGTACATGCTACATACATACTGATTCCTTTACGGTTTAGTTTTTTTTATAAATTCAATTGTTTACAATTTATGGTATAAGTTATTTTTTATTTTTGAGATTATCCTACAACTCAACATCACCCGCTTTCTCTCTCTCTCCAGCCTTCGCATACATTATCGGTACATTTCGGACTCGTCAGACGGCCTAGGTCATCGCTGTGTAGATGTAAATTGAAATTGTATACAGGCTTTGGATGAGTCGCACCTACATTGTCAGTGGTCTCAGTTGGAAGATGTATGTGCAAAAAAATCCGCTGAGAAGAACAATTTTAGCTTGGTATATTTTTTTCCCCATTCCAATGTGTTTGCTATTTGATCTTTGTTAATATTTTGCTAAAAAAAATAAATATTGATGTTAGGAATTGTCTGGAATTGCTTGAAAATAATTAAAAAAAATGGTTTTAAAAGATTAAATACCCGGGAATTTTCAGCTATTTTGTGACAAAAATATTTTTAAGGGAAAAGTTTGTAAACAATTAAATATTCCAGAATTTGTCATGAGTTTTGCCAGAAGAATATTCTAAAGGGAAAAAGGGCCTTAAATCAGGGTCATTAAAACTGGAACCAAACTAATATAATTGTGTTTGGAAAAAGTAGAATGTATAAGAGATCATTTATTATTTAAAGTGATTGCCCATTGCAATATGATGACGTTTGTTGACCGTTGTTTATGCCTGTTATGTGCATTCGGTTGTATGTGCCACCAAGAAATTGGAATACCAGACATCGATCTCAAGTCAATATATAATCGTAGAATCTATTAGACATCATTTATCATTGTAATATGAAGCTAACCCATAAATGGTACAACTAGGCTCCCATCTCTAAGAAATTGGAATACAAGAAATCGATCTCAAGTCAATATATAATCGCAGAATGTATTAGGGATCATTCATAATTCAAAGTGATTGTTCAATCCGAAATGAAGCCTTAAGTTTGATATGTTCTTTCGGGTCGTATATGTCACTAACGTTTCGTATATGTCACCAACATTAACCATTTGATCGACCCTATAAAGCTAACCAAGCTAACCATAAATGGTACAACAACTAGGCTTTCAACTCTAAAAAATTGGAATACAAGACATCGATCTCAAGTCAATATATAATCTAAACTGATAATTCCAGAAAAAAATTAGGGTAATATATCGAATATAGGAGATAAAGATGTGTTAGACATGGATTGAGTAAATTTCTATTGGTTTCGAGCATGTCTTAGTTTGTGGGGAGAGTATTAAGGGAAAAGTGGGAAAAATGATCGTTCTGGAGATTTTGTTTTTTCTATACAAAAATATAAGTATTAGGTCCGTCTAGTTACTAATTCTGCAGAAAATTACCAGCTGTTAATTTCTGCCAGGGTAAGGAGATTTCTTCTCTTTTGCAAGAAAACTGTGAAAAATAAACACACGGGGTATCCCAGCATAAACTTGCAAGCATTTATCAAGACGATAGAATTTGCCAGCCATAGGAAGAAATGTTCCAGAACATCAAGAATATAAACTTTTTTCTACGATAACCGAAATTGGAATTGGAAAACTGGAACAGGCCAACTGTAAACTCGCCTAGTACAAATCAGAACTCAGAAATCGAAATCCATAAAAATAGGACAGCAATCCTAACACTATAGGTTTATTTGAAATAATATCAGACAGATAGATGGTTTTGGTGGTTAGCATTAACATATCTTGGAGATGGGTTGTTATTACTAGCTTTTGGTTAGACTATTGGTCTATTCCAGAACTGCAAGAAAAAACTTTTCACTGCGATAATCGCTTTTCCCTTTATGATATCGAAACAAATTGCAAAAATAGTAGATTCTTGTAGGTTCTGGAACACAGCATATTTCTTCTACTTTGGAAGTTCAGAACAAAATTTGGGGTGAGATCATATCTTTAAGTACCACATAATAAATTTTGAGACAAGAATTTGAAAGATGGCTATTGGAACTCATTAGCAAATATAGAGGTTAGGTAAATTTTTCGCTTGAGCTGAGTTGGGAAGTCCTCATTTAAACTTATTTTCAAAAAAGTTTTCATTGGAACCGTATCACTAGTATCCTTGGGGGCTAATTAGCAAATATAGAGGTTAGATAAATTCTTCTCTAGAGCTGGGGTGGGAAGTCATCATTTAAACTTATTTTCAAAAAGTTTCCTTTGGAACCTTGTTATCAGCATACAGACAGAGTCCTGTGTCCATCGTAATGTGTGTTGGACATATTTTTACCCTAAATCTGATTCGAAATTTACGCCCTTTCAATACTCAAATTTGTATTTCCCTGCATTCCTAAACGTTGCTTTAGATGGTGGCAGTGTTTTAAATCAATAATCTTTTTCGCTTTGGCTAAAATTGAGATTTTGTCTCTATTACAATATTGAGGTTAGGTTTTTCGCTGCTATGTTTAAAAAATTTCAATATATTATGCTGTCCTGAGAAACCAAAAGGAGAATGGGAAAAAATACAAAAAAGGAAGAAAATTAAAGGAAAAAATGTTTGCCTCTGTGGCAATAGAAATCTTGTAAAGTATCAAAAGGGCATCTCCCTTCATTTTATAAACTCGTCTAATAGCTTTATTGGGGAACTAATCTTCAAAGCCCCACGAAAAAAGCTTCTAAGCTGGCAACGTAGTATGTGGCATTTGTTCCTATTGTTCTATATGGAATGAATTTAACAATGAGTTGCGTAAGAGGTATGAGGGTCAAAAATGAGTTTTTTTTTACAGGAGAGGGTTTGTAAAATAGGAATCCAAATCAATTTCCACATCTGTCACTCATACTTAGATCAATTTGATGAAGATTATTAAAAACTGCAATTGGATGAGACTAATGCCAAGAAACTAGATAGGTTTGAAAATTGGAATGTGGTAGAATATATTTCACAAATACACACAAATTTCTCACGGTCTCAAAGTCTATAAAGCTTCTTGATAACACTGAGAGAGCAGGATGTTGATGTTTTAGGTTATATCAAATGGTTTAAAATGTGTATTATCAAATGTTGTTGTTCAAATACTTCTATTAAGGTTTCAAAACATAAGAAAAACACAACAACAAATTTTGTTTTTAACATTTCTTTCTTTATTTTTATTAAAGATTTCTCAATTTTGTTCACTCAACTTTTTTTTTGATAAATTTCTTCTGTATAAAGCAAGACATGAGTGGAGCAGGAGCTATATTGAGCATAATAATTATTAATGTAATGTGTTTTTTTTTTATTTTTTTATATAAATATATTTTAATTTTTAATTGTTAATTTAAAACAAAAAAAGTTATTGGTTTAACCAAAATGTAATTTTTAATACTAAATGTAATGATAATTTAGAAGTTTTTTTATTATTTTTTATTATAAAGATGATGATTATGATTAATTATAACTTTTTATTTTTATCAACATAATTATATAACAAAAAAGAAACAAAACAAAACATAAGAAAACATGAAAACAACAAACACCAACCCGCCAATTAAGCGTTAAATCAAAACAAAAAAATAATAATACTATGTTTTATTTTCCTGCAAACAACTTTTTGTCTATACATATAGGAATATTTTATAATAATTATTAATTAATTTCTTAATTATTTCCATTGAAATTGTTTCTATTAATTAAGTTTTACCCATCTTTCTTATGATTAAATAAAAATGAAAATTATTTCCCTTGAAAAAAATCACAGCAAAAAATCAATAAAAATAGCTCTTTTTATTTAAACAAATTTTATTTCTCTTGTTCTATTTTCCCTTACCCTTTCTTGCTATATTTTCTCTTATAGATTTAAAAATAAATTTCGGTTTAAATGTTATTTTTAAGTTATACATTTATTGTAAAATCGTTTATTATTATTTTTTCTTGTGTAAAGTTTAATTATTTTTTTATTATTATTTGTTTTTCGTTTTAAGCCAACATCTCTTCTTTAAGCAAAAAAGGAAAAAAAAAAGAAATCAACAAACAAATAAACCATTTTTTATTATTAGCTACTTTTATTATTATTAGTAAGACAAACAACAACAACAAAAAATGGAACAACAATCAACCAACCAACCATAAACCAACAACAACACAAAAAACAACAAACAGAAGAAACACAAGAGAAAAATTGATTTTTAAAGAAATATATTGAAAGAGAAAAACACTTTTGTGAAATTAAAGAAAAAACTTAAAAACAAAGAAAAATATGATTTTTTTATTTCGAAGAGGGAAAGGAGTTTAAAATAAAATTAAAAATGATTTGATGTCTTTTAAAATTTTGGAAACTTAATGATATGAAATTTAAGAATAAAAGTCCATGTGAGAAATTAACACATATTTCCTTCCAACAACTTCGTGCAGCCTAATATTTAATGCCGAGATCTATCTGATACCTCCTGTGATGAGAGTGGGTTATGTTCCCTGTACACATGAAAAATTTTAGCTGTGTCCGCTGTGATTTTATTACGGCCTTTTTGGGCGAGAATGAGAACGGTCTTAACTGATAGTTTTTGTAATTAAGAGTTTCTTTATAACCTCAGCCATATGGCTAGAGAGGGTATATGTCATTTGATACGGACAAAACATGCCTCATCGAAATAATGGTTTTAGATCCTACGTATCTTTGGGCCAAATCCGTTAAAGGAAATTTGCAGTCGATCTAGCAATGTCCGTCCGTCCTTCTGTCTGCTTCGTGCGCACGGTAACTCTCGAAGGTAGTATCCGATTTGATCCAAACTTCGTACATCGTATTATTATTGTCAAATTTAGATTGAGTTCGAAGATGGGCAATATCGGTCCACTCCTTCTGGTACCTCCCTCACAAAATGTCAACATTTTAAAAGAAAATAATTTACTGCACAGAAAGAGAAAGGATAATCCGATTTTGCTCCAACTTTGCAAATCATAATATTTGCTTCAGTTCTATGTCAGGTGTGAAAATGGACAATATCGGCGAACTCCATCAAGTACCTTTCCTACAGAGGTGCCAAAATTTTGAATAGTTTTAACTTTTATAAAATGTGATGTAAGTGTCCGATTGTCTTCAAATTACACACATCATAATATTTTTATTAATCCAAGGTCTGGAGTGAAAATGGAATATATCGGTCCACTCCTTTTGCTACCTCCCACACAAAGGGTCAAAATTTTGAATATTCATGAAGCGAATTAAACTCGAAATTAACATCCGATTCCATTCAGGCTTGGCACATCTAAGTATTTCAATATACACATCCGATTCCATTCAGACGTGGCGCATCTCAATATTTTCATCAACATAAGATCTGTTATAAAGATGCTGGAGATCGGACCAATTCTTCTGATACCTCCCCCGCAAAGGGTCAAAGTTTTGAATAACCAAAATTATTATAAAATCCGACATAAGCATCTAGTTCTCTTCAAATTAATATTTTTATTAACCTAAGGTCAGGTGTAAAAATGGGATATATTGGTTCATCCCTTCTGGTACCTCCCCCACTAAGGGTCAAAATTTTAAGTGTCCATGAAGCTCACAAAATGGGCAATTAACATCCGATTCCATTCAGACTTGGTACTTTTTAATATTTCAAATAACCTACCTCACGCATATTTGCACAAATTTCATATGAAGAATAGGAAGTAGTCGATATAGCCCTCAGATACGATTCTACTAATGTAAAAGGTTTTCTCAGTTTGTAGAATAAAGTCCTCGAATTCAAAATTGCATTACCAAAAATATCTGATATATTTTGTTTTTATTTTGCTTTTCGATTTTCAGAAATAATTGATTCGCTCAAATTGTTGCTTAGGAGAGACAGTCAAGCTTGAGACACCCCTATCATGTACCAATACTTGAAGAAAAAACACATATTTTCTTTATACAAAAGCAGCAAATATTTTTTTATTCATTAGATTCATTAACAATTTTCAAAAATAAAATTAGGAAAATTTATACGAAACACTTTTTTCTAGTGAAATCATATATTCGAAAGGCAAAATTTCGAAAAAGTAAAAAACTTAGAAAATATTTGTTTTGACTTTTATTAGATTTGCGGGACAGCTTCATGTTTTTGTACTCATGTTTAAATATTCAAAATACCACTAAATAATATTGTTATTATTAAATTTATACACAGTCTGTTCCAGAACTGCAAGAATGTAAATGTTTTTACTAGGATAACCGATTTTCCCTTTATGAAAACGGAAAAAATGCAAAAAATAGTAGATTCTTGCAGATTCTGGAACAGATCAACAATTTGAAAAAATATGCAGTAGTTTAAAAAATTTAAATAATTTGAGCTGTTCTGTTTAAAATCCAATTTGGACTTAGGAAAGTACAATGATAAATATAATATGGAAAAATATAATAAATAAATATAACATGTAAATAATGTAACGAAAACTATGATCCTTAGGGGTAGTTCCTTTAAAACGATATAAAAACTTTATCTTGTTTCTTTTATATTTTCTAACCAAAAATAAAGGCAATATTTTTGTGTAAATTTGTTTTGAAATCGTTTTAGAGAAACATACGCAGATAATGAAATGCTATTTCTTTTCTTGTTCATCCAAAAACTGTTGCAGCAATTGTGCATCAATGGGTATTGTAAGCTGTTCCGAACCATCTACACTACGTTTGGACTTGACCAATTTGTGGTCTAAAAATTCAGTTAGCTGTGCTCTCAATGCCAAATCTGAACTGACCAAAAACGCCTCACGACAACTCCAATATAGATCCTTAAAGGGCATTCCTAAAAAAAAGAATCGAAATATAAATGTTTACGCAACCAAAAAGGAAAATATATTTTACCTTGATAATTAGGATTTCCCTTATTTTTAAGCTGATGTTTTACAATAATCATATAAATGCCACGACTGTTGGTGGTAAGTGATAGGAATACACTACGCATTGAGGACAATGCCAACTCTCCGGAGTTCTGTACCAACAAGGAGTTTTCAAAGGATGTTTCATCGGTGTATGGCAACATTGTGGTACAATCCCACCAGGAGAAATTATAATTGCTTAACTTCGTTTGATCCCATACTAGGAATAGAAAATAGATTATTGACATTTTCATAAAATATGCCTGCATCCCGAATTAAGTATACTTACATAACGGAGTGTTAATATGATCCACCGACGCCAGCATATGAATATTTGGAACCTTAGCCAACCGTGACAAAATCTCTTGAGATCTTGCATTTCGCAACATAGAACCATCCAAGTTATGTACAATTAAATACAAATGTGTCTGAGGAATCAATGCAAATTCCTCTTCAATCATATCGGCAGCTTCATGCGGATTAGCCGGGCTAATACCGGCATCCAAAATATCATTAGTTATACTATCAAGTATATCCTTTAGTGTTAAGCTGGGAAAGAATCCGTTAACAACCAATACAGGTTGTTTCGATAACACCTCTCTATGAAAAGCCTGCAACAGTTGACGTTTTGAACCAAGGCCATATAGCATTATGTTGTAACCTTCATTGAGAATATACAACCATTTGGGAAAATAAGACTTATATTCTTCCATTATGGCATTTATCGAGGTTTCATGTTCTGCGGAAACTTTCATTTCAGCCAATAAAGAAAATAAGCGGTCTGCCGGCAGTCGAGGAGTCTTCAGGCGATCCAATGTGTGATCAGATGTTAGAATTTTTCCGCTGGAATGTGATTGAAAGTAACCATCACTTTCCGGTACATAATCGGCGGATTTCTTAACTCTCGCCGATTGCCTTAAACGGGCAGCAGAGGGTGTTTTTGGTAAAATGGGTACCACAATAGAACGGCGACTCTTGCAAGGTGTTTTGGGCTCATCATCGGCTTCATTATCGGGACCTGAAGATTCATTATCACTTGATGAACTTTCACTACCAGAGGGTTGGAAATCACTTTCATCGCCTGAAAAGTCGGAACCCGATTCGTCCTGAACCATTTTAGCAATCTCTGTAAAAAATCAATTATCTTTTAATTCCATATCTTCAAGATTTTCCGATAAAACTTACGATTTTTAACTTTACTCCTTACCCGCGATGGAGTTTTAGGTTCCAGAGTAGACTTCCTTGACTTTTTGGCATCTGGTGTCTTACCCAGTCTGCCAGGTGTCTTGGGCGTCTTAGGCGTTGCCAGCCCTTTTGGCGTATTCATAGCAGCCAATGCCATCGCACCCTTCTTTTTGGGAGTATTAAAACCAAACATTGCCTTTCCCTCGACATCGCCCTCATCAAGCAATAACTGAAGATCACCTGGTTTAGTCTTAGCTACTGCTACCAAATCAGAATTCTCGTCCTCCTCGTCATCTTCATCCTCGTCGGTTATTTCATCATTTTTATTACGACGTTTTCTTTCCACTTCTTTGCGTTTACCCCCACTGCCGGGTATTTGATCAACAACATAGTCACCACTTAGAAATTTCTTTGTGGGACTTGGCACCCTTCCGGAGCGACGTACATGTGTAACGTCATGAACATTCTCCTCGCTAGAATTTTCCACAACAACATCAATAATACTTTCAGCACCTTCCGTGCCGGACGAGGATACGGTTTCATCAGTTGTGCCACTGTTGTGATGCATTATGTTCTCCACTGCTTTTAAACTCTTCGAAGATGGTGTCTTTGTTGTCTTTCCCGTAGCCGGCTTCTGTGGTGTCCGATGATCATTTTCACTGTTAGCTATTATTTTTGTTGGCGTGGACATAACAACACTTCAATCTTCTAATGCAAAATATTAAATGTGCGAAATGCTACCAGAAAGGACACTGCTCCCAACGCGCGCTTTCAAAAGTTTGGTAACACCGAAATTAAAAACGCTCCAAAGATACTATTTAAAAAGAAAGAAAAACAAATTGATAAAAAATAAACAAAAGGCAAAAGGACCGAGTTTACGAATTAAGAGAAAATAACATAGAGACGATGATCATGAAAGAGATGGATGGTAGTTACGAGTGAGAGAGAAATGGAGCCGCGAAATATTGATAGTATCGATAATTTATTTTTGAAGGTATTATCGATTGAGAGTTTTTTCATCGACATTATCGGACAAAATACCAATGATGGGAGTGTGAATTTTTTAAAATTTTTTTCTGAAGACATCAACTCGAGTTTTTTAAAAGCGTGAATCTAGGGATCACTTAAGGTGTAAGTACATAAGAAGCTTGAAGTACTTTGTGACAATTCGTAAAGGGATTTTAATATGCTAACCGACTTTATCTATTTGATATCGAAAAAAATTGCAAAACTAGTGGATACTTGCTAGTTCTGAAACAGAACTAGTATTATTAATTGAAATGATTGCTCTGTTCCAGAATTTTAACCGATTTTCCCCTAACTTAACCGATCTTTTCACTACGAAAACGATTTGTTCTTTATAATGTCGAAAAAAATTGCCAAATTAGTAGATCCTTGCAGGTTCTGGAATAGAGCAGAGAAGGCCAGAGAAGACAGGTCTGCAACAGGAATTATTATTTATTACGAGTTTCAAATCTCAAAATTGAAAAATACCGTAGAAAAATATGGATAACATTAAACAATGAATATCGGGAGGAAGCATTATTATATGGTTGCTATAGGAAGACGAGGACTTATATTGACAATTATCTGCTACATTAGTTTAATATCCATCGCAAAAATCAAATATCAAATTGGAAAAACTTCCATTCAAATATGCGGTCACTAAATACCTGGAAGTACCGTTATATTGAGCCTTCAGATAATGTTTATCCATATAGAAAATTGCTTTGTTCACAACCTGCAAGAATCTGTTATTTTTGTCACTTTTTCAATATCATAAAGGTAAAATCGGGTAGCACAAAATGTACATTCTTGCAGCTCTTAAACAGACCATATCATAGCACAATAAGGAGGTAGAACAGCTTCGTAAAATTAATGAATGAATGAAATGCCTGGATCAATAGATCGATAGGTAGACGCATCTACACACAATTTTTAAATTGAAAATGTTGAATGGAAAATTGTTTAAATTTGTAAAAATTTTGAAAAACCTGTATTATTATAACCTCCGAATGACGTCGTATAAGAAAAAATATAAAAATCTATTTATATTTGAAAAACATTTTTTTTTGACATATCAATGTTCCCAAGCGTTGATGCATCTACCTGTATTCTTCTACCATGGCCTGGATGTTCTCTCAAATATATGATATGAAGTGATCAATCTTTCAATTCCATGGCGAATCTTGGCAATATTATTAATGCGCGCCCCGCAATTTAAGTTTCTTTCAATCATGGATTTTGAAAATATTTCGTTTTTATTTTTCAAAACATCGAATGCATGCACAAAATTGGCAGAAGTCGGGCACACTTGGACAAAATTTTAATCAGCTGGGAGCTCTACCTTACCTTTTTGTTGTACCATGGATCAAATGATCTGCCACGTGAGGCAGAACCCATTACGAAACAATTATTTAACAAGATTACTTAATTACAACAAACATATGGACAAACAGACAGCTGATTCTCGCAATGGATTTCAAATTCCAAAGTGTAATATTTTCATCTCTATTTCCAGTGAGGAATATTTGTTCTTGGAGGAATCATCTAAACGAAAATCTCACCCATGTATGTCTCCATGCGTATATTTTGAGAATCATCCCAAACACGATCTCGTTCTCGATCCGTGTAAAAGAGATACAACATGATACACGTAAGTGTGATACGTTACGTCTTCACTGTTTACTAAGAACAAGGTGGCACAGGTTTTTCATGATATGAAATACAGGGTGTTCTTTGAAGCACTTACGAAAGGACATTTAAATATTGAAGTCTAAAAGGGGAAGACTGCCAAGATTATTCAAAACGAATATGTGAGAATATATAAAACAGTTTTTTGACTGGCCTAAGTCATCGGCTCTGTAGTTTTACAATTTATAATTAGGGTTTTAAAGAATTTTTCTAAGCGTTTCTAATAATTTTTGTAATTGCAAATACACAAATCAGAGATGGGAACCTGTTTTCTATGCAGTTAAATTTGCCAAGGTTTATCACAGAAAATGCAGAGCTGGGATTTCTTATTTGAAATGGAGTTACTTTTATCTCATAAACTATATTCAATACTATGATTGGTCTGTTCCAGAACTGCAATAATGTAAACGTTTTGACAACGATAACCAATTTTCCCTTTATGATATCGGAAAAAAATTGCAAAACTAGTAGATTCTTGCAGGTTCTGGAACAGAGCAACTATATTCCATATATATATATATAAATTTATTCTACCTTCCACCATAGTGTGAAGAGTATATTAAGTTTGTCATTCCGTTTGTAACACCTCGAAGCATATATAAGTTAACGGCTCACCCTAATAAACATCAAACTAAATATGCAAACCAACTAGTAAACATTCCCATCATTATGCTGCGCAAGCAGTCCGACAAATCAACAGGAATATGACACCAGGGCAGTCATCCGCCACAAACACGCGCACTAATACCAGCGCACCGCAAGTGATGACTCAGCGTAATAACGAGCACGACCAGGCTGCAGTATAATATTAGTTTTAAGTTGAAGTAATTCATAATTGTAAATCCAACAAGAGAGGTGCATAGCACCGCAACATAAATGTTAGTAACAAAATAAAGAAACACCATAGCAGTGTGAAATAAACTTTAACTTCTAACATTAACTGGCGCCCAACAACTACAAGGATCAACACATCCTAGAACCCAACAACTACAAGGATCAACACATCCTAGAACCCAACAACCACAAGGATTAAAACATCCCAACAGCCGGTACGAGAACCGTTCCTGAGTAGGAGTACGAAAAGGATGTTACGTAAGAACTAGCGGACTACCGGGATATAAGGAAAATGATCAAATTATTATTAGTAAGTTATTATAAATTTAACAAAAGTAAAAAAGAAGAAATGTTAAAATAAAATTAAACAAAATAAGGAATAACACAGAAAGTGAAAGTGTGAAATCTAATTTACAAAAAATCATATTTGTGCTAGAATACGTTTAACAAAAATAACAAAGTAAGAAGAAAGAAATGTTAGAGTAAGGTAAAACAAAAAATGAAGTGTGACATCTAAATTTACAAAAAAATCATATTTGTGCGAAATTAACAAATGTAAGAAATATGAAATGTTAGATTAAGTTAAACAAAAAAATAGAGTGTGGCATCCAAATTTAAAGAGTCATATCCGTGCTGAAATAAGTTTAAAGAAATTTTGATAATAGATTTGTGACGAGAACTAGGATTTGGTGTTTCTTTTTCTCCTTTTTTTCGAGCGGCCAATGCCGGAAGATTTAGACAACTTAATAACAAGGGTCGAAGCTATGAGTGTTTCAGGACAGACATCTTCGCCTTCTGGGGCAGCTCCCGTAAGGTTTAATCCCTTTACGGAAAGTCAGACTAATGAGGTGAAACGAATAATAAGTGAGACGGTGGCAAACCTTCTCAAACAGGGGGAGGATGTTACCGCCACTAAAGATGTCGACATAGAAGGATCTGGGGATATCTCAGAAGGAGAGAGAATACCAGACATAGTGAAGACGTTAAGGGAATTCTCGGGCAAGCCAGGAGAATTTAGTTCGTGGAGGAAAGCTGTTGATAGGATCATGAACATTTATGAGTCACAAAGGGGAACAACCAAATACTTCACAATTCTACACACTGTTAGGCATAAAATTGTTGGTGAGGCCGACACGGCTTTGGAGTCTTATCGGACCCCATTAAATTGGAAAGCGATAAGAAAGTGTTTAGTGCTTCATTTTTCAGATAAGAGAGATATTTCGACCTTAGAGTATCAAATGACCGTCCTATCTCAGGGTGGGCAAACCATAACAGATTTTTACCAGAAGGTTTACCACCATTTGTCTTTGATTCTGGACAAGATTGATTGTCTGGATATAGGGAACGAGGCTTTGGATGTATTGACCCAAACATATAGGGACAAGGCTTTGGACACCTTTATTCGAGGACTTAATGGTAATCTTCCAAGCTTAATGAGTGTTACAAACCCGACAAGTTTGCCTCAGGCTCTAAATGCCTGTTTAAAATTAGGTAATCTAGGTGTGCGTATTCAACACGCTACCGAGAAAGGATCTAGACCAAACAGGATCCCCCAAACTAACCCTCCTAGACATTTTTACCCACAGCTGACGATTGGTGATAGGAATTTTCAAGGTGACCAAAGGTACAGAGGCCCTACTCAATATCGTTATCGGAATTTCCGAAGTGGAGAACAACAATACGGAGGGCCGGCGAACTTTTCGAATCGACCTCCAGTAGTGAATAATTTTGGACACCCCCAATACGGAGGATACAGACCCCCACTTCCTCCTAAACCTGCTGTACCAATGGACGTGGATCAATCAATACAGACTAGGCAGGTAAACTATCAGAATAGGCCACAGTTGAGTAATGCTTTTAACAATGTTCAGCCTAACTTTAAGAGAAATAATTCAGGAAATATTCATCAGCCGCAAAAGCAGCAGAGAATGTTTAATGTTGAGGCCCAAATACGTGAGGATGCAGAGCCGGATGAAATGAATGGTTCTGATGAACAGGAATATGAGGTTTCCTATGACGAAGCGTACGAGGAGGATCTAGACGATCAGTTGGCAATTGTAGATGACGTTAATTTTTTAGACTAGCTTCAACGTTGCCATACCTCCCTTTCAGAATGAAAAATGGCAACGAACTTAAATTTCTTATAGACACCGGTTCGAACAAAAATTATATTAATGGCAAATTTATTAGAAACCCTCTAAAGAACCAGAAACCTTTTCATGTTAAGTCCGTAGGCGGCATAGTTAGTATAGAGACCCATAGTTTTATTGACATTTTTAATTGCGGGATCGGAAAGTTAGAATTTTACATCCTTCCTGGTCTAGAGACCTTTGATGGGATAATAGGGAATGATACCCTGAAATCTTTGAATGCAGTGATTTACACTTGGAGATCCTATCTCACAATTCTGGATGGAAAGAAATTTCCTTTGAAAGAGCTGCAAATTGATGAGATTAATAACATGAATCTACGTTTAAATCATCTAAATCCCGAAGATGAAAAAGAAGTCAGGAATATTTTGGATGACCATCCAAACCTTTTTGCAGATCCCAATAAAAAACTCACTTATTCAACAATCGTACAAGCTGAAATTAATACGAGTAGTGATAGTCCAGTTTATTCAAAATCCTATCCGTATCCAATGGCACTGAAATCCGAAATTGACAAACAGATAGAAGAACTATTAAGGGACGGGATAATTCGCCCTTCCAGGTCCGCATATAATGCTCCAGTTTGGATAGTACCAAAAAAACCAGATGCTTCAGGTGTGAAAAAATACCGCATGGTTATTGACTATAGGAAACTTAATGAGATAACTAGACCTGACAGATACCCCATACCTGAAATTACAGAAATCTTGGCTAACTTAGGCGAACAGAAATACTTTTCCACCATAGATTTAAAGAGCGGATTCCATCAGATTCCACTTAGGGAATCCGATATTGAGAAAACAGCTTTTTCCGTCAAGAATGGAAAGTTCGAGTTCACAAGACTACCATTTGGACTACGTAACGCGTCTGCAATATTCCAAAGAGCTCTAGATGATATTCTTAGAGAGCATATAGGGAAACGGTGCTACGTCTACATTGATGACATTTTGATATTTGGTAGGACTAAAAAGGAACACATTGAAAATTTGAGGATAATATTCCGCACTTTGGAAGACTCTAATCTGAAAGTTCATTTGGACAAGAGTGAATTCTTAAAGGAAGAAATTGACTTCTTAGGGTTCAATGTAAAGGAAGGAGGTTTTTCTGCAAACCCAGACAGACTTAAGGCCATAGTTAATTTCCCTCAACCCAGAACAGTTCATGACTTGCGATCGTTCCTAGGCTTGACCGGACATTATCGGAGATTCATAAGGGGCTATGCTCAAATAGCCAAACCATTAACTTCCATGATGAGAGGCGATATAGGGAAAACCCCGAGAAACCAGTCAAAAAAAATCAGTGTCAATTTGAATTCCGAACAGATTGAAAGTTTCAAACAGCTCAAGAACTGTTTGGTATCGGAGGAAGTCGTTTTGAACTATCCCGACTTTGATAAGCCCTTTGAACTCACTACTGACGCCTCGAAATACGCTTTAGGAGCAGTTTTATCTCAAGGCAATAGACCTATCACATACCTTTCTAGAACTCTCAGTAGGGCAGAAGAGGAATATGCGACAAATGAGAAAGAAATGCTGGCGATAATTTGGGCTTTAAAGGAATTGAATTGTTACTTGTATGGAGCAAGAAGCATAAAGATATTTACCGACCATCAACCTTTGACATTTGCGCTAAGCAACAAGAACACAAATGTGAAGATGAAGAAGTGGAAGGCACAGTTAGAAGAATATAATTACGAGTTAATTTATAAACCAGGTAGCACGAATGTAGTCGCGGACACGCTATCGAGACCACCAGTGACAGATGTTAACTCCCTAACGCCCACGGTTCACAGTGCCGAGGACTCATCGGAAGACCTAATTCCTTCCGCTGAGGTGCCAATAAATACCTTCAAAAATCAGATCATTATTGAGGAATCATCAGCTTCCTCATATGAATTTAACATTGTATTTCCCTCCTACCATAGACATATCATTAAAGAAACCAGTCTAGCGGAATCAGATCTGAAAGTCATATTAAAGAGATACTTAAATCCTACAGTAGTCAACGGCATCAAGACCTCAGAGCCAGTTATGCTTATGATTCAAGCACTGTACCCTCATCACTTCAGAAACATTAAAGTACGATTCGCTCGAACAATGGTTGAAGATGTTACTGATGAGGAGAGACAAAAACAAATCATTATTGAGACTCACAACAGAGCACATAGGAATAATGCCGAGAATAGGAGACAAATTTTAGAGAGCTATTACTTCCCTTCCATGACTAGGAAAATAAAGAATGTGATCAATATCTGTAAAGTATGTAAAGAAAATAAGTATGAGCGACATCCGAACGCTCCCAAACTTAATAAGACACCTATGCCAACTTATCCTGGGCATACAATCCACATAGATATCTTCTCTACAGACAAGTTTCGAGTTTTAACCGCAATAGACAAATTTACAAAATTCGCAGTAACCAGAATGATAAATGGCAAAGGCATTGAAGACATTAGGAAACCATTGAGAGAAATAATTTTCTACTTTGGGGTCCCGAAGTCAATTGTATTTGATAACGAGCGATCTTTCAATTCTCAGACCATTCGGTTTATGTTGGAAGACGAACTTGGCATGGAAATTTTTACGGCACCGCCTTATAAGAGCGAGGTTAATGGGCAAATAGAGAGATTCCATTCGACCTTATCGGAAATTATGCGTTGCAGTAAGTGTGAGCGACCCGATTACTCTTTTGAGGAGCTATTGCAAGATAGCGTTAACAAGTACAATCACACAATACATTCGTCAATTGGAAAGAAACCCGTAGATCTATTTTTTGGACGACCGACGACCTTTGGACCAGAGGACTACGAAAGGACTCGCCTTAACAACTACGAAAGACTCTTGAGGAAACAGGAAAATGATTTGGCAAATCATAATCGTGTTAGGGAAGAACCAAAAGAATATCAAGAAGGTCAGAAAATATTTGTCAAACAGAACAAGAGATTAGGAACCAAATTATCTAAACGTTTCAAAGAAGAAGTTGTAAAGGAGAATAGGCACTCAACTGTCCTGACTCAATCAGGGAGAATAGTCCATAAGAGTCATATCAGAAACTGACTTACTTATTTACCGGGTTTCCAGTTCTTAATTACAGGTTGCCTAGGGGTCACAGAAATATTGGACTACTCTCAATCAGAAGTGGTTCTTATAGAGAGTGGAATAGGAAAAATACAAACAGGGACATTCAAAATTTTGCATGTTATTAACATCAAGGAATATCATGACACTCTAGAGAGGATCAAGGACGACTTGGCCAAAGGAATTCCAGACAACCACCCACTACTCCCCTTCCTACATAATGACATCACTACCCTATCTCACCTTATAAATCGGCTAATGCCTGAAGAGAGATCTAAAAGATCTCTTGATGAGATTGGAACGGCGTGGAAATGGCTGGCAGGTAGTCCAGACCATGATGACCTTATGCTTTTGAAAAACAAAATCAATGAGTTAACAGACAACAGCAATAACCAGTTAATAATCAACAGAGATCTAATAGAAAGAATGCAGGAGATAACGAATGCGACAAATAGTATTTCAAAAATTTTAAAGACTAGTGAGGACTTCCGTAATACCCTCATATTGCAGGCAAAGTACAAAGTTGAAATTTTAAAGGAGGAAATAACGAATATTAATTCGGCCATTCATTTAACAAAATCCAACATTGTAAACACATTTATTTTATCGGAAATAGAAATTAGGAAAATAGAAGAAATATTTAATCAAGATGAAATCCCGTTTCAAAACATTGAACAAGCTTTAAATTTCGCACGAATAAAAATTGTAAACAATAGTACTAATATAATTTACATTATAAGCATTCCCAAAACTGTAAAAGAAATTTGTAATGTCATAACCATAAGACCTGTAAAAAATCAAAATACTGTTTTAAATCTTGATTATAAGAAAATTGTAAAATGTGAAAGAGCAACATTTGGAATTAAAAGTCCTTGTCAAAAAATAAATGGTATTGAATTATGTCTAGAATCTAATGTAGCCAATATAACAAACAATACATGTATTCCTAAATTAGTAACTAATAGCCCACATAATTGTTCAATAGTAAATGCAGATCACATTAATAATTTAGAGGAAATAGAACCTGGATTAATTTTGATAAATAACATAAAAGAAAATATTGTCATAAATGGAAACGAAAAAAATGTAACAGGAACTTATTTAATAAGATTTAGTAATTCTACAATTAGGATAGGCAACAAAAATTTCACCGTCGAAGAAGCTGCTTACTCCAAACCGTTGCCTGCGCTACTAAAACACTCAGCTAGAAACAATTACACCGAAGAAATACTATCTCTACAACTACTAAAAACGTTGCACGTGAAAAGTAATAAAAGAATCGAGCGTCTAAATACTGAATTCAAGACCAGTTTATGTTTTAACATCAGTCTCATATTAGCATTGGTCATCCTCCTGATGGCAGTAAAAATGAGGCAAAGGCGCAAAACTAGTATGAAAATTATAAAAATGACCCCACATGAAGGAATGTCTAGACCTCAAATAGAAATGACTGTGTCAGAAAGCCAATTGGCAGCCGGCACAACAGAATCTGTTATCAAAACAAAACAACTAGCAAACCACAATATTAACTTGAATCAACGCGGCAGTCTTTATAATCTGCCATATTTCTAAACACATCAATCGAGACGCTTGATAATTCGAGAGGGAGGAGTTAACGGCTCACCCTAATAAACATCAAACTAAATATGCAAACCAACTAGTAAACATTCCCATCATTATGCTGTGCAAGCAGTCCGACAAATCAACAGGAATATGACACCAGGGCAGTCATCCGCCACAAACACGCGCACTAATACCAGCGCACCGCAAGTGATGACTCAGCGTAATAACGAGCACGACCAGGCTGCAGTATAATATTAGTTTTAAGTTGAAGTAATTCATAATTGTAAATCCAACAAGAGAGGTGCATAGCACCGCAACATAAATGTTAGTAACAAAATAAAGAAACACCATAGCAGTGTGAAATAAACTTTAACTTCTAACATTAACTTATATTTAGATTAAGCGATGTCCGTCCGTCTATCCGTCTGTGGAAATCACTCTAGCTTCCGAACGAAATGAAGTAGGTTGATAAAATTTTACTCAAATGTATATTATGTCTGCAGAACTTTTGGTATTGAAATTGGGCCATGTAGGTCCACGTTTTGGTATAGCCCCATATAGGTATTTTGGGGATTTAAGCCACATTATTCATCGGAATTGTTTCAAATTTGGTATTTGAAGTTCGTAATGGATACTACAGCTTATGAAAAATATATTTTTGTATGACTATCATATTCCTCTTTTATGGAGTATTACGTTCATGCTAATAAATAATCTGAAAAAAAAAAACTAAAAATACTTCATCCAAATCCATTAATAGTATATACAGTGACGTCTATTCCGGTTTACACGGATTTGCATTTTTTTTGTTTTGAGATATCAACTTTGGCACACATTCACACACACACAAGGGACAATGTTGTTGTTCTTTTTTAATTTGAATTGATAACCATGTCCTCGACGGGATACATAACTTGAATTTACTATCTTCGGCCAACGGAGGAGGTCAATGGAAAATCAAGAATATTCGTCTTCACCTTATCTCCAACACTTGTCGTTTAAGTGGAAAATGCAAAAAACCAAAAACCACATGAACAACATACCACCATACTGGTTCTACCCAGTAGGATGACAATAGCTATCAAAAGGAGCAACTTAAACTTTAAATACTTAATTTTCATAGAAAACTAAATATCAACGACAACCATGTGCTGGGAAATAAAACGCGAGGAAATTTTCTAAAGAAAAGCTAACAGAAGGAAAATATTCCCTACAGGATATTGGATAATACAAAATGGTAATAATTGCTGCAAATTTGTCTAAAGAGGGAATATTTTTAGAATGGCTACTTGGGATACAATCATGAATTTTAAGGAAAGCATTTTTAATTTACTTAACTTTAGTGCTGTAACATTTATACTAAAAATATTATCGAAATCCAAAATCGATTTATAACTGGATCGAAAATGGATCTCCAGTGCTACTAAAGCGTATATCAGACGAAATGTTTTTATACCCTCCACCATACTATGGAGGGTATATTAACTTTGTCATTCCGTTTGTAACTCCTCGAAATACTCATGTCAGACCCAACAAAGTATATATATTCTTGATCAGCATAAAATTCTAAGACGATTTAGCCATGTCCGTCTGTCTGTCTTTGTGTCTGTCTGTCCGCCTGTCTGTTATAATCACGCTATCTTTCGAACAAATTGAGATAGAAAGCTAAAATTTTTCACACATGTATATTTTGCCAGTAGGCAGGTTAAGTTCGTAAATGGGACATGTAGGTCCAAGTTATCATATAGCCCCCATATAAAGGTACCTCCCGGTATTCGGTATTTTGATGATTTTTGCGACATTATTCACCGGAATTGTTTCGAATTTGGCATTTGAAGTTCGTAATGGATACTACAGTCTAAGACAGAAAATTATCTGTGCAGGTCCGCGTCTTCGTATAGCCCCCATATAACGGTACCCCCCGATATTCGGTATTTGGATGATTTTAGCGACATTATTTACCGGAATTGTTTCAAATTTCGCAAGTGAAGTTCGAAATAGATACTTCATCCCATGCCAGAAAATTTTCTGTGCAGGTCCACGTCTTCGTATAGCCCCCATATAACAGTACCCCCTATATTTGGTATTTTGATGATTTTAGCTACATTATAAACAGATTTTTCTTCAAGTTTCTCATTTAGATATTGTAATAACTTATGACAAAAGTTGCCTATGCAGGTCCACGTCGTCGTATATAGTCATTCGGTATTTTTGAGATTTTAACAAAATTTTTAACGGATTTTATTTATTTATTTTTTTTTTTTTGGATATTGCCAAATTTGTGCCAAATGATGGAGGGTATTAAAAGTTCAGCTTTTTTAATTGTTTTTTTTTTTAACATATGTAATGTCAAATTTTCCATATGTTGAAGTTGCACATATCTGTTTTGTTGTGGGAAAATACAGGGTGAGATAAAAAATACTGCAACTACAAAGCCAAACGCGATATTTTTTACATTTTCTTCTCAAATTTTATTGAATGAAAGCTAATAATGTCGGAAATAGCATCAAATTTTATAATAAGTTTAGATTTGATCGGATTGGTCACCTTTGGCCGTCAAACGGCCAATGAAACCGTCATACGCTGCCCGAATGTTGCTCTGCGGTACATTGGGCCATTCCCGCGAAGCACTTGCTTGAGGTGATCGACACTTTGGTAATTTTTATTGCCAACCTTGCTTTTCAAAATACTCCAGACACAATAGTCCAACGGATTGGTATCCGGAGATTTTGGTGGCCATTGTGCGCTGGAAATGAAGCGGGGAACCTCATTTTGTAACCATTTTTGGGTGGCGCGTGCTGAGTCCTCTTGGAATGTCCAAGGTCTGCGGCCAAAATGTTTGCGTGCTCAAGGCTTTAATACACCCTCCAGAATATTTTCGCGATAATATTCGGCATTTATTCTGATGCCACGCTCGATTAATACGAAAGGAGAGCGACCATCGGCTGTTAAGGCGGCCCACACCATGGTCGGCGCTTGATTTCTGATGGCCAACCGAAAGTGCACATTTTCAGCTGACCTCTTCGGCAAGTAGACACGATCATTTTGTTTGTTTACAAACCGCTGGACAACTGTGGCGAATGTTTTCTCATCGGAGAAAACCAAATTCGGCAGTTTACCACTTTTGGCCGAGCGAAGCAAATCTTTAGCTCTTTTGAGTCTATTTTTTTGTTGCGGTGTAAGTTCTTGCACTTTTTGGAATTCCAATGGCTTTACCCCGTGCTCATTTTTCAATATTTGTAGAATGGTATATTGAGATATGTTCAGCTGAAGAGCCATTTTTCGTGGTCGCTTCTTTGCTTTTCGAACCATTTTCTGCTGATGTTGTTGATTTCTTCCCTCCACTTCCCTGACACCGGGCTACGCTACCAGTATCACGGTAACGAGCGATGGTATGAGACACAAAATACTTATTCACATTTAAATGCTGGAGTACTCTAACCATAGCCACTTGTGGTTTTCCAGCCAAATATAAAGAAATCACACAATCACGCCTGAATTCCATCACGAATAACTTTTTTTTTTCTGGAAAATTCTCACCAAAATGATTTCGGACGCTTGTAAACAATATAATGAGCTGTCACTGGGCCATTTTTAACAGCTGTCGGAAGAGTGGCTTAGACATGACAGCAGTCTGAAGTTGGTTGCATTTTTTTCATCTCACACTGTAGAGCCCTTAATTTGTATGTTTCGGAACACTTTTTCAGATACTGTCAGAGGACATAAATTTGCATTTTTTTTAGATTTTTTATAAAGAGCAACCAATTTTTTAAAATATTTTTCCAGGACCTAGAGGCCAGAAAACTTTGATTTTTTTTCAAGACCAATCAAACGTGAATTTTTTTAATGTTCTTTCAGGATCATCAGAGTCTAAATGTAGATTTTATAAGAATATTTTTAATGGACCATTGAAGGCCTTAACTTGTATGTTTGGGACCACTTTTTCAAATAACATCAGAGGCCAAGAAATGTGAATTTTTTACCAACCAAATGTGAACTTTTAAGATTTTCCAGGAGTGGAGACCAAAAATCTGTAAATTTTTGAAGTGATTTTTTCAAGGACCAACCAAAGATGGATTTTTTAGAATATTTTTTTTTTCAAGGACTATCAGAGGCCTTAAACTGGATTTTGTTAAAGTGTTTCTTTTAACGACCATTGGGCGCCACCAAATCAATTTTTTGTAATATTTTGAAATTTAAATTGTTTTCATCAGTTTTGCAGGTTTTTCATCTCTCCCTGTAAGCCAGTCAAAAAGCGTTTTATGTATACTCACCTTTTTCTGATTGGTTAACTATCAAAGTTAACCCCGATAACGATTTGGATGTAAACGTACTTTTAGGGTATACCATGGTCAAAGGTAGAAGAATATAGGTAGACGCATCAACGCTTGGGAGCATTGATATGTCAAAAGAATGTAAATGTTTTTTCAAATATCAGTAGATTTTTATATGTTTCTTATACTACGTCATTCGGAGGCTATTATAATTCGCGTTTTTCAACAGTTTTTTACAAATTTAAATAATTTTTCATTCAACATTTTCAATTGCAAAATTGGTTTGACAGTTCATTGTCCCAGCAGCTGTGTCGATGCGTCTACCTATATTCTTCTACCATGAACATGGTCGAGCAACCCTGATCTCATAGTTCTTTGCACTTGTTATACCCTCCACCATAGTATGAAGGGAATATTAAGTTTGTCATTTCGTTTGTAACACCTCGAAATATACATTTTAGACCCCACAAAGTATATACATTCTTGATCAGCATAAAATTCTATGTCGATTCAGCGATGTCCGTCCGTCTATCCGTCTGTTCGTCTGTGGAAATCACTCTAGCTTCCGAACGAAATGAAGTAGGTTGATAAAATTTTACTCAAATGTGTACTATGTCTGCAGGACTTTTGGTATTGAAAATGGGCTATGTAGATCCACGTCTTCGTATAGCCCCCATATAACGGTACCACCCGATATGTGGTATTTTATGATTCTAGCGACATTTTTTACCGGAATTGTTTCAATTTTGGTATTTGAAGTTCGTAATGGATACTACATCCTAAGGCAGAAAATGAGTCATGTAGGTCCAGGTCTTCGTATAGCCCCCATATAATGGTACCCCCCATATCCGGTATTCTGATAAATTTAGCGACATTATTTACCGAAATTGTTTCAAATTTGGTATTTGAAGTTCGTAATGGATACTACAGCCTATGACAGAAAATTGTCTGTGCAGGTCCACGTTTTCGTATAGCCCCCATATAACGGTACCCCCGATATCCGGTATTTTGATCATTTTAGCGACGTTATTTATCGGAATTGTTTCGAATTTGGTATTTGAAGTTCGTAATGGATACTACATCCTAAGGCAGAAAATGAGTCATGTAGGTCCAGGTCTTCGTATAGCCCCCATATAATGGTACCCCCGATATCCGGTATTCTGATAAATTTAGCGACATTATTTATCGGAATTGTTTCAAATTTGGTATTTGAAGTTCGTAATAGACACTACAAAATAAAACAGAAAATGGGCCATGTAGGTCCACTTCTTCGTATAGACCCCATATAACGGTACCTCCCGATATTCGGTATTCTGATGATTTTAGCGACATTTTTTACCGGAATGTTTTGAAATTTTGTATTTGAAGTTCGTAATGGATGCTACAGCCTATGACAGAAAATTGTCTGTGCAGGTCCACGTTTTACAACTCCCCTGGTTCCTCCCTATATTCGGAATTTTAACGATTTTAGCTAATATTATAAACAGTTTTTTTTTTTCAAGTTTCGCATTTGAATATTGTAATAGCTTGTGACAAAAGTTGCCTACGCAGGTCCACGTCGTCGTATAGACTCTAATATACGGCTACATTAGGTATTTTCAAGATTTTAAAAGAATTTTTAACGGATTTTATTTTTTTGAAAATTGTTAAATTTGTACCAAATGGTGGAGGGAATTCAAACTTCGGCCCGGCCGAACTTACAGCTTTTTTACTTTTTCTTTCCTAACAACACAGTCTACACAGAAAAAGAGAATGAGCCGCTGGGAAGAGCATTGAGCTGTGTTTGGTAAAAGTTTACGCCGGCGTAAACTTTATACTTGAATGTGGAAAGAGGAAAATTAACAGAGAAAAGAAAACAAACACAAAACAAAAGTTGCGAAAACAGAAACACAAACTCAAAACAAGTTTTCTATTTACCAAAGAACTCACAGTGATTTGGAAATGTAACTGCTGCTCCATGAGATTGGAGAAATTATTGATTTGGGTTTCAAAGAGCAAAACTGGTTCGTGGAAAATTAAATATGGGTGGTTAACGGAATTAATATTCCTTAAATTAATATGAGGTCTGGTAAAGGGCTGCTATGGCACTCCCAAATGTAAAAATTATATTCATATTTAAATAATCTCATTTTTGGTAACCACTGTGCCATTTGTACTCTCCTAAGAAAAAAGGAACTCAATGTGTGTGTTTGTTGTTTTAACTGTAGAATGTTTCTTCATCTTCTGGTTGTCGGTCGGTCGCTTGTTTCAGCTTTCGCTCTAAGTTGTAATTCAACAAACGAGTGTTTTTGTTGTTAGTTTGCCCACAACTGCTATAAGTTAAGGTGTTCGAGATTTAAGTAACCACAGTTAACCAGTGACCACTCAACAGTCGTGGTGGTCGGGTATTTTTTTCTCCTTTTTTATTTTGTTTTTGAATGCGGGAAGTGCGTTACGGTTGGCTTTCAATAGAAAACCAGAAATCCTCCAAAAAATAGAAAATAGTGTTAATTTAAAAAATTTAAAACAAATTGAATAAAAAAAAAACAAAATAAAAATAAAAACTCAGTAAAAGGTGTGAAAGTTAAGCTCAATATCACGAAAACAGGTGAATAATTTAAAAAAAAATTACTTGAAAAAAAAAAAACAAAATTAAATAAAAAACGATCAATAAATTGGAGTTCCACTACTCCAGTTTTGAAAACAAATATAAAAAACAATTTAAAAAAGTTTAAAAAGTCTAAAAAAACATTTATTATGTATGAATATTTTGCAATAATTATGTTAAATAGAATAATAAAAAAAATCTGTATATTGAGAAATTGCTCCGCTTTATTACATTCATTTTTGCTTCGATAATTTTGAAATGAAGCGTTAAATTAAAAAGTGTTAGATACAAATTTTATAAGCGGGGATTTCATTTCATTACAATTCTTGATGTAATGATTCTAAGTTACTGCAGCATGTGTATATACCTTAAGTTGTTGTTATTGTTTTATTATAAAAAAAAAAAAAATAATTAAATCGAAAATTTCATTGTAAATTTGCGAGATGGGGAATTACTCAGAATAATAAAATCAATACCAACTTCGAATTATGATCATTGCCTCTAATTGAATTTAAGAGAATAATATCGATTCATAAAGCGGGAAAATTCAATAAATTAGAGAATTATATTCAATAGTCATAAATAAAACCAGTAAAGAAAGTCCTAAGGTCGGGCGGGGCCGATTTTATGATACCCCACACCACTTTGCTAATTTAGTTGAGATCCACATAACAATTAAAAGTTTTTATGGGAGAATTCAATCATACACGCTATGAATATAATTTTAATTTAAAGTTCAAAAGACTAAATATGCCGAAGCATTTGTATCTTTTAAATTCGGATTTGTATTGCACATTTGGTGCACAATTAATTTGAAATCGGATAAAGATATATATGGGAGCTATATATCCAAATCGGAACCGATCTCCATAAAATTTTGCAAATATATTTCTGAGCTATATTTCACATATTTCCCTGAATATCGTTCTTACGGAGTGCATATTACGGCTGTGGGTAACAAATATAAAAAAATCGGATGAACAATATATATGGGAGCTAAAGCTATATCTGAACCGATCTTCACCAAATTTGACATACTAGCTTCTAGACTCAATTCGGTTATAAGTGCCAAATTTCATCCAATTTGGGCAAATATTAGAAGTTTGGTGTACAATAAAAGGTAAATCGGACGAAGTTATATATGGGAGCTATATCCAAATCTGAACCGATCTCGATCAAATTTAGCAAATGTATTTCTGAGATGTATTTTATATATTTCCCTGAATATCGTTGTTACGGAGTGCATATTACGGCTGTGGAGGACAAAAATAACAAATCGGATGAACAATATTTATGGGAGCTATAGCTATATCTGAAACGATTTCGATCAAATTTGGCATACTTATTTTCAGGCCTAATTTGGTTGTATAAAATTCCATACTATTCGGACTGATATTACAAGTTTGGTGCACAATAAAAGGTAAATCGGACGAATATATATATGGGAGCTATATCTAAATCGGAAATTTTGCAAATGTATTTCTGAGCTGTATTTGATATATTTCCCCAAATATTGTTGTTACAGAGTGCATATTACGGTTGCGGAGGACAAAAATAACAAATCGGATGAACAATATATATGGGAGTTATAGCTATATCTGAACCGATTTGGATCAAATTTGGCATACTTATTTTCAGGTCCAATCTGATCGTACGTGCAAAATTCCATACTATTCGCAATAAATAGCAAATCGGACAAGGATATATATGGGAGCTACATCTAAATTTTGACCGATTATCTCCCATTTCAATAGGGTTCGACCTTGAGCCAAACAAATCATTTGTGCAAAATTTCATCTGGATAAGGCAATAAATGCGAACTGTACTTTGTTTACAAAACGGACAGACATGCATAAATCGACTTAAAATGTGATTCTATGCAGATCAACAAAAGGAACTATGGTTCTATCTCGTTTCCTTTTGCCTGTTACAAACATTATATGCACAAAGACATTATACCCTGACCACCTTGTCGTGTAGCGTATAAAAAAAAAAAAAACATATAAAAATGTGGCTTTATTGTATGACCCTATCCCGCAAATTTCTAAAGTTGTACGTTGAAGGTGGATTTTCTGGCAAAATAGGTCGTTAATATTGGGGCTTTGGAGTTAAGTCTTTTGGAGTCGACTCCGACTCAAGATCAGAAAAATTAAAAAGTTGCAGTAAAAGCTTTCGATATTCTTTTTTTATTGGAGTAAAATATTGTTATTTTTGCCTGTGTTTGTGCAGTTGTTGGCATTATAAAGGTGAGAATACATAAAAAGCTTTTTTTGACTGGCATTAAGTCATAGGCTGGCATATTTGTGAAAGAGCAAAGGAGCTTTAGGTTGACTTAGTTGAATTTTGGAATATTATTTTATGAAAAGGCCAGCCGACGACTTAAGCCAGTTAAAAAAGCGTTGTATGTACTCCCACCTTAAAATGTATTGTCTGTCATTTACAAAGTTTCGGTTGGCTTATGTAGTTATGGTCGAATCTAGTGGCAACATAAACTTCGTTGGGATTAAAAGCGAAAAAATAATTTCAACAATTTTGTTCGTGTGTAGCATGTTACAATTACGAGGTACAGCTAACAGCTTCGTTAAAATACAGAAATACAGCTCTGAGGCTATGATCGCTTTCTATCAGAAAATTAGTGCAATGCCTGCATTTTTTTTTCAAAGATAGGATCCAACCTGTTCAATTCCATGGTTAGTATCTTTAATGCAATCGTACATTGTAGACGTTTCTATCAATCATTGATTTGAAAATATATATTTTTTTTATTTTTCAAATCAATTAATATACAAAATTGGCAGAAGTTGGCAAGGTGAGAATACATAGAAAAATTTTTCTACTTTTTAAATTTTTTCCAAAAATATGTAGATTTGTATATGTTTTCCAATACGACGGAGATCGCAGGTTGTTATGATATGTATTTTCAAACAATTTTAAGAAATTTGAAACATTTTTAATTCAAAAATTTCAAATCCAAAATTGGTTTGATTGTCCCAGCACCTGCGTCGATACGACTACGTGTATTCTTCGACCATGTTTACACCTTTAGGATGTGAGTTTATTAGCAGTTCCGCTTCATGACTAGGAAAAATGACGGCAGCATTCGAGTGTTAATCTGATATCTCTTTATGATGTGTCACAATGTATGCCATGCGAAAACTTCAAGCTGCTTATGCATCCACACCTTTAGAAACAAATTTCATTCAGCTGGTAGATCTACCTTACCTTTTTATTGTACCATGATATCTAGTATTTTTTCATATTAAAAATATGCTACACTGATAGATGTTCTCACGATCGGAATCTGCGTACTAACGGAAATCACCATTTATTAGTTTTTTTCCTAGATCATAATATTTTGTAAATATTTTGTATTTACAGCCTGTTTTTGTAACATTATTTTTTACTTTCGTTTGGAATTTTATCAAAAGAAAATACCTTTTAAATAGTAATAGTAATTTATACTCTGTTTCTGCAAGCATCTACTGGTTTTGCAATTTTTTAAATTATTTTTTTACGCGCTTGAATTTGAAAAGATTTCCGTGATTTTCCAATGGTACGTTTACATTAGAAAATTTTACCGGGTTATTTTGAAATTGAAAATGTTAAATGCAGAATTATTCAAATTTATAAAAATTATTAAAAAATGCATATCAAAACAACCACCGATTGGCGTCGAACAGGAAAACCTATAAAAGTCTACTTATTTTTCAAAAAAAAAATTATTTTTTTTTTTGACATATCAATGTTCCCATGGGATTGGCAATTTGTAATTTTTTTATTTGGCGGTAAACGTATTATTATTTGTATCAACACTTAATGAATTTTCAGATAATAAATTTATTACCCTTAAATAATTAAATTTTCACTATAAAATTGCAGTTTTTGGTTTAATTTTCTCAAAAGTTTAAAATATTATCGAAAAAAAATTATGCAAAACATCAGTTTTATTGATTGATTTTATTGTATGTTGTTCGATAACAATTTGCCATACTTGTACGAGAGAGAGAGAGAGAACATTCTCTCTGCACATGTTAGTAAATACGATTTACTGGGAAGTTATTGTACACCCCTAATATCAATTTAAATATTTGCGTAATTTCTTGCGAAATTACATATCTTATTGGAAAACCCTTTACTACTGGTATCTAGTTATTTCCGATGTTATGTTTTGTGTCGCATGAACCCGAAACCGTTTTTATTTTGTGTTGAAATTGTTAGCTAAAAATATATTTTTGTCAGTTTAGACTCTTAATTGTCAAATTTAATAAGAACATTCAAACAAAACAAAAACTTTTTTGCGGAGATAAATTAACAGAATGAAAGCATGCGGAAAATCTGAACTGGTTAAAATTCAATTTGGCACGTAAATAATTTTAAGAGCTTCGTTCTTTAAATATTTATTTTTAGCATATTTTAGCTCGCTCTCAAAGATTTGAAACTAATACTTAAGACAGCTTTACATCGACACGTATTTATTTATTTAAATTTGTAAAAATTGTTAAAAAAATGCACATCATAACAACCTCCGATTGGCGTCGTATAAGAACACTTATAAAAATCTACTTATTTATTATAAACACATTTTGACATATCAATGTTCACAAGCGTTGATGCATCTACCTGTACTCTTCTACCACTACAATGTTGCAAAAGGCAAAGTTTAGCCTAAAAACACTAAATATAAATATGAAAAATGTCGGTTTATATATACAGGGTGGGATAAAAAAACTGCAACAAAGTCAAACGCCATAATTTTTACATTTTTCTAATTTTATTAAATGAAAGGAAAAAATGTCGGAAATAGCATAAAATTTAAGAATAAGTTTAGATTTGTTCGAATTGGACATTCTTGGCACGAATTATGGCCTTCAAACGGCCAATGAAACCATCACACTCTGCCCAAATGTTGCTCTGCGGTATTTTGGCTCATTCCCGGCGAAGCGTTTGCTTGAGGTGATCGATACTTTGGTATTTTTTAGTGCCAACCTTGCATTAAAAAATACTCCAGACACAATAATCCAACGGATTGGTATCCGGCGATTTTTTTGGCCATTGTGCGCTGGAGATGAAGCGAAGAACCTCATTCTGTAACCATTCTTGGGTGGCGCGTGCTGAGTGCGATGGTGCTGAGTCCTGTTGGAATGTCCAAGGTCTGCGGCGAAAATGTTTGCGTGCCCAAGGCTTTAATACACCCTCCAGAATATTTTCGCGATAATATTCGGCATTTATTCTGATGCCACGGTCGATTAATTCGAGCGGAGAGTGACCATCGGCTGTAATGACGGCCCACACCATCATCATGGCCGGCGCTTGAGTTCTGGTGGCCAACCGAAGGTGCACATTTTCAGCTGACCTTTTTGGCAAGTAAACACGATCATTTTGTTTGTTTACAAACTGCTGGACAACGAATGTTTTCTCAGCGGAGAAAACCAAATTCGGCAGTTCAACACTTTCGGCCAAGCGAAGCAACTCTTTAGCTCTTTTGCGTCTATTTTCTTTCAGTTGCGGTGTAAGTTCTTGCACTTTTTGGAATTTCATTGGCTTCACCCCTAGCTCATTTTTCAATATTTGCCGTTTGGAATATTGCGATATGTTCAGCTCACGAGCCATTTTTCGGCCTCTGCGACGAGGGTTTTGATCAAGTCGCTTCTTTACTTTTCGAACCATATCTGTTAATGTTGCTGTTTTCTTCCGTCCACTTCCTTGACGTCGAGCTACACTACCAGTATCACGGTAGCGTAGTACGAGAAACAAAAGATTTATTCACATTAAATGCTGGAGTGCTCTAACGAAAGCCCCTTGTGATTTTCCAGTCAAATATAAAGAAATCAAACTATCACGCTTAAATTCCATCACGAATAAGTTTTTTTTTTCTGGAAATTCTCACCAAAATGCCTTTGTACGCTTGTAAACAATATAATCAGCTGTCACTGGAATAATTTTAACAGCTGTCGGATGAGTGGCTTAGAAATGACAGCAGTCTGAAGTTGGTTGCAGTTTTTTCATCTCACGCTGTATGCATAGGCTTGGCAATTTAAATACCCTGGTTTACTAAATCGGTAAACGTACTATTACGGGAACACATAGAATTTTCTGATAATATGTATATTGCCATTACATAATTCACTATAAAAATTGCAGTATTTGGTCACATTTTTCAAACAATTTCAAATAGTGTCGAAAAAAAATTTATGTGAAACAGCTGTTTTCTTGATAGATTTTACCATAAAGAAATAAAGGTATAGACTTAAAAGTATTAAAATTTGCCCCTTCCGGCAGATCATTGGGACAGTAAAGTCACTCAGGTCTAGTGAAGTCACTCGACTTCGAAAACCATTTATTCACTTTTCTCCTATTTAAGTTATATATTTTTATATTTCACGACATAGTTGGGTAATGTAAATGTAAACAAAGCCACTGTTTCGTTTTTAATTGATTAATAATAATAAATCATAAAAATATTCAATATTTTGTATTTTGAGATAATTGAGTGAATAGACTTCTGCTCTCTCACAACATGAACGACATCTATTGAAGCACTTTTAACAGATGAGACAACTTTACCTTTATTTGTCTATGATTTTACTGCAATACTTGTACGAGAGAGAGAGAGAGAGAGAACACTCTCCCAGTGCATGTAAGTTAGTTTAACTGGGAAGTTATTTAACACCACTAATATAAAAAACGCGCGGCTCCATGCGTTGAATAGGTTTTGGCTTTAATCAAGTCATTATATCTGGTATAAGCCGTCGGTTTTCCTTGCCGTCTCAAACATCCTTGATATCTCATTTGTCCTCAATACTTTTTTTTCGTTTGGAAGTCATTCGAAACCGAAGCTTATCATTCATTCTACCACACGCCGGGCTTGTTAATTCAAACTATGGTAATTGCAAACGTTTGGAAAACAATAAATATATTCTAAGCGCGATAACAGAGAATTTCAATTGTGAACTAGTTTCGAATGTTTTTAGAGAAATCAAATTGTGTGTGTGTGTGCCTTTTTTTGATAACTGTCACAAAAACCTCTGACAATGGCGGCGGTCATCGGTACCCCAAAAAAACAGAAAAAAAAAAACACATTAAACGAATTTTAAATTGTCATTTCAAATTGCATTACAAAATTATTAACGACTACCACTTTTGTTTTATTGAAATCTTGCGTGTGTGTGTGTTTGTGTTTTCAAATTGTTTTCCTTAATTTATAATTTTCGATTCGAAAATTTTGTTTTAATCCCTGCTTAATATTCATAAAACGTATTTCATGTTAACGCTTTATACGGTTCACAATTCTTGATTTGTTGCCTCAGTACGTGCGTGTGTGTCCTGTACTGTAATGCCGTCTAAGGTGAATGAATTTGTATGGCCGGCATTTGTTTTTTTTTTTTTTTGAGGTTGACATATTGGGCTTTAATTCAAAACCTTACAAAAACAATTCCATTGATTTTTGTAACGAAAAAAAAAATATTGAAAATAATTTGTATTTAAATGCCAAGCCAATACATCGAAGCGAATTAACCTCAACCTTCACTTAAATTTGCTTGACCATGTTTGCAGTTTTCGTTTTTTTTTTTCAACACTGCATGACTGCGATTTTAACAGCTGACTGGTTGACGCTCTTGAACTATTATTTATACTATTATTTATACTTTAATATTTATTCTGAATGATTTCTGAAAAAGGAAATTAGTATGGAATATAAACGTCACTTTTTTTTGTAATGCGGATTTGCGTAACTGGTATTGGCGGGCGCAATGTTTTTGTTGGAGGAAGTAATTCCGCTGTAATTGTATCAATGGAAATATTCAATGAAATCTTAGATTAGAAAGTGAAGTTTAAAAGAAAATGGGAAGGACAGGCGTTTATTTGTTTGGGAAATGAGAGTTTTTTAAAGGTCAGCACACACATGATGTTAGAGTCATATGTAAATTGACTTTTTCGTTTTTCTATTTATTGTTTTTATATAGCCTACTTTTAAGCGCTCCCCAAAAATGTTACGTAAAACCAGTGAAAAACCCGTAAAGAAAGTCTTAAAGTCGGGCGGGGCCGACTTTATGATACCCTACACCACTTTGCTAATTTAGTCGAGCTGCACCTAACAATTAATAGTTTTTATGGGAGAATTCAATCATACACGCTATGGTTATAATTATAATTTAAAGTTCAAAGGACTAAATATGCCGAAGCATTTGTGTCTTTTAAATTCGGACTTGTATTGCCCATTTGGTGCACAATTAATTTGAAATCGGATAAAAATATATATGGGAGCTATATCCGAGTCGGTACCGATTTCGATAAAATTTGGCAAAGATATTTCTGAGCTGTGTTTGATATATTTCCCTGAATATCGTTGTTACGGAGTGCATATTACGGCTGTGGGTAACAAATATAACAAATCGGATGAACAGTGTATATGGGAGCTATAGCTATATCTAAACCTATCTTCACCAAATTTGACATTCTACCTTCTAGACTCAATTCGGTCGTAAGTGCCAAATTTCATTCCATTTGGGCAAATATTAGACGTTTGGTGCACAATAAAAGGTAAATCGGACGAAGTTATATATGGGAGCTATATCCAAATCGGAACCGATCTCCATAAAATTTTGCAAATATATTTCTGAGCTGTATTTGATATATTTCCCCAAATATTGTTGTTACAGAGTGCATATTACGGCTGCGGAGAACAAAAATAACAAATCGGATGTACAATATATATGAGAGCTATAGCTACATGTGAACCGATTTTGATCAAATTTGGTATACTTATTTTCAGGTCCAATCTGAATTTTATCTGGGTAGGGCAATAAATGCGAACTGTACTTTATTTACAAAAATACATGGACAGACGGACGGACATGCATAAATCGACTCAGAATGTGATTCTATGCAGATCATCAAAAGGAATTATGGGTCTATCCCGTTTCCTTTTGCCTGTTACAAACAAATGCACAAAGACATAATACCCTGACCACCTTGTGGTGTAGGGTATAAACAGTAAAGGTGAGAGTACATAAAAGGCTTTTTTTTGACTGTATTAAGTCATCGGCTGCCTTCTGCTTACAGGAACAAAGGAGTTTTAAGTTGACTTAGATCGAATTAGATAGAATTTTGGTCCTACGCTCCTTTTTTTTCGAAGAAGCCAGCTGATGACTTAAGCCTGTCAAACAAGTCTTTTATTTAGTCTCAACTTACGTTCAATCGGGTCGAACTTTAAATACCTCCAGCATTTGGAACTAATTTGGAAATTTTCAAAAAAATAATAATAATAATAATAATAAATAAATATAAAAAATAAAATCCGTTAAAAATTCTTTTAAAATCTTAAAAATTCAGAATATAGCCATTATATTAGCGCCTATACAAAGACGTGGACCAGCTTAGGAAACTTTTGTCATAAGCCATTACAATATTAAAATACGAAACTTGAAAAAAATCCAGTGAATAATAGCTAAAATTATCAAAATACCGAATATGGGAGGTACTGTTATATCGGGACTATATGAAGACCTGCATATACAATTTTCTGCCTTAGGCTGTAGTACCTATTAAGAACTTCAACTACGAAATTTAAAACTAAACCGCTGAATAATGTCCCTCAAATCGTCAAAATATCGAGTATCGTTTTATGGAGGCTATACGAAGACCTGGACCTGCATAGATAATTTTCCGTCGCAGGCTGTAGTACCTATTAGGAACTTCAAATACGAAATTTAAAAATTTAATGTCCCTAAAATCGTCAAAATATCGAATATCGTTTTATGGGGGCTATATGAAGACATGGACCTGCACAGACAATTTTCTGTCATAGGCTGTAGTATCCATTACGAACTTCAAATACCAAATTTGAAATAATTTCGGTGAATAACGTCCCTAAATCCTCAAAATATCGAATATTGGGAGGTACCAATATATATGGCCTATACGAAGACCTGGGCCTGCATAGACAATTTTCTGACATAGACTGTAGTTCCCATTACGAACTTCAAATACGAAATTTCAAACAATTCCGGTGAATAATGTCGCAAAAGTCATCAAAATACCAAATATCGGGGAGTACCGTGGACCTATAGATAGACATTCTCGACATCTCGAAGGGAGTATCCGATTAGGTCTAACCTCGGTACATCTTAATATTTTTGTCAAACTTAGATCGAGTTCGGAGATAGGCAATACCGGTCCACTCCTTCTGGTACCTCCCCCACAAAGATTTCAACAAAAATATTTTGCTGCACAGAAAAAGAGAAAGAATAATCCGATTTTGCTTCAACTTTGCAAATTCTAATATTTGCACCAGTGCTAGATCAGGCGTGAAAATGGACTATATCGTTCCACTCCATCAAGTACCTCCCCCACAAACGGTCAAAATTTGGAAAAATTATAACTCTTCTTAAATGTGATGTAAGGGTCCCATTGTCTTCAAATTACCCACGGTACAATATTTTTCTTAACACAAGGTCTGGTGTAAAGATGGAGTATATTGGGCCACTCCTTCTGGGACCTCCCTCAGAAAGGGTCAACATTTTGAATATCCATGAAGTTCATAAAACACGAAATTCACAGTTTGTAAACAAACAAAATGATCGTGTTTACTTGTCAAAGAGGTCAGGTCAGCTGAAAATGTGCACCTTCGGTTGGCCACCAGAACTCAAGCCCCGGCCATGGTGATGGTGTGGGCCGCCATAAAAGCCGATGGTCGCTCTCCGCTCGTATTAATCGACCGTGGCATAAATGCCGAAGATTATCGCGAAAATATTCTGGAGGATGTATTAAAGGCTTGGACACAGAACACCCGAGGGTCGCTGTCCGGTCGTATTAATCGACCGTGGCATCATAATAAATGTCGAGTATTATCGCGAAAATATTCTGGAGGGTGTATTAAAGCCTTGGGCACGCAAACATTCCAACAGGACTCAGCACCATCGCACTCAGCACGCCCCACCCAAGAATGGTTAGAAAATGAGGTTCCTCGTTTCATTTCCAGCGCACAATGGCCACCAAAAATCTCCGGATTCCAATTCGTTGGAATCTGGAGTATTTTGGAAAGCAAGGTTAGCACTAAAAAATACACGCAGAGAAGGATTATGGTTGCAGCAACTATATTCGAAGAGCATAATGTTATGGTAGGGATATGGCTGCAGCAAACATAGTACCTGGTTGAAGCAACCATAGTACATACATAACATTTTTGGCATAAAATTTAAAATTTTAACAATATAATGGTCACCGTAAAAATAATTATTGTTATCTTTCAAAAACACTGTGGTCCCCAACTAACCATGTAATGGTTGTTCCCAACCATTTATTGTTCTTCAACTAATCATACCATGGTCATGGGAAACCATACTGTGGTTCCAGTATAAACATAATATTTTTCAAAATAATCATAGTATGGTCCTAGTTTATAATATTATGGTAGATAAACAATCATACTATGGCTACAAAATAACCATGTTATAGTTCAATGTAACCATACTGTCTAACCATGTTATAATACAGGTAAACGTAATATGGTTACATGCATTAAAGTACCTGTGAATAAAATGCATTATTTATTTAAAATATATTTTATTTTATTATATAAAATACATACATTGTACGTCAAATCAATTCAATAACTTATTTTCTTTAGATACAGAAACATACATACTGTCTGTTTGGGGTTTTATTTAGAATAAATTCCATTAAAGCCCTTGCAATTTTAATGCGGTCCTTATTTTCCAACGTTTTAACATTTAAGAATTGGTTAACATCATGGATTGCGCTAATTTCTTAAAGACATATATTGTTGAAATATAGGAACTCACTATTTCTACTATATATATTAAGAATATGTACTAAAGTACTTAAAATGAAAATTATATTTAAAGAAAATACTTACCTACTTTGATGGAAGACTTTGCAAATTGTCCACACTGGTGAAAACAATTATGTCTTGGGAGGAATTTAAAAATGTTTCTTCTCCAATGCAGGATATTGCTTGATGAGCAGCTGCGGAATGTTCTGCTGATGATGCTATAGATTCACTTTCAAATGCAGAGTCCGTATTGGATACACAAACGTCAATACCTGAGAAAATTAGAAGTAAAAAAATATAAAATTCTACAATTAAAAATAAATTTGTTTCTTTTAATTAATATTTACTTGACAGCTTAACGTCTACAATAAAATCAGTAGATCCAATAAACTGTTTAACAAAATCCGAAAAATGGCTTGGTTTTATCTTGAAACCTTTACAATAACATATCCTAAACTGTAGCTTTTTCGAACTGCAATAAAAACAAACAAACATAATTACATAAATAAACATCAAAATTGCTTGCACACTTTGTGTTTGTTTTATCAAATTTCTTATACTTACCTTCATCTAGGAACAATTGGTAATTGTTATCTTCGTCAAATGTAACACAAATTATTTCTTTTTGTCATCAAAAATTGTTTTTATAAATTTTAAACCTTTCATTTTTTGATTTTGTTAGACGCACAACTTTCTCGCACAAACAGAACAGAACAACTGACGTAAATTCTGTTCTTTTTTGGCAAGCAAAAAAAATAAAATAACGGGCTCTCACCAAGAAATGCGTATGTATGCATGTATGTTTGAAAATGCAGAATTATTTGTTGACAACAAACATAACATGGTTGCCATAAAAATATCGTTATTAATTTCAAAAATGATATTATTGCATTCCAACGCATACACAAAATATGCATGAAAATACAATAACATAGTGTATTGTAGGAAACATGTTATGATTGCATAAAAAATCTTATTGTTGTCACCGAATTACATTGTCGGGATATTTAATAGAAAATCAGACATTTTGTAAGAAATGCAAACATTTTCTGAATTTCTATAATTTAGATTTTCTTAAACTAATATATGTATATATTACATAAAAGTGTAGGATGACACATATAAAAGTTAAACTAAAAACTATGAAAAACACTTTTATTTCACAATACCCGTTTATTTATAAACTAGTACGAACGACTTCGAACGTTGCCGAATATGAACTGAAGAAAGCATCGTGGGAGCTTTACAGCAACATACGAAATGACAATGTTATTATTCCATCTAATCATGTCATGTTTAATGTTAGTAAGATTCTGATAATTACATTATGGATAAAAAAATCGACCATAGTATTATTGCTTACAACTATGTAAATGGTATGTAACCATAAAATATTTTATTAATGCAAACAATTATTGTATCAGCAACTATTAAATAGTTCCTCTGATAATTGTATGATTGTTCAAAGCAACCATACTGCAGATTTTTTAATGAAAAACATTTTTGCTACAAAATATTGATCAGGTTTTTATTGTGAAAATAATGATGTGGTTGAAACCAATAAAAACATGTTTGAGGGAACAATTGTATGATTGTAGCAAATATTTAGTGATTGCAGTGAAAATGTTCAACTATATTTTTTCTCTGCGTGTACCATAGTGTCGATCACCTCAAGCAACCACTTCGCCGGGAATGGGCTAAAATACCGCAGAGCTACATTTGGGCAGCTTCTGACGGTTTCATTGGCCGTTTGAAGGCCATAATTCATGCCAAAGGTTACCAATTCGAACAAATCTAAATTTATTCTAAAATTTGATGCTATTTCCGAAATTTTTTGCTTTCATTCAATGACATTAAAAAAAAAACTGTAAAAATGATGGCGTTTGACTTTGTTACATGTTTTTTATATCACCCTGTATATTTCCAAAAAATTGCAAATGGCCCATATAAAGTATAGGAAGTAGCCGATAAAGTCCAAATCTGGCACGTTGAAATATTTTTATTAGACTCAGGTCAGATACGAATTGGCCAACTGCTTCGGAACCTCCCCATAAAGGGTCAACAGTTTGAATACTCCCAAGTCAAGGCTGGGGGTATACATCTGTCGGCAAAACCGACTGATACTATGTGACTCGTTTTTTTTTCTCTTCTCTCAATGAGTATTTTAATTGCACATGTGCTCAGTAATTAAATGAATTTCTCCCAAATCTCAAATCTATCTTAACCCCATTCTCCGTGTTCCCATACAAATGTGTGTAATTTGACAGATTGCTATCTATCTATCGGTTGCGTGTTGTACATGATTTGTATTTTTAAACGTCTCGATGGGGGAGGTGATAAAAACCTTAAACGCTTCAAGTTACATACTTCAAGAAACGTTCCCTTGAAATCATCTTAAATTAATTTATTTGCAAAAAAACACAAAACATGGCTTGAGGTTGGGTTAAAAGCGAACATGTCTAACTATACCCTACGGCTGTGAACAAAAAACAAAAAGCACTTTAAGTATTTTGTTGTTGAATTTATTTATTTATTTATATTTACAAAACATTAAAAATGTGTCAATTGTTATTGTTAAATAATTTAGCACATAAATTTTGATTTTTATATCGACATGTTTATGGATTTGTGTGTGTGTTTTTTTATTTGTTGTATTATACAATACGCTCGCGTCTTATAATTGTTTGTCAAAGTCAATAAATTATGTCTGTGCCGAAATCTTAAAAAAGTAACAACAACAAAAAAATACTTTCTTCTTTGTAGCCATCACCAGCATTCGGTAGTTAATTTACATCTCATTATCATTAATGCCTAAACGTTTGATGGGCTTTCGATTTTTTTATTAATGATGAAAACACTGACTTACAAAATTTTGATTTCTTAATGTTCTTCAACCGCTAAGCTATTTTCAAAAAATATTTTGAATATAACACTTCGTGGATGAATTAAAAATATTTCATTCTCATGAGTTTTTTATTTTATTATAGATATCAGGGAAAACTTAAACAAAATAAACCAAAACATCTACATAATTTAAATAAATCACATAAGTGTCGTTTCATTTTGTCTCAGTTAATTAAGAGGCAACTTTAAAAAAACATAAATTATATCTTTTTGTTTTATGATTTGACTGGTTTTCCAAATCACATGGCGCCCAACGTAAAATTAAGCCATTATCTTTGGTTTTCATAAATTGATAATAATTATACCGTCTACAGAGGGTATACATCATTTAATATGGTCAAACGTGTCTAGTCGAAATAACGGTTTTAGACCCTAGGTCTCTTTGGACCAAATCCGTTTCAGATCATTTGGAGTCGATCTAGCGATTTCAGTCCGTCCGTCTGTCTGGCTGACTGGTGCGCACGATAACTATCGAAGGGAGTATCCGATTTGATCTAAAGTTGATACATCGTAATATTATTGTCAAACTTAGATCGGCCTACTCCTTTTGGTACCTCCCACACAAAATGTCAACATTTTCAAAGAAAATAATTTATTGCACAAAAAGAGAAAGAATAATCTGATTTTGCTCCAACTTTGCGAATCGTAATATTTTCATCAGTGCTAGGTCAGGTGTGAAAATGGGCAATATCGGTCCACTCCATCAGGTACCTCCCACACAAAGGGTAAACATTTTGAATAATTACAACTGTCATAAAATGTGAAGTAAGAGTCCGATTGTCTTCAAATTTCACATATCCCAATAATCTTTTTAGCCCAAGGTCTGGTGTGAAAATGGAATATATCGGTCCACTACTTCTGGTACCTTCCCCACAAAAGTTCGAAATTTTCAAAAATATTTTTTGCACAGAAAGAGAATGGATAATCTGATTTTGCTCCAACTTTGCAAATTCTGATATTTGCGTCAGTGCTACGTCAGGTGTAAAAATGGACAATGTCGGTCCACTCCATCGAGTACCTCCTCCACAAAGGGTCAAAATTTTGAATAATTACAACTGTCATAAAATGTGAAGTAAGAGTCCGATTGTCTTCAAGTTCCACACATCCCAATATTTATTTTAACCCAAGGTCTGGTGTTATATATATGGGTCCACTCCTTCTTGTACCTCCCTCACAATTGGTCAAAATGTTCAAAAACCAAAAATATTTTTTTTTTGCTCTTTCTGTGCAACGATTATCCGATTTTGCTCCAACTTTGCAAAGAGTAAAAATTTTTAATAATTAGAAGTCTTATAAAATGTGATGTAAGAATTCGACAGTCTTAAAATTTCACACATCCCAATATTTTTATAAACCCAAGATTTGGTGATAAGATGGAATATATCCGTCCACTCGTTCTGGTACCTCTCCCACAAAGGGTCAAATTTTGAATATCCATGAAGCTCATAAAACGCTAAACATCCAATTCCATTTAGGCTGTTGATAGAAATATTGGGATGTATATTTCCATCAACACAAGATCTGTTATACAGAATTTAGATATCGGACCATTTTTCTGGTACCTCCCCCACAAAGGGTTCAATATTTTGAAAAAACAAAACGCTCAAAGATAGCGAAATAAGCATCCAACTCTCTTCAAATGTCACACATACAATCATTTTTGCTAACACATGATATGTTGTGAAGATGATATATATCTGCGAATTTTCAATACTTTTATCTGTCATAAACTTCGAAACAACTCAGAAAAGGCAATATTGGTCCATTCTATCACAACCCACTCCATGGAGGGTCAAGAGTTTGAAAGCTCATAACAGTAGTCAAAATATTTTTTAATAATCGAACATTGGCTGAGGGTATACATCTGTCGGCAAAACCGACCGATGCTTTTTTACTTTTTGTTTTTATTGACAAATTGTGATTTTTTACTTCAAAAACTCTTTGGTGCCCAACGGGAGTTCCCCAAATAATTTTTGCTCACCACTACGAAATTAAGTTTGTTTCTTAGTCATCTTCATTAAATAACTTAATATTTTTTTTTAAATTATCCTCCATTAATGCTACATTGGCACCCAAGGTGAATTTTAACGTAGCTGGGAGCAAAACTTTGGTAAGCATTTAACTTTGCAAAATTCCACTGATAATTATTTTTATTGAGGAATTTGTGTGAATTTTACTACTAATAAAATTTGGCGCCCAACGTAAGTGTTCAAAATATATTTTGTTCATTTGTTTCTTTCACTGTCCATGCAAAACTAAATTTGTGTCTGTCTATGCTTTTGAACTAAGTTCCTATAAATGTGTGCACAGTGGTCAGTATCAATTTTATAGTTTATTCTACAATCGGTGGGTATGTTTATAATATTTAACATTTCTAGGGTAAAAATGCTTTATAATTATTTTCTTGTGTCAGTATTTTTCAACAAATTAATCATCTCAATATTTTCAACTTTTTTTTAAACATGCAATGCAAATTTGCTTTTATTTAATATAATAGCCCTTAAAAATATTAAAAAAAGATCCCGGATGAATTAATTTTTTGAAAAGTTATTTTTTAAAAATACTCAAGGTCACAGTTATTTAAAATAAAATTAAAAAAAAAATCCGCTTTCTAAGAGTCCTTTAAAAAGTGTTTTATAAAAACTACGTCGAAATAGTCTTTTAAAAATATTTAGAAGAAATCCCAGATAAAATAATATTTTGAAAAAATAGTTATTAAAAATCCTCAACGTCGCAGTGCATTGAAAAAATATTAAAAAAAAAAAAAACACTCTGTAAGGGTCATTTAAAAAAAGGTTTCTTTAAAATCCACAACATGATAGTGCTTTGAAAAATATATTTTAAGAATCCAACATCAGAAAAATACACTTAAAATATTTACGACATGGAAAAGGTCGATAGTGTGATAGTTCTTTAAAAAAAAAAAAAAAAATATATATATATATATATATATATATATATATATATATATATATATATATATATATATATATATATTTTTTTTTTTTAAATCCACGACTTGAAAAATATTAAAAAAATCCACGAATATCAATCCTTTTAAAAATAAAATTCCACGAATTCATATTCCTTTCAAAAATACATAATTTTTTTTTAAAAAAAGTATTTAATTGACGACATTATAGTCTATAATTTCCATTTACTAAACGTGGAACTAAATCAACACTTTTTGTTACAATTCCCAGTTGTTTTCCTCTAAAAGTTCAGTGGAATTTTACAACGACTAATATTCGCATTTACAATAAACAATTTACTTATCTTGCCTTGGCAAAACAAGATTTTTGTCATCATCGACGTCAGAAGCGGTTCGAACTAGATTTTCCTTATTCTTTCTAAACAACAACAACCACAGATACAGTTAAGGAAAATCAAAGCTGGTTTTTGTCACACGTTTAAGGTCAATGTTTGATGTTCAGGTTTTCCATTAAAAAAATAAATAAATAAATGTTCTTAAGCCGGCTTAGAACATTTTTTGGAGGCTAGGCAAATCAGGTGAGGAGCAAGAAAAAGGAAAATCAAGATTTTATGAATCCGCCAATAATATGCTTATTTGTTGTTTCCTCCATATTAACTGGGACTTTTTAAGCAGATATGTAGCCGAATATTAGTTTTAAAAGCTGTCCATACTAGTTTCAACTCTATTCTACGGAGGATCTGAGTATTCTATATCTGTGACGCTCCTAAGCCATAAAAATCTTCGTAATTTACTCTCCTTGGAGTTTTATTCGTAGCAATCTAACATACAAATCTCTAAACCTTTTTCTTTCTTTTTCATTTCAGCCCCGCTCAACACACTTCCCACCACCGTCAATACCATGGAAAATCGCCTATGGCTAACATTGGGCATTTCGCTCATGGCCATGCTGGCTTTGACAAATGCCTACACCCATTATCGCCTGCCGACAGCCATTAAACCGGATCGTTATAAACTCAAAGTTATAACACATTTGGAAAATCCGGCCAACCTAACCTTCAATGGACAAGTTTCGATACGTTTCAATGTCCTGGAGGAGACAAACAACATTACGTTGCATGCTCAAAACTTAACCATCGATGAGAATCGCATTCAACTTAAGAGTTATGGCGATAAGAAGTACCGTCTGTGCAAGGAGTCCGTTCAAACCGTTGCCGAACAGGACTATTATATTATACGTCTGTGTCAGCCTCTCGAAAAGGGTCAAATGTATAAATTGAAGTTGTATTTCTCGGGAATACTGAGTGAAAAACTGCATGGCTACTATCGCAGCTCGTATGTGGCCAAGGAGACCAATGAGACCAGGTGAGGGGCATTAAATGGGAGAATTGAGTCGTAGGTTTTTCAATTTTTTTTTTGTATTTTTGTATTTCAGATGGCTTTCGGTGACTCAATTTGAACCGGCCTCGGCCCGTGCAGCCTTCCCCTGTTTCGATGAACCCAATTATAAGGCGAAATTCATTATATGGATGGGACATCACAAGTCCTTAACGGCTTTGAGCAATATGCCCTTGGAGAAGCAGATGCCGGTGTAAGTTTCAATAAAAAATTACTATCCTTGAAAAGTTAAAAAAACCCGACGTGTTGGCGCCCAATGGTCATTAAAAGAAACTTTTTAACAAAATCCAGGTTTAGGCCTCTAATAGTTCTCAATAAATTTTTCTTAAAAAAATCCTGAAAAAAAATCTTAAAAAATCAATATTTGGTAGGTCTGTTGGTCCTTGAAAAAATATTCCAAAAAATTCAAATTTATAGCCTCTGACGGTGTCTGACAAATTATTTCTAAACTTATAAGTTAAAGCTTCTAATGGCCCCGTAAAAATATTCCCACAAAATCTAAATTTTAGACCCAGATGATTCTTAAAATATATTCTTAAAAAATCTATGTTTGGTCAGTTCTTAAAAAAATTACATTAAAATTTTTTTAGTTTCTAGGTCTTAAAAACCCCATTTTTTGGTTGGTCTATTGGTCCTTGAAAAATATTCTAAAAAAATGCAAATTTTGTGGCCTCTGACGGTATCTGAAAAAGTTTTCCTAAACATACAAGTAAAGGCCTCCAATGGTCCTTTAAAAATATTTTATAAATCTACGTTTAGACTCTGATGGTCCTGGAAGAATGTTCTTAAAAAAATCCACGTTTGATTAGTCCTAAAAATCACTTAAAAATCAAAGTTTTCTTGTCTCTAGGTTCCGGCAAAAAATCTTAAACAATCCTTTTTGGCTGGGTTTGTTAGTCCTTTGAAAAAAATATATTCTAAAAAACGTAATTTATGACCTCTGACGGTATCTGAAAAAGTGTTCCTAAACTTACAAGTTAAGGGCTCTAAAAGTCCTTTAAAAGTATTATTATAAAATCTACATTTAAGAGCCTGATGGTCCTGGAAGAATATTCTTAAAAAATCCACATTTTTTAAAGAATCACTTAAAAATCAAAGTTCTCTGGTCTCTAGTTCCTGGAAAAAATCTTAAAAAGTCAATATTTGGCTGATTCGTGTAGAGAATATTAAAAAAATGCAAATTTATGACCTCTGACGGTATCTGAAAAAGTGTTCCTAAACTTACAACTTAAGGACTCTAAAGGTCCTTTAAAATTATTCTTATAAATTCTACATTTGATACCCTGATCCTGATGGTCCTAGAAAAAATGTTCAAAAATATTTTTCTCAAAAAAACACGTTTCGGATTTGAAAATTTTTTTTAAAAAATCTACATTTCGGTCAAAATCTACTTTTCGACTTTGAAAAATACTCTCAAAAAAAACTCGAAGTTTGAAAAAATCCAAGTTTATCCACTTGACAAAATATTCCTAAAATCCACTCTTTAGTCCTTAAAAATATTCTTAAAATTTGAAGTTGTGGTCTTGGAAAAATATTCTTTAAAAGAACTATGTTTGGTCCTTCAAAAAATGTTTTTAAAAATCCACGTCTATAGGTGAGATAAAAAAACTGCAATAAAGTCAAACGCCATAGTTTTTACATTGGTTTTAAATTTCATTGAACGAAGCCAAAAATGTCGGAAATTGCATCAAATTTTAGGATAAGTTTACATTTGTTCGAATTGGTCACCTTTGGCACGAATTATGGTCTTCAAACGGCCAATGAAACCGTCACACGCTGTCCTAATGTTGCTCTGCGGTATTTTGGCCCATTCCCGGCGAAGCGCTTGCTTGAGGCGATCGACACTTTGGTATTTTTTAGTGCCAACCTTGCTTTCCAAAATACTCCAGACATGCTGAGATTTTGGTGGCCATTATGCGCTGGAAATAAAGCGAGGATGATGCTGAGTCCTGTTGGAATGTCCAAGGTATGCGGCCAAAATGTTTGCGTGCCTAAGGCTTTAATACACTCTTCAGAATATTTTCGCGATAATATTCGGCATTTGTACTGATGCCACGGTCAATTAACGGAGAGCGGCCATCGGTTGTTATGGCGGGCCACACCATCACCATGGCCGGCGTTTGAGTTATGGTGCACATTTTTAGATGGTGCTGAGTCCTGTTGGAATGTCTGCGGCCAAAATTTTTGCGTGCTCAAGGATTTAATACACCCTAGAGAATATTTTCGTGATAATATTCTGATGCCAGGGTCGTTTAATATGAGCGGAGAGCGATCATCGGCTGTTATGGCGGCCCACACCATCACCATGGCCGGTGTTTGAGTTCTGGTAGCCAAACGAAGGTGCACATTTTTAGCTGACCTCTTTGGCAAGTAAACACGATCATTTTGTTTGTTTACAAACTCATCGGAGAAAACCAAATTCGGCAGTTCACCACTTTCGGCCAAGCGAAGCAACTCTTTAGCTTTTTTGAGTCTATTTTCTTTCTGTTGCGGTGTAAGTTCTTGCACTTTTTGGAATTTCAATGACCTTACCCCGAGCTCATTCTTCAATATTTGCTGAATGCCGAATGTAATATTGCGATGTGTTCAGCTCACGAGCCATTTTTCGGCCACTGCGACGCGGAGGGTTTCGATCAAGTCGTTTCTTTACTTTTCGAGTCATTTCTGCTGATGTTGCTGTTTTCTTCCGTCCACTGCCTTAATGTCGGACTACGCTACCAGTATCACGGTAACGAGCGATGGTACGAGTCACAAAAGATGTATTCACATTTAAATGCTGGAGTGATCTAACGATAGCCACTTGTGGTTTTCCAGCCAAATATAAATAAATCACACTAACACGCTTGAATCACGCATCACGAATAACTTTTTTCCTGGAAAATTCTCACCAAATCGCTTTTGTACTCTTGTAAACAATATAATGTGCTGTCACTGGAATAATTTTAACAGCTGTCGGTCCAGTGGCTTAGAAATGACAGCAATCTGAAGTTGGTTGCAGTTTTTTCATCTCAACCAAGATCCTTGACATTTTTTCTTGAAACAAATCTACGTTTCGGATCTTAAATTCTTTCTTAAAAAATCTACGTTTCCGTTCGTAAAAAATCCTCGTTTTGTCCGTGAAAAATAATCGCAAAAACTCAATGTTTGACCCATAAAATCAAGTCTGGGCCCTTGACAAAATATTCCTAAAAATCCACTTTTTGGTCCTTAACAAAACGTTCTTAAAAAATTAAAGTAATGTTCTCTAAAAAAACCATATTTGGCCCTCAAAAAAAATCCAAGTTTGGATCCTTGAAAAAATGTTCTTAAAATCCATTTTTTTTGTTTTAGGAAAATAAAGAAACTCTTTTTGGTCCTTGGAAAATATCCTTAAAATTCCAAGTTTTCCAAGTAAATACAAGTTTTGATCCCTAAAAAATATTCCCAAGTAATCAACGTTTCGTCCTTGAAAAATACGCTTAAAAATCGACGTTTGGCCCTTAAAACTTCGAGTTTGGACACTTGAAAAAATGTTAATAAAAACCAATCTTTGGTCCTTAAAAATTTTCTTCAAAAATTGCAGTTTTGGTCTTGGAAAAATATTCTTTAAAAAAACATGTTTGACTTTTAAAAAATCCAAGTTTGGATCCTTGAAAAACAATTTATTAAAATCCATTTTTTGGTTCTTGGAAAATATCCCTAAAAATCCAAGTTTTCCAAGTAAATATAAATTTTGATCCTTAAAAAAATATCCCCAAATAATCAACGTTTCGTCCTTGAAAAATATTTCTAAAAATCGACGTTCCAAGTTTGGTCACTTTAAAATATATTCCTAAAATCCACTATTTGGTCCTTAAAAATATTTTTAAATAATTGAAGTTTTGGTACTGGAAAAGTGTTCTTTAAAAAAAACATTTTGACCTTTAAAAAGTGCAAGTTTGGATCCTTGAAACAATGTTCTTGAAAGATCCATTTTTTTGGTCCTTGGGAAATAATCTAAAAAAAAAACAATTTTTGGTCCTTGGAAAATATCTTTAAAAATCCAAGTTTAGCCATAAGGAATATTCTTAAAAAATCCTCTTATTGGTCCTCATAAATACAAATTTTGATCTTTAAAAAATATTCCTAAAAATCCACGTTTCGTTCTTAAAAAATATTCTCAAGAAATCGACGCTTGACCCCTAAAAATCCAAGTTTGGCCACTTGAAAAGATATTCAAAAAAAAAAAAAACATGTTTGGCCCTTGAATACTCCAAGTTTGTATCCTTGAAAAAAATTTCTAAAATGTCCACTCTTTAGTTTTTGGAAATTATTCCTATAACACATTTTTGTCCTTGGAAAATATACTTAAAATTTTAAGTTTTATTCCTTAAAAAATATTCTTAAAAAACACGTATTGGTCCCCAAAAATAAAAGTATTGATCCTAAAAAAGTATTCCTAAAAAATTCACGTTTCGTCGACGTTTGACCCCTAAAACTTCAAGTTTGGACTCTTGAAAAATATTTTTAAAGATTAAATCTTTCGTCCTTATTAAATATTCTTAAAAAATTGGTCGTGGTAAAGTATTCTTTAACTCATATTTGGATCCTTCAAAATGTTCTTAAAAATCCTCATTTGGGTTCTAAGAAAATTTCTTTGTCAAGAAATGTCCAAAAAACTCTTTTTGGTCCTTGGAAAATACTTTTGAATTTTTCAATTATCAATCAAGGTGTTTTTTGAAATTTTTCAAATAAATTGGCGCCCAACGTAAATTTTCAAAATACAAGCCACCTGCATGAAATGAGATATTAACCTTGGTCCCTGAAAAAATTACTTTTCTAGTTTCTATTCAATTTTCATGTCACATGGCGCCCAACATAAAAACATGCAATGCAAAATCAATTTGATTCACAAAAAATCCAAGTTTTGATCCTTCAAAATGTTCTATTAAGTCCACATTTGGGTTCTTAGAAAATCAAAAAAAATCATCAAAAATCACTTTTTGGTCCTTGGGAAATATCCTTAAAAATCCAAGTTTTAGCCCTTAGAAAAATAATCTTAGCATGTGTCCTAATAAATCCAAGATTTAATCCTTAAAAAAATATATATCCTAAAATCCAAGTTTTGGTGCTCCAAGTTCTTGAAAAAGTATTCGTAAGAATGCAAGTTTTAGTCCTTAGTAATATATTCATAATAACTTCGTTTGGTCCTTAAAAAATTGTAAAAAAATCAAATTTTGGTCCCTAAAAATCGGAGTTTTTGTCCTTGAAAAAATATTCCTAAAAAATTCTAATTTTTGTTCTGGAAAATTATTCTATGAAAATCTATGTTTTAGTCCTTGAAAATATATTTTTATAAAAAAATAAGTTCGGTTGGACTGTGGATCCTTGAAGAAATATCCTTAATCTACGTTTTAGTCCTTGAAAATATATTTAAAAAACAAAGATTGGTTGGACGGTCGATCCTTGAAGAAATGTCCTTAAAAAATCCAAGTTTTGTGTTATTTGAGTCTTTGAAAAAATGTCTTAAAATACGTTTTGTGGACTGATTATCATTTTATCCTGATGGCCCTTAAATAATAGGTCTCTCAAAATATTTCAAAATTTTTCTTCTATTTGTCCTTAAACAATATCCTCCTGGTTTTTCATTTCTCCTCCTCCCTCTTTGCAGAAATGGCCTCACCGATTTCATTTGGAGTGTCTTTGAGGAATCCGTACCCATGTCCACTTACCTTGTGGCCTACACTGTCAATGATTTCAAATACAAGGAATCCAAGGTGGAGGGTTCCGATGTTGTCTTCCGTACCTGGGCCCGTGGTGATTACATCAATCAATGTGACTATGCGGCGGAAGTTGGTCCAAATGTCTTGCAATATTACGAAGAAGTTTTCGGTATTCCCTTTCCATTGAAGAAGGTCGATGAGATTGCTATACCTGATTTCAGTGCTGGCGCCATGGAAAATTGGGGTTTGGTAACATATCGGGAGACGGCCTTGCTGTTTGCACCCAATGTTTCGTCCGAATCGAATAAACAACGTATTGCCGAGGTGATTGCCCACGAATTGGCTCATCAATGGTTTGGCAACCTGGTGACCATGAAATGGTGGACAGATTTGTGGTTGAATGAAGGTTTTGCCACCTACATTGCCAGTTTGGGTCTGAAGAATTTAAATCCCGAATGGGATTCATATAATGCGGATTCCTTGGATAATTCCCTCTCCATATTCCGTCGTGATGCCCAGCTGTCGTCCCATCCAATCTCCCAACCAATTTTGAATACCAGCCAAATTGGAGAGCGATTCGATTCGATTTCCTACAAAAAGGGATCGGCTGTTTTGAGAATGTTGCACATGTTGCTGGGCCAGGATGGTTTCTTTGAGGGTGTGCGCGATTATTTGATGAAACATAAATATGGAAATGCCGAACAGGATGACCTTTGGGCTGCCTTTACCGAAAAGGCCCACAAATTCAATCGCATTGAACCGAAATATGATATGAAAGTGATTATGGACTCCTGGACCCTACAGACCGGTTATCCATTGGTGAGGGTTAATCGTAACTATGAGACGGGGGCAATTGAAATCAGCCAGCACAGATATTTGGAAAATAACACCATTTCCGATGAGGAGGCCAAGAAGTGTTGGTGGGTTCCACTCAGCTATACCACACCTAATGAATTGGATTTCGAGAATACCTCGCCCAAGGTATGGATGGAATGTGATGAATCGGGCAAGAGTGTGCCCTTGAAATTGGAAAATGTTGTCGGTCCCCAGGATTGGATTATTTTCAACATCCAATTGTCCGGAGTGTATCGTGTCATGTACGACATGGATAATTGGCGTCTATTGAATGCCACCCTGAACAGTGATAAATTCAGTAGCATCAATGTCATGAATCGGGCCCATTTGATCGATGACGTCATCTCCTTTGCCTGGAGTGGTTATCATGATTATGACATAACCTTTGATGTTTTGGAATATTTGACCAAGGAACGCGAGTATTTGCCATGGAAAGCGGCGTTGGATGGTTTGAGTAGTGTCATAAGATTGTTGAGGCCATTCACGGAACAACATGACTATTTTAAGGTGAGTATGAGGGAGAGGGGATTATTCTATTGTAATTCTGTAGGGCATTGGTACTTCATTTTCAAGAAAATCTACAAAAAAGTCAAAAACAAAATTTAGGGGTTAGGTCAGGTTTTGTCAACGAGCTATTAGTGAGAGAATGAAGAGAGTAAAAAACAACATATATGGAACAAAGACCATTTACTCTACGTCGAGCAGTCGTCATGATGCAATGTTCATCGAGAGAATGAGAATTGCTCTCAAATTTGTCGCTGCCGAAGAAATCATCGGGCTTTAGAGTTAAGAGAATATTAAAATTAAGCGGAGAGAATAAAGAAATGTCGCAGATTTTTGCTCCTTTTTAATGCCTGGAGATTCTCTGAGTAATATTCTCATTGTCATATCTATGACATATTAAGAGCAGAACAATAACTATTAACTGGCATTACAGCCCAAGATGTTAACGTTAATTAGGAGAACACGTTGAGCGCCATTTTTTGAGATATTGTAAGAATATTTTTTACAGGTTATCAGGGGTGGAAATAGGGAGTATTGTAAATTATTTTTTCAAGGTCTATTAGATGGAAAATGAAGTTTTTGAAAACATGTTTTCAAGGACTATCAAGGGATGAAACAAGGATTAATGATTATTAAAAGTTTGATTTTTTTAAAGAGAATTTTTCAAGGTCATTGTTGTCATTGTCATTAATGGTATATTTAAGGCTGCAACCTAGCTCTTCAGTAAAATTTTTAACGTTTTTTAGATGTATACGTTGGGCGCCATTTTTGAGATTTTGTAAGAATATTTTTTAGAGGTAAAATTTAAGAGTATTTTCCAAGTTCGATCCCGAGGAAAAGCGAATTTTTTAAAAACATTTTTTCAACGACCATCAGAGAATGAAATGTAGATTGAGGACCATTACAAAATTGGATTTTTTAAAAGAAATTTTCAAGGGCTATCAGGTGCCATTGTCATTAATTGGATAGTTAAAGTAACACAATGGCTGCTAACTGGCGCATCAGCCCAATTTTTAATGTATTGTAGGTTTACGCGTTGGGCGCCACATTTTCGATTTTCTAAAAATATTATTTTCAAGGTTTCCTAACTTGGAGTTTTTAAAAATATTTTTCAAGAACTATCAAAATAGTTGATTTTTAAGGGGATTTTAAGGACTATTAGGGACCAGAACCTGCAATTTTTAAGAAGGATTTTTAGGGACTAAAACCTAAAATTTTCAAGAAGATTTTTTCAAGGTCTATCAGGGACCAAAACGTGATATTTTAGGGAATACATGTAAAGGACTATCACTGACAAAGAAGTAATTTTTTTACGTATTTTTCAAGGACTATCAGGTAACAATTTTTTGAAGGACTATCAAGGGCCAAATGTTGGTTTTTATAGGAATAGTTTTGATGACTATCAGGGACCAAAATTTATTTTTTTTAAGAATACTTTTTGGATTTTTATGGGTATTTATAGGACTATTAGGGACCAGAACCTGAAATTTTAAAGAAGAATTTTTAGTGGCCAAGACTTAAGATTTTCAAGAAGATTTTTTCAAGGACTATCAGAGACCAAAACGTGATATTTTAGGGAATATTTGTCAATGACCATCACTGACAAAAAAGTGGATTTTTTAACGTATTTTTCAAGGACTATCAGGGAGAAATTTTTTGAAGGACTATCAGGGGCCAAATTGTTATAATTATATAATTTTATAAGAATATTTTTCAAGGACTATCAGGGACCAAATTTTTATTTTGTTAAAAATACTTCTCAAGGTATATCAAGGATTAAAACGTTTTTTTTTTAAGGAATATTTTTCAAGGGTTATCAGGGACTAAAGCGTGGTGTTTTTAGAATAATTTCTAAGAACTATAGAGACCAAAAGGTGGGCTTTATATTTAAAAATATTTTTCCAAAGCCTATCAAGGACCAAGAACTATAAGGACAAGGACTATAATTTTTCAAGTTCCCTCAGGAAAGGAAACGTGGTTTTCAAGAACATATTTTCAATGACATTCAGGGGTCAAAATGTGGACTTTGCAGGAATATTTCTTAAAGCACTAGCAAGTTTTAAATGTTTAGTAGGCGTACACGTTGGGCGCCACTTGTTAGATTTTTAAAGAATATTTTTCAAGGACTGTAAGGAAGTATTGCCTTTTATGGCTAAGCTGGCGCTTCATTTTAGGTTTTTAACGCTTAGTGTGTGTTCACGTTGGGCGCCACCTGTTAGATTTTTAAATATTTTTTAAGAATATTTTTCAAGGACTATTAGGAAGCAAAACTTGATTTTTGTAATAAATATTTTTCGAGGACTGTCAGGAACCAAAACGTTATTTTTTGAGAACAGTTTCAAGGTCTATCAGGAGCTGAAATGTATTTTTTCAGAAATCAGAAAAAGCTATTTTTTAAATATTTTTTTCAAAGACCAAGTGAATAATGCTTGAATTTTTAAGAATATGTATATGGACCCGAAAGGGTCCTAACTAGACGTCTCAGCACAAGTTTTTAATGTTTAGTGTGTGTAAACATGTTGGGCGCCACCTGTTGGATGTTTAAAGAATACTTTCAAGGAACGTGATTTTTTTTGAAAATAGTTTCAAGGACTATCAGAAACCAAAAGAATACTTTCAAAGAGCAAAACGTGATTTTTTAAAAGTAGTTTCAAGGACTATCAGAAGACAAAACTTATTTTTTAAGAATATTTTAAAATAGTTTTTTTTCGAAGACCAAGAGAATAATGTTTTTAAGAACATTTTTGTAGAACCCGAATGGGTCAAACAATTTTCAAAACTTTCAGGGCCCATAACACATCATATCTTCTAACCAGACGCTACAATCCAAGTTTAACGTGTAGTGGGTTTACACGTTGGGCGCCACATCTTAGCTCGTTTCTTGTAAACAGGATTAGATTCTTGGGGGGGGGGGGTTGTCTGTTTTAATCACCTACATCACCCAATAACCAAATTTAAAAATCAAAACCACTTTGAAAGTCCTTTACTATTCCGAAAAAACCTAAATTGGAGCAATGGTAGCCTTCTGGAATATATTTAAAAACTTCCACTAATTATTTACAAATGACTAATCATTTACTAACATCCCCTCTCATTCCTTCTTGGCAGACTTATTTGCGATACATCATCGAACCCATCTACTATCATGTTGAGGGTCTGAATAATTCCCTCGAAGCCACCAAAACCCATTCGGGCATCTTACTCAAATCCCTGGTCACCGGTTGGGCATGCCGCATTGAATTGGAGGATTGTGTGCAGACAGCTGTGAACTACTTCCAACAATGGAAACAAACCAAAAATCCCGATGAAGAAAATCAAATACCAGCCGATTTGAGACCCACCGTTTATTGTACGGCCATACGTCATGGGGACAAGGACGATTGGCAATTCTTGTGGCAACGTTATCGGGCCTCAAATGTGGCCACCGAAAAGAGAACCATCATTGTCTCGCTGGGATGTTCACGCAATGAGAAGGTCCTTCGCGATTATATCGATTTGACATTCGATAAGGCCGAGTATATTCGTACCCAGGATGTGACATTTGCCTTTAGTTCCATAGCCCGCAGTGAAGTGGGTGCCCCCATTGCCCGGGACTATTTTGCCCAGAATCTTGCCGCTCTACATGATTTGTAAGTCAAGGAAGAAGAAAACTTCCTAAACTAAAACTAAAAATAATTTTCTTTAATTTTCCAGCTTTGGTCCTCAATCCACCGATCTTGGCCGTCTGTTATCCTCGCTTTCGAGTCAAATCATTTCCACCGAAGACTTCGAGAAAATCACCCAACTCATTGACTCGAACAAGGAGTACTTCAAGAAGGCCGAGAAGAGTGTCCAATCTGCCTATGAGACCATCAACTTTAACATTCAATGGATTGGTCGCAACGTTCAGGATATGAAATCGCGTCTGGCAGATCGTCTATCGCTCATGGGTCTGCTCAAGACCCATGTCGATGCCTAGGCAGCTAGGGAGAGCGATGGAGTTCTCCCCGATCCTGTTGTGAAAAACATACGTTTTCCCAGTTTTTTAGTTTAATTTTATTTTTTTTCTGTTGTTTTTAAGATATCGAATTTTTTTATTACGTCCTTCATGTTTGTTTTGTTGTAAATCATCGTCATCATCACCGGCCCATAGTGATTGTAATGGAACAAGAAAATAAAATATATTTATATACAAAAAAAATGGATTTTTATTAAAAAAATGAGAGGACTATCAAATGCTAACCTATGAATTTTTAAGAAAATTAAAAAATCTACCGGGGTCCAAATAGTGGATTTTTAAGGAATATATTTTGGTAAAGCACTATCGAAAACCAAAACTGGGAGATATTTTAAAATATATTTAAAGGATTATTTGGAGCCAAAAACTGGATTATTTTAAAGGACTATAGGGGACCACTACGAATATTTTAAAAGAATATTTTTTAGGACTATTAAGAATCAAAACGTGGATTTTTCAAAGAATATCAGCGGCCAAAAGGTCGATATTCTTAAAAATATTTTTATAGGACTATCAAGGTCAAAACTTAGATTTCTTAATAATAATAGGTCAACATATTTTTAAAGACCAAGATGTTGTTTTTTAAAGAATATTTTCCAAGGTCTACCAAGGGCCAAGGACTGTCACAACAAGGACTATATTTTTTCAAGCTCTATCGGTTTTTTAATAACATATTTTGCGCACAAACCTTTAGTAGGCGTACAAGTTGGGCGCCACCTCTTGTTTTGAAGAATATTTTTTCAAAGACATTTAGGGACCAAACGTGAATTTTTAAGATTTTTTAAAGTGTCCAAAACATGAAATTTTTGGGAATATTTTCCCAGGACTATCAGGAGCCACAATAAGAGCTTTTTATGGAAAATTTTTGTCAGGGCCTAAAACCTGGATTTTATATGGAATACACAAATTTAGTACTTTTCGTATGTTTTTTGGTACATATTTCCAAAGCCACCGACATATCTCAAACTCACCTCACAAAAAGAGACTCTAATAACATTTTTCTGATTCTGATGAAATCCTATGACACACTCATATACCAAATGCAGTACCCTTTAGTACTTTTCGTCCTTTTATACACATATTTCCAAAACAATCTTAAAATCTTAAGTCTAACAGTTAACACATTTCAACCACTTTCTACACCAAATTTTCAATGTTCCAATTCCAGCCCTTCGCCCAAATTGTACCAAATTTAGTACAGTTCGAACACTTTGGATATACACTACTTCTGGTAACCCCCCACAAAGGGCCAAAATTTAGAATATTCATGAAGCTCATAAAACGGGAAATTAACATCCGATTCTATTCAGACTTGGTGCATGTCAATATTTTTATCAACACAAAATCTTCTGGTACCTCCACCACAAAGGCCAAAGTTTTGAATAACCAAAATGATTATAAAATCCAAAATCCGGTTCTCTTTATACATATTTCACACATCACAATATCTTTATTAACCCAAGGTCTGATGTGAAGATGAAATATATAGGTCCACTCCTTTTGGTACATCCCCCACAAAGGGTCAAAACATTGAATATCCGTGAAGCTCATAAAGCGCGAAATTCCAATTCCGATTCCATTCAGACTTGGCACCATTCAATATTTCCATCAACACAAGATCTTTTATAAAAATGGTAGAGATCGATCATTCCTTCTGGTACCTCCCACACAAAGAGTCAAACTTTTGAATAACCAAAACTATTATAAAACCCGAAATAAGCATCAGACTATCTTCAAATTTCACACCTTACAATATTTTAATTATCTCAAAGTATGGGATGGGATATATCGGCCCACTCCTTCTGGTACCTTCCCCACAAGGACTCAAAATTTTGAATAAATATAAAGCTCATAAAACGTGAAATTAACATCCGATTCCATTCATACTTGAAAAATCTCAATATTTCCATCAACAAAAGATCTGTTATGAAGATGTTAGAGATCGAACCATTCCTTCTGGTACCTCCCCCACAAAGGGTTTGTATAACCAAAACGATCATAGGCAGGTACCGTTATATGGGAGCTATACGAAGACGTGGAGCTGCAGAGACAATTTTCTATAATAGGCTGTAGTATTCATTACGAACTTCAAATGCCAAATTTGAAACAATTCCGGTGAATAATGCCGCTAAAATTATCAAAAAACCGAATATCGAGAGGTATCGTTATATGGGGGCTATACGAAGACGCGGACCTGCACAGACAATCTCCTGTCTTAGGCTGTAGTATCCATTTTGAACTTTAAATACAAATTTGAAACAATTCTGGTGAATAATGCCGCTAAAATTATCAAAATACCGAACATCGGGAGGTTCCTTATATGTGGGGCTGTACGTAGACGTGGTCCAGCACAGAGAAATTTTCTGTCCTAAGGCTGTGGTATCCATTAAGAACTTCAAATACCAAATTTTAAACAATTCCGGTAATAGCTAGGGGGGCTGTACGAAGGCGTGGATCTGCACAGACAATTTTCTTTCATTGGCTAGAGTATCCATTTCTTACTTCAAATCCAAAAATTTTAAACAATTCCGCTGAATAATGTCGCTAAATCAACAAAGCGCCGAATATCGGGAGGTAACGTTATATGGGG